>NW_022900914.1:1737738-1790258 GCF_012274545.1 Fukomys damarensis | reverse complement strand
CGTTCAGGGTTTTTTTTTTTTTTTTTTTTGGTACTGGGGATGGAACACAGGTCCCTGCGCTTTGGAGGATAGTGGCAGAACCACTGAGCCAAATCCCCAGCCCATCAGGGCTTCTTAAAACAGCAGTAAGAACTAATAATAGCTGGAGTTCTCAGTGTGTGTGAAACAATGGATTTTCTCATTTAATAATCACGATTCAATGAAGCTGGCATCACTTGCTTCTGTCTTACAAACAGTAGCTTATAGTCAGAGCCGTAGTTCTTCAGAATACTGACAACCCACTGACTCGCGAAAAGTTTTGCACGTGGGCATTCTATCAAGTCCCTGCGGAAGAGCAGTGCTGTGAAGTGATTTTCTAGAAGTGATGTGGGGATGAGACAGGCTGTTGCCAAGGGCTCTTGCCTAGGCAGGGGCTGGCTCTTCTCTGGCTTCGTTTCTCACATCTCTGGAGGCTCCCGGTGTGGCTGCAAGGCCACTGGCTGAAAGCGCCATCTGCAAGATTTCAGGTCCAACCGCGCAGGTACCTGTGGCTCTCCGCGCCCTTGCTGGTGGAAGGATTCGTGTTCTTCAGAAGGAAGCGAGGTGAAGACCGAGGCCACGCTGCTGTTCTTGCTAAATCTTAAGACCTTAACTTTCAGAAGCATTTCAGAAATGTTTCCTAAACATTTACAAGAAACAAGAGGTATTTTGATAGGCTTATAAACCTCATTCGGTTTTCACAAATACTGGTTACTGGTTTACTACACCAGTAGGAATTTCATGTGCTATAAAGTCAAAGGCCAAAATAGTTCAGGACAGCTACGGCTCTAATGAAGACTTCGGAGTGCGGGGAACACACTGCGCCATTTATGGTGTTCTTTAGACACAGCTGAGCCGCTCCAGTTTCATTTTTTAAGAGAGGAGCTCAATATGGAAAACGTAGAGAAGCCTGGATTCATTACCGACGACTGCAGGCGCGCAGGGGAGGCGATGACCAAGCGCGAGTGCCATGGTCTCCAGAGCGAGGCCACGCTCCGCTCGCTACTGACGTGGCAGCCGTCTCTGCTCATGCTCTTGATGCGCTCTGTCCTGTGGCATGCAAAGCACGCACATGCACGTATACACATTCATGCCAGTGAGAGCCTGGTAGCGTATTCTCTTTTGTACCAGTCTTTCCATACATGTTTTCGCTTGTGTACTCGTATTTCTGCTTTTCCTCTTTTCCTCCTCTTCCTCTCCTCGGCCTTCTCCCTCCTCTCCCCTTCTTCATGGAACGCTCCCTATAGGCATCTTCCCCACAGTTCCCTTGGACTTCATGTTCCCCCTAACCCAGGAGGAACACGCCCAGAAGACAATGAAGCTGGTTTAGGTGGCCTTCTGTACTAATCTGTGCAATTAAAAGCCACAAGGAGACATATTAGTGCTGCTTGATTTTGGTTTTCCATTGTGTACTTTTAAAGGGACTCTCAGCCGTTGGATGTTTGTTGTGAAAATTGTGAAATAAGACATTAGCATTAAATTCCCCCTCCTTTTTCTTCTTCCTTCTTTATTTCTCCTCTTCCTTGTTTGCTTTTTATATAGCTTCCTTCCCTTTAGCTTTATCTCCCTCTCTGGGCGCTAGAGGTAGTGGGAGATCTTCCCCGGACTCACAAATGTCTCCGAGCGTGATCACATTAGAAGTCTCCTTTGGTCCTCAGTATTGATCAGACAGATTTTCCAGTGACCTTCGTAATTATATAAAGCCTGTTTGTATGGGGTTTACCATGTTTTGGTGTATCTCCTCCCTCGGCTCCCACTGGTGGGTGTGTATGACCCCGAAGGGCTGTGGGGAGAGAGTATGAGAACCTGGGTTTGAGTTTCTTCTCTGCCACTTACTAAGTCTCTGACCTTGGACATTAATTGGATCTTCCTGAGCATCTATTTATTTATCTATATAGTGAGGATAGTAATATTTAACTCATGTATTTGTACTGATTAAGGGAGATAGATTCAGTTGACAAAAAGTTTGTTGTACATTGTAAAGTCCTAGTCAATATGTAGGTTGTGATAATAGCAGGAGTAACAATTCAACCGAAAAACATCTTGTTGGAAGACAGACTTTTTCACAGGACACAGGCTGTTTTAAGTAGTATAATATAGTTAGACCCCAATTTTCTTAGCCATCTCCTAAGTTTGGGCAATCGAGTCTGTGTGTCTAGCAGTAGCACTGCAGTGGTGTGTTTTCACCAAGCTGTCTCCCTCTCTGAACCTCTCTTGGGGACTGTGTTGCAGACTCGACCACTCTCTTGCAGGGCTGCTCTCTAAGGGCTATGGTCTGTTCTTGCTGCTGCTGTGTCTTTGGAGAGTCCTGTTTGCCCTTCTGTCTGGACTCCAGAATGGTCTCCAGAGAGAACTTGAGGCAAGAGTGGGGTTGCAAGCATCAGCATAAACTTCCCCCGGTGTCGGGTGGTGGAGCAGCCTAGTGTGCCCCTTTGCTCTGGAGATCTCTGTGCAGGGGCTGCAGTCTGTGCCTGGGGTGGGGATGGGCAGAACCGAGGGTCCACTGGGTCTCTAGGTATGTGTTCCTGCCTCAAGTCTTGGACGGCGCCGGGGCTCTCAGGATGACACTTGAGTCATGACTCAGCCTTGGACGAAGAGCAGTTGGCCTGCAGCTCCCTCAGCCCCCAGAGTTGCCTGCGAAGTGAAGAGTGCAGCAGCAGCCTGAAGGCTGTTTGCAGTGCTGGCTTTGAGTGGATGGCCTGCGAACTGTTAGAGAAGACCCAAAGCCCTCCTCCCCGGGCGGATATCACCTTCTTCCTTTGGCTTTTATGAAGAACCTGATCCCGTTTGCCTAGATGGAGCCAAACAACCTGGGCCTCAGAGAAGGCCGAGGGCCGCAGAAGTCCCACAGCAGCGCCTGGTTTTGATGTACTGCTGAAGGGTGTGAGCACGCTTATGGAACGAGGTCACTTTTGCCAGTTTGAGAGAAAGGTCATGTTTTTAATTTAACTTAATTTCCTATACCAAAGAGAATTTTCAAGAGAATATTTGACTTTTGCACCTTTAATGAGACCAGATGCTCTGGGGCCTACAGCAATGAAGAGAAAACAGATTTTGCAGTTTACACTTCTACTTTGTGCCGCTTCTACATGGAGCGCATGCGCGTTCTTAAGGTACTGTCGCTCCCTGGGGTTTCTCTCTCTCCCCTCCCTTCCTCTCCCTCCCTCGCCTCCTCTCTGCTCGCTCCCTCTTTTCTCCACCCCTCCTTCTGTTGTCCTCCCTCCCTCCCTCACTTCTTTCCTCTTCTTCTTCCTTTTCATGCTGTCCTTGAGCCCGTAAAGACTGAGAATGTGCTTACAGATTTACAGACGTGGATTTCATTTCCACTTGAAGGTAGCAGCATGAGATTGGGTGAGGACACCTGAGAAGTGTGGCACCCATTCTGTAGCATAGCTACAGGCCAGAGGTCACAGCAGGTACAAGCCCTGACTCTGATGTTAGATTGTGTGGGTTCAAGTCCAGGTGTGGCCATTGACTGTGGAAAACTTAGTTAATTTATTCATTACTAGGCTGTGTTTGTTGCCTTAAAATTACAGATTTAATTTAATGATGACATACATGCATATAAAAGAGTATATGCAGAGTTTATAGAATTAAAACTATTGAGCACCTACTGTGTCTGAGGGTTTGTGTCCACCTTCAGATTCATGTGCTGAGATCTTAACCCCAGAGTGATAGCATGAGCAGTAGGTTTTGATAGGTGAGTATGCCGTAGACATGGAACCCTCTCACAAGAAGCTTAGTCTTTACAGATGTGCCTCTGCACAGGCTTCTGGTTTCTCTCAGGTGGAAGAGGGGCCACACCAGAAACTGACTGTGTTGGCATTCTGACCTTGGATTTCCCAGCCTCCAGAACTGGGAAAAATAAATTTCCATGATTTGTAAGCTACCCAGACAATGTTATCTGCTATTAGCAGCCTAAAAGGACTAGTGAAAGGCTTATCTGCAGAACTTTCTCTAAGATACAGACCTAGGGATGGAATGGCCAGAGTCACCTACATTTATCTTTATGCCCAACTGAATTCTAAATTTGTTGTAACTGATTTATTTTCTGACTGGCATGCTGGATTTTTTTCCATTTCTCCATTTCATCACCATGACTTGGTATTGTCAGATTTCAAATTTTTGCCAATACAGAGTGAATGTAAACTATATCTTGCTATTTTAACTAGCAAACTTCATTTCCAATGAACACGAGCAGCTTTATATACATAGCCATACCTAAACATTTTCATTTTCTTTTAGGCGAAGAGACTGCTTATTTAATTAATTTTTTTGCCTAATTCTCCTCTCAGTTTTACTTACCCACTTATTAAATGAGAGATTATGTTTGTGGCTTTCTAGAGACACTTACAGCTTTATGCTCTGTGATTCAAAGCCTGATATTTTGATGATACCAGTTCTATGCTTTCACATGTTGTATTTCTATTGCTGCTGACTCAAGACCCTGGCCCTTTGGCCAATGTATAAGGACAATATAGAGAAGTCTTTTCCAGAATAACCCAAGAGAATTTTCTGACTTTAGCTGATTTTTTTAAAGTTCCCATTGACAATGAAAAATAAGTTCTCATTTTTCCTCTTTCATATTCCCTCAAATATTTCTAGGCTGAGCACACATTTATGACAAGCCAGAATCTAGATTTCTCAACTGAAGCTATGTGAGAGTCTCCTTTGTCTACTATTTCTCCCTTGTAAAATCAAGGAAAAATGTGCTAAGCCTAGAAGATAAATCCTTCCTATTTCTATAAGTGGATACCTGCTCACAACTTAGTTTTTAGACAATTTCGTATATGCTTTTTCCCCACTCTGTTTCAAACTCATAATTTCCTTCAAATCAATGGTTTCAAAAGCAACAACAAATCAAAACAAAACAAGAATCCTCCAAACCAGTGAAGCAAACAATCAACAATAGCAAGAACCCAGATATTCCCCTGCTTGGTGTCTTCCTGAAAGAATCCTACCATAGTGATTTATAACATTCATATTCACAGCAGCAGAGTTTATAATAGCTAAATCTTGGAAACAGCCCATATGCTCATCAACCAATGAATAAATAGAGAAGATGTGGGTTTTTTGTGCAATGGAGCACTCTGTGCCATAAAGAAGGATAACTTGAGATATTTATGGATGCTCCTTGAGACCATACCTTTTTTTTTTTTTGTACCAGGGATCGAACTCGGGTCTTTGTGCTTGTGAGGCAGGTGGCAAAACCACTGAGCTAAATCCCCGGACCTAGACCATACTCTTAAATGAAATGAATTGGACACATGTTTAAATATTGCATTGTTTTTCTCGTTTAAGAGCTGAAAGTGTAAATGAGGACCAAAATATGTGATAGATATTGTGAAATAGGAAGAAAATGTTCAAATGGGTAAGGGAACTAGGGAGGGGGCAAAGAAAGAAAGGAAGGGAAAGAAAAATATAAGAAAAGAAGGAAAAATGGAAACAAAGCTTTTGTAAATAAGGAGAGGAAAGGGGGTTGAAGGGAGGGTAGGGGAATGGAAAAAATAAGAATCAATATACATCATGTACAGGTGCAAATTCCCTATGATGAATGTGATCATTGTGTATATCTAAAATGTACCAATAAACTTAACTAATAAAAAGAAAAGAACCTGACTTCCACAAATACAAATAAGCATGATCACATGTGATACCACCCTTTGGATCAGTGGCTCATGGAGGACTAACTAAAATTGCTTGCACAACTTCCAACGTCTTCAACTCTTCAGTATTTGATCTTTTTACCAAGTTGGGAATCCCTGGACCAAGGAGGACAAACACGGTATGATGGGAAATGAGACAGTTGGAGAGTTTGGTCACTAATGAAGAATCCAGCAGGGCTCCGGTGGGGCTCAGCTTACTATACAACTGTCAGGTGGCGGTCATGTAATTTGGATTTTGGTGGAGAGATTATAAAAACCTCTTGAAAGCACTTTGCCTCTGTGAAAATTCCATCCTGCTTTGGAGAATGAGATGAAATGTCCCGCCTCTGCCTCCTGCGGGCCTCAAAACAAAGCTGGGAATCAGATCAGAAAACGGGGCTCACTTCTCAAAGACACATTATTGAGCTCTCTTCCGAAGGAGTCGTGGGAGGCCCCCGCCTGCCAAGCGGAGGCTGGGCGAGGTGCGGAGACCCTCAGGACTCCATGGCAGCCTCTTGGGCTCCTGAGCAGCTAAGGAGGGTGAGGCTGGGCCGCCGGGGTACCACGGGGGCTGGAGTCAGGGAAGCAGGACGCGTGAAGAACCGGCGCGGGCCGGGCTTCTGGAGATTCTCTGCGGAACATTCTTGGGAGTTCCGTGTGCCTCTCGAAGCTGGAACCAGAAGAGTTTGGTGGCCCGGTACCTTCCTCAGCTAGAGCAGACGCTTACCACTGTACTACACGCTTTATCTCTGGGTGAGATGTCATTTTAACACGCGCTCCCACCACCCAAGAGGGAAAAGAGGGACCCTTCGATCCCCACCACAGGCGGGGTTGTCACGGCCGTGGGGCGTTACACACGTGGGCGAAGGCCTTGACTGAGCCGCGCGCTCAGCCACCACCATCACTGCTGGAGCACTCAAGCACGGGCTGAGCTTCCCCTTTGGTTGTTCGAGGGTCTTTGCCTGGCATCAGATTCCAACAAGGATGCAGTGTGTAACGAAAACTCTCTCCTGCGTAGTCCCTAGCGCTGTCCCTGTCTTTATCAGTCGGCCCCTCTGCTGTCTTTCCTACGGCCTCATGCCCTAATTTCTCATCCACGTCCACCCTCAGATGCCCCTGACCCTCTGCTGTGCAGCCCTGCCGGTCTGTTCTATTGCCTGTCTCTCCTGGCCCCATGGAAAAAGCAAAATGGATTGTTTTGGGTAATGTAGTGCTTGGAATAGTGATTTTGCTTTGCCTATTGTTTTGGCTGTTTTTTGAGACAGGATCTCACTTTGTAGTTCTGACTTTGAACTCACTGTGTAGTCCAGGTTGACCTGGTGTGATGATCCTCCTGCCTCAGCCTCACGAGTACTGGAATCACAGGCGTGCAGCACCACATGCAACCTTGTCTGTATTTTAGACCTGTGCTTCTAAAGCTTTAGCGAAAAACCCTGGCAGAGCTTTTTCATACACAGTGTCCTGGGTTTGCTTCTACACAGTAAGTCCAGGAGAGGCTGATGTGCTAAAACTCAGGGCCTTAATATGGTTAGTGCTGTTGTAGCAGAAACTTTTAAAATTAATAGAAACTATGTTTATATGCTTAGTGTAATATATAACTTTTTAAATTGTTGTCTTGTGGTTTCAAAACTGAATAATGTATTCTCTTATTGAGTTGTTTGAAGCCACTGATTGTTTCCCACTCCCTTGGCTGTGAGCACTTGTAGTCAGATTTTTACCTGCCCACAACACCTGAGGGCATTGGACAGAAAAGGGAGGAAAAAGCGCGATGTCTCAGGAAGCCCACAGCACTCGGGGTTTCAGGCTCAGCCTTCACCCCATGCCATGCTCCCTCCTACCCTGGGCCTGGACCTCTCTGGCTCCTTGCTGTGATCCATGGGCAGCCCTGGCACTGAGAAGTGAGAAATGGTGAGAGCAGTGGGCACTGCAACCTTCTCAGCAGGTCAGCACCATGCTGCCAGGCACAGCCTTCCCGTATGGTGATGCTGGGAACCTGCTCTGGCCCGGGTAGTGTGGCACGGGGCCCCTCGAGGGCAGGGCGGGCTCTCCAGAGGGTGCTGTAATGGGGAGCAGCTGGCAGTGTGTGCCTGACTTCCAGGAGCTGAGTGATGTTCACGTCCCAGGTCCTGTTCTTTCCCGCCTGCCCCAGCTCATTCCTGGGAGCTGGCTTTACCGATGGCAGACCCCCCTGTTAGGAGACGGATGGCTCTTAGTTCCTTGTCAAAGGGGAAAGGAATCTCAGGTCTGGATTTGGGTGCAACTGCAGAGCTGCTGTCTGGCAGGCTGGAAGAAAAGGCTTTGGTGGTGTGAAAGAATACGACTTTTCCTGGGACCCTGTGTGATCAGGTTTACTACCATCACTGTACAGTTCACAGAAGGATTCTGACATTTCTAAACAGAATATTCTTTTACGATGCAGTATTCCTGCCTTTAGCTGGAGATAGCTCCCTTTACTGCAGGGCCCTTCCCGTTGGTGGAAACACGAGGGCAGCTATGAATAGCACAGGGGAAACATCTGCCGCTGTCTGAAACGCACACCGAAAAGCTGACAGAGTTCAGTGAACTCGGATGCTGTGGCCAGTGTTTTCCGGTGGAGGACTTTAACCGGTGGAGGCTGGAGCCAGAGGTGTGTGGAGGACGAGAGGACAAGCAGTGTAGACTGGAAAAGGAGGGGTACCGCATCACATGCCTTGGCGCCTGTCCAGTCCTGAGGACACAGGGTGAGCGACTCTTCTGACTGCAACTGCCAGTGTCACTGCGGGACGAATCCTCTTCCACTTCTCCTGCCCCACCAGACATTTGCTTAACACGAGCCGTAGAAAGGCTTGCGGGTGTGATCACAGCATCATGTTTGTACTGTGGTTTCCGGGTCTGTGTATAACAGCATTTGCTCACTGGGAGCGTAACAGGTTTACAGTAAATGGTACTCACAAATCTAAGGGGGCAGGAGGAGCGTCTACTTTGAGTTCAGTTGTAGCTTCCCTGTAGAACATGTGCCATGGTAAAACGGGGTTGGATCTTTCTTCTTGGTTCTGGCTGTGGCTGTGTGTAGACGTCCCCCAAAGCTTCATGGGATCTTAGGCGGGGCTTTTTCAGAGGTGGCCGGATCTAGGGTGTGTGGTTGATCATGGTGTGATGCTAGGCCTGGGGGAACTAGGATAAAGGTGAGAGTGCTGCCCGCCCTAAGTAGTCTGAAGAAGACAGAAGGGGCAGGGAGACACCGTTAAGGTCCCTCATTGGTTTGCTGCTTTCTGGCTGCCATGGACTGTTCCCCCTCTGCCATTTACCGCTCCGCCTTGGTGCCAGTGGGTTATAGACTGAAACCTCTGCCAACTGTGAGCCAAATAAGCTTTTCCCCCTTTAAATTGGATGTCAGAGTATTTTTTATTCATTAATTTTATTGGTATGTTTTAGGTATACAATATGCTGACATTTATTATTGAGAGTTTGTACCTTTACATGATGTATCTCAGTTCTTATTTTTTCTCCATTCCCCTGCACTCCCTTCACCCCCTCCACCCCTCCCTATTTACAAAGTCTTCATACCCATTTTTTTCTTTTCTTATATTTATTCCTTTCCCTTCTTTCTTTTCCCCTACCCCTCCTACTTCCTTTCCCCTTTGGAACTTTTCTTCCTATTTCACATTATCTATTATACATTTTGATCCTTATTTACATTTTCAGTTTCTCACACCAGTGAAACTATTCCGTATTTACACGTGTCCTATTTATTTCATTTAAGATTGTGGCCTCTGCATGTATCTGTTTAGCCATAAATGTCTCTAGTTTGTTCTTTATGGCTGAGTAGTACTCTATTTTATATAAACACACACACACACACACACACACACACACACACACACACACATTTTCTTTATCCAGTCTTGAGCTTATGGGTATTTGGGATGTTTCTAAGTTTTCGCTATTACAAAGTGTGTTGCTATAAACATGGGTACATATATGTTGAAGTGGTGTGATACTTTTAATTCTTTTGGGTAGATACCCAGCAGAGGGATGGCTGGGTCAAATGGGACCTCTAATCCTAGTCCTTGCGGTATCTCCATACTGATTTCCACAGTGGTTGCACCAGTCTGCACTCCCACCAACAATGGAGGAGGGTCCCTTTCTCCCCACAACCCTGCCAGCATTTATTATTGTTTGATTTCTTGATAGCAGCCATTCTTTGTGGGGTGAGGTGGAATCTCAGTGTTGTTTTCATTTGCATCTCATGAATGACCAGTGATGTTGAACATTTTTTTCATATGTTTATTTGCTATTTCTACTTCTTTGTCTGAGAAATGTCTCTTCATTTCAGATGCCCATGTTTGGATTGGGTCTTTAAATTTTGGAGGTGAAATTTTTTTAAGTTCTTTACATATTCCAGATAATAGGCCTTTGTCTGAAGAATGGCTGGTAAAAAATTTTCCCACATTGTAGGTTGTCTCTTCATTCTACTGATGGTTTCTCTTGCTGTGCAGAAACTTTTTAATAAGGAGAGATCCAAGTTGTTGATTCTTTGTGCTAGTTCACATGTGATGGAAGTTTTGTTCATGAATTTTTTTCCTATACCAATGTCTTCAAGAGTTCTACCTAGCCTCTCTTCCAGCTGTTTTAAAGTTTCTCTTTTAACATTTGGACCTTTAATCCACTTTGATTTTAATTTAGTGCATGGTGAGAGATATAGGTCTAGTTTTAATATATAGCAAGTTGAAACCTAATTTTTCCAGCACCATGTATTAAAGAGGCTGTCTTTCCTCCAGTGAGGGTGTTTGGCTCCTTTGTCAAAGATGAGGTGGCTGAGTGTGCCTTGAGTTGTTTTCTGCATCTTCTAATCTGTTCCACTGATTCTCAGTGTTAGTACCATTCTTTGTTAGTACCATGCTTTTAATTTTTTCACAGTAGCTTTGTAGTATAGTTACAAGTTGGGGAATTGTGATACCTTGTCTCTGTTGCCTAGAATTGCTTTTGCTATACTAGGTGTCTTCAAATGAACTTTGGATTTTTTTCTCAAGGTCTGTGAAGTATGCTGTTGGAATTTCAATTGGGATTGCATTGAATCTATGTAGCAGTTTTGGAAGTATGGCCATTTTCATGAGTAATTTGTCTCAGCAACCAATGAGAAAAATAACTAATGTGGTTTCCATTATTTACCATGTAGCTATTTTAAAAATATTGTACTTTTTGAATCTTTAATATCCATATAGAAAAACATCCTCCAGAAGAATATTTGCTGTAACTTGGGTAATTTATAAGGTAAAATCAAAAGAAGCTTTCAGAGAAAACAAAACAAAACAGACATGCTATTAGAAGTAATAGGTACAAAAGTTTGTTGAATCCCAGATCATATTAAGTATATTTAATATTATTCAATACAATTTCATTGAAAATTCCTGTGGGATACTTTTAAGAACTTGATAAGCCCATTCTAAAAATTACAGAGAAGAATCAAAGTACAATATGAAGGCATGTAACGAAGATGTAACACATGTCTATGTATTTGCCCCCTATCTACATGCACATATGTGTACATCTCCTTCTGGGAGGTGAGTATTCCAGGAAAGAGCCCAATAAATCAGTAGAGGTGAAGGAGATAAGTCGTTTAATAGCTGTATTTCAGAAAAGTCTCTAAAAATGGAAAGAAAAGTAAATTGGGTATGGAAGAAAATAAATGCTACAATGTTAATTGAAGAAGATACAGTGGAATATTTTTGAAGCCTAGAAGGATGCAAGAGAAATAAACTCTTCAAAATGAAATACTTGGACAAACGATGAATCTGATCATGTCAGATGTAAAAGCATGAATAAAGTCAATAAAAGTTTAAAATCAGAGTAGTATTCTTGCAAAATCTTATGCAGATACAGTATCAATATCAGGGATGTAGAAAGAGCTCTTGGGAATTAATATGAAAGAGAAAGGAACCTTGGTAGAATATTTGGACCAGGACATGTGTAACTACCACACTGCAGAAAAGACCCAAAGCCTAACAAGCCAATGAAGGTATGCAAATTAAATACAAATCAAAGAGCAAGATACAGCTTTGTGCTTGCTATTGTAGGTAACATGGTAAAATTTCATGACACCAAGTGTGAATGGTAGGTATGGGTGTATAACTGGCCCTCATCCTCTGCTGGAGGAAGAGGGGCTGGTGGACTGCTGCAGACACCGAGGGACAAATTAAACGCACATCTGCCCTCTGGTCCTTCAAAGATGCTCACACAGGTCCCTGGGCCCTGGCAAAGATAGATGTTACAGCATTATTTTTGCTGGGAGATGTTGGAGGTGACCTGGCAATCACCAGGGCAGCGGACTCCCTAATTCTCATCTTACTCAAAGCTGAATGGTGGAGCAGTCCCCTCGGTCTGCTGAAACGTTAGACTTATGGATGATTCTAGGCAAAGGAAATCCCAAGAAAGAAAGGGGGTCCACTGACAAGTAGGCTATGATAAATGCTGAAAGAGCCAGTTGGATTGTTAAGACGATGGTGACACCTTTCAGCAAAGCGTGTGGTACTGCACAGGTCATGCAGCCAAATTCTGGGGCTTCAGCATGGAATTTTGTGCATCTGTTTTGCCAGGCATTGTGTGTGAGGAAGGGCGAGACCCCATGACTGAGTCAGGACCTTCTCCTGTGGGTCGTGATGAAGGAGTTTGTCTGCTTCCCAAGGGTCATCATCACAACTGCTCACTTGGAAAGTGAGGAGCACGGCCGGAGCCCCTTGGCCTTGACTGGGTGTACACTCTGTAAAGGCCAGCGTGACCCTGGTCGTGACCCCACTGTGGACACTGCGCCGGTCATCAGCGCCTCTCAGAGACCGGAAACCTAGGACCCCGGTGATGGTTCAGTTGTAGAGTTTTGGGCTAGATGTCCTGAGATGCCTGGGGGGTGGTGTGGCCCACACTGCTTGGCCTTGCTGTAGTGCACAGTCAGGGAAGTTACTGGACGAGTACTTCTCACAGGATCATCTCATCCTTCTGGGAACAAAAGGCCTCACCTTGCACGGATCCCTAACGTTCTTTCTCTTGGTTGGTTTGCTCTTGCCTTTTGTCATAACTGTGTTTAAGTGCAACTCAACCTTCCCAGGTTGACAGGATGGCAGGGCCCTCATGAGTCACCCTCGAAGCATCTATGTCACAGTGCTCAGTTACAGCCCATGTAGTAGGACAATGGTCTCTGTGAATCGGTGATCTTAGGTGAGCTCATTAAGAGCTCCACTAGGAGTGGGCATGGACTCTCTTTCCTCTGGCACATTATTCCAGCAAGTGGCAACTTGCCTTCTTGTGCTGCACTTGGAGCTTCGAGTCACAGACTGACAGTGGAGTAAGGAGGACCTTTTGGACAGAACAAGCATTGCTTGAGAGAAGCTATCAGACAAAACCAGAACATGCTGCCTTCTAGCACACTGAGGGAAGGCCTCATGTTCTTCCTCTCTCGGAAGAATACAATATTGCATCTCATCCAGGTCCATGTCCATTCCAAATCACGTAGCCCTGGTAGAGGGGTTGGAGTAGACTCACACGGCAGCTAGAGGGCTGGTAATATGTAGCCAGGGCAAAGGAAAAATAAGATCTTGTCCACAGAAAACGTCCAAGCCCAGTGGAAGATAAGAACAAGTTCTGTAGGAACCAGGGAAGTGAACAGGGACGATCGGCTGTTTAATTTTGGAAGCGATAAGAACACAGGAGTTTGATCTTGAACAGAGCAGTCATGCCCAGAGCTTCTGTTAACGAAACAATGACCCTTTGGTGGTGTGCATGTTGGAGGCACAGGGTTGGGTGGGCGGCGTCCAGCAGCAGGCCCTGTGTGCTCCCCTTCCTGCGTGGCCTGCTGACGTGGGTGAAGCCACCTGTCCTCTGCAAGATGTCGCTGCAGCCTTGGCAGGTGGTGCTGCAGGGATTTCTTGCTGCAGAAATCTCGCTTGGCAGAACCCCAGAAGAGGATGTTGCTACAGCACAGAGGTCTTCTCTGGACGTTCAGTGTGCATGGTCAGCTCCCCCGGTCGCCATGACCTTTCACTCTGCCTACTGCAGTTCCACATTTGGGCTCGGTCCTGCCCCCTGCATCAGAGAGACCAGCTCTCCCCATCCTCCCTCCCTCCACCTGAGGAGAGCTGTTCCCCAGCCTCTTCCGAGCTGGCTCAGGTTTTGCAGCCCTGACTCCTGGTTCCCGTGTCTCTTCCCCTCTGGTCAGGGATGCTGCACTCTTGCACTCACTAAATTCCCAGATTTGCATGGCATCTCAGTTTTTATGCACAACAAACCAGGAAACAAATTTAACATCCACATTAAAGGATCACACTCAGAAAATGCAAACAGTCTCCTAAGATCCCACAGCAAGCAATGACATGTAGAGTTTTCTCTTGCATCCATAAGACTAAACTTTTTGTTTCTACTACCCCGTTAAGCTTTTTGATGGAATGGATTTCCTTTTACTGTTTTCTTCTTAACTTGAATTCTTGAATAATTCACTAATACTCCATCAGGGGCCTCTTTGGCTTTTGTGTGCATTCCGTACAGATATACATTTATCTATTTATTTATTATTCATTAAATTTATTGATACATTTTAGGTATACATTATGATCACCTTCATCATTGGGAATTTGTACCCATACACAATCTATCACGCTTTTTCTTTTTGCCCATTCCCTTTTCCTCTAGTCAACCCTTCCACCCCTCCCTATTTGCGTAAGCTTTGTTTCCATTTTCTCCTTATTTTTTCTTTCCCCTCTTCCCTTCCCCCTCTCCCCTCCTCCCTAGTTCCCCATCCCCTTTGAATATTTTCTTCCTATTTCACATTATCTATTATGTATTTTGGTCCTCATTTACAGTTTCAGTTTCTCACACCAGAGAAACAATTTGGTATTTACACGTGTGTCCTATTTCACTTAAGAGTATGGCCTCAATGTGCATCCATTTAGCTATAAATGTCTAGCTTTTAATTCTTTATGGCTGAGTAGTACTCATATAGTCGTGTCTATAAGAGGACATGTGGATGAGGAGTACATGGTCTTTTAAGACCCCATCAGGGAATGCTTGGAAATGAAGACAAATGAGGGTCCAGAAAACTGTAAAGAAGACGAACTCCTGAGAGCAGAGGGACGAAATAGGCTGCAGTGGGGATGGGTGGTCCCGGCCAGTAGTGGAGCAGAAAGGAGCTTACAGAAAGCGGCCCCAAGGGAGGGAATGGGTGTCCTGCAGGAGAACATCATGAGATGTGCCAGAGTCTGTGCCGATGCCCTGTGAGTCCCGTAAGAAGTCTGTGCTGTGAAGTCGTTAGTGCGTGCAGGGAGGAATGGACTCTAAGCAGCTGTGACTTGCTATACCGGTTTGCAGGAAAGGAGCGGCTTGAACCGGGTCAGAAGTCTCCCACAACATCAGTGAGGGCACAAGGAGAGGAAACAGCTGAGGCTCCTGCCATCCCGGCCCTCCAATGTGTCTAGATGGGGCCCAGCATGCCTGCTTCAGAGTTGGGGAGAACGGACGGGGTACGGAAGGACTGGAGGCAGTTGAACCCCCGTTGTTTGGAGTAGGAGCTGGAGGCTGAGGGACAGCGCTGGGCACAGGGCCGTGCATGTTGTGGGGGTTCAGTGGCTACTTCTCAGAGTAAGGAGGGGCCAGGCTGCCGGGTACTGTCACTGGTGGGTGCTGTCTGGGTCCTGTGTCCTTCTTCATCTCCTGCTCACATGGACGTTAATGTCCAGATCAATGGATCTTCTGAAACTCTTGGTCTCTTCAGGTCACTCTGATGTCTCAAGTCCTCCAAAACTTTCTAGAGCTCTCAGAACAAAGGGCAAACTGTATTTTACTTAGTTTAATGCTTTGCCATGGCATTAAATAAACTTTCAATCTGGTTTTCTCCATGGCCTCGTCCTCGCTTTCTCCAACCCTGCCCTTCTTCACACAGGGGATCTGCTTCCTGGACTCCCTGTGGTTTAGACTCCAAGCCCTGCTCTGCCTGGGAAGCCAGTCGCTGTTATCACCACTGGGGGCGTCAGTTTGCTGCAACTCCATCAAACAGCCCATCACTTCCACTTCACAGCGAAGAGGACGGAGGCTCACAGAGGTTAGGATGCTGGTCCAGAGTCCCGCTGAGTGGACTCACAGGCAGAATTTCCATTCAGACAGCTGGAGGCTGCAGCCTGGACCCTCTACCACCGTCCTATGTGACCTTTCTCTCCTCCTGAAGCAGAGGACTCTTCCTTGTTCCCTTCAGCCCCACTGTGCTTTTTCCATGGCATTGCTCTGCCCCACTCCAAGTCCACTGTGAGTGAGATGCTCCTTTGGGCTTTGGTAAAATCCAGGGACACGTTAAACACCTTCATTAGAGCTCATTCCATGGAATGGTTTGACTCCTGGTCGAATGTTGGGATTCTCCTGTAATTCGCATGCTGAAGCCCTAAGCCCAGTGTGACTGTGAATGGACTTAAGGTCCTTGTGGAGAAAGTGAAGGTTAAGGGTCATAAGGTAGGATCCTGGCCCAATAGGATCTGTGCCATAATAAGAAGAGACACCATCAGGGTTTTCTCTCCATTTTACCACATGAGCATACTGCAACACTGTGGCTGCCTTGAAGCCAGGAGGAAACCAAACCAACAGGACCTCGGTCTGGGCCTTTCAGGCATCAGAACTCGGAGAAAATCTATGTGTGCTGTTTTAGCTACCTGGCCTATGACTGTCTGTTATAGTAGGCCAGAAGGCCAAGGTGAGGTCATTCTCTGCTGAATGCGACCCCCTGCAGGTGCAGGAGACTTTATGGGAGGGAGTAGGAGTTTCTCACTGGCCCTGCCTCTCCGCCGTTCCGAGTGGCACTCACAGACCAAACACCTGGCATGCAGAGGGCCCTGGAAGGGTGTGGGTCCTGCAAGCAGCTGTAGGTGCACCCAGAGCAGCCTTGCACCCCGCTGCTCCGCACAGCTCACCTGTGCTCAAGCTGGATGGGAGCCGGCTCTCCTGCACATCGCCCCGCGGGCCGCTGATTCACTAGCTTCTGGCAGAGGGCTTGGCGGCCTGCTGTCTCCTTGGGCTCTCGTAAAGTGGCCTCCTCCCCTTGCTCTGACGCGGCAGTCGCCCTGCTGGCTGCTGAGGCAAAATTTACGACAAGGATTCCTCAGATTAGGAGGGGTGGGATGTGTCCCTCCGCCTGCAGTGTGCGGAACGCAGTCCACAGCACCACAGCCCCTGTGACTGCTGAGCAAGCCCCCTTGGTCACGCTTGACACTTCTGACTTGAGAAGTCACCTGAAAGTATTTTGATTCCCCAAGAAGTAACTTCAGTTTTTTTCGGAGCTGAGTCCGAAGTTTACTCTTTCAGGTCCTGCTTGGTCTCATGGCTACGTCTAGGCAGGGCCTGGAAGTGCCAAGCAGAGCCGTTTCCCAAGTTGCTCTTTAGCAGACCCAAAGGCCTCCCCCACCCCGCTCCTCTCCTAAGACAGAAATGTCCTCACCGCCCAGCCGCCCTCACTCGGTCTCACATTTCATCACTAGAAAGTTCTTCACGCGCGGTCAGTGTTTACTTCCCCTTTCTTTTGGACCCACTGACTGTTACTTTGCCATCTTGCCAGTAACTCAAGAAGAAAAGCTTTGGCCCATCTGTCACAGAGCAGCTTCTGGCGAACTTGAAGATAGCAGTGGGTTGTCGAAACACCCCTCAAAATGTCGCTCTTCTGTGCTGAGTAGATGTAAACAGGGGCACAGGGCTACCGGGTCCAAGGTGTCAGGAGCTGTGTTCACGGAGACCAAGGCCTGTGTCATGAGCTGGCCCTGTCCTGCAAGAGCGTGGCACAGCCCCTGGCCTTGGCACTCACAGGGTACTCAGAGATGTTCTGGGCTCTCTTGTCCTGCTGGACCAACTTGGTGCTTCTTATGGCTGGATTCAAAGTTGTCCCCAAAATGCTCCTTGTGTTGAGTGTGTGGTTCCTGGTGGGTTGTTGGGCAGGGCTGCGAGGGCTGTACCTTCAGTGGATTCATGTACTGAAGAGATCGCGATTTGACAGCGTTATTTGGATGTGATGGAGTAGGATTGGGGACGATAATTAGTCCCCAGCCCTTTCTCTCTTGCTTTCGCATGGTTTCCCACTACAATTCTCAACTGTTAGAGGTGAGTGGCTTTCTCCACCGGGCCCTTCCTCTATCACATTTCTGCCTCAGAGCAGCTGACCATGAACTGAAACCTCCGAAACCACAAACCTTTAAACTGGGTGTGTCAGGTATTTTGTCACAGCAGTGGAAAATCTGATTAGGAGAACTTTTGGAACTGTTACCCCCGAAGGCATGCCATCAAGCATAATGGATTAGGTGAAAAAGATCACCTTTTCTCTGCCTCTGACAGGGGTTAAAGGAGAGCACTGTCTATCTTTGTGATGCATCTAGCATAAAAGGCACCTTTTTGGATTATAGTTACCCGTTCATACATTTATTTTCCTTATTAGACTCTGAGTTCCTGTGTAGGAGATGCTACACGTTATTCTTCATGCTTTTTCAGAGACAGCAGAGCATGTCATTCGGTGGCTGTAAAATGAGCAGTGTCTTTTGTGTTCATGTTTATTTGATGTTCTTGGGTGGAGATGCGGTGTGGGGAAAATGTGGCACCTGCTCTCATGAAGACCCCGGTACAGACTTCCGGAGATGTGCTCAGTAGCTGGAGGATTTTGAAAAGCTGGTTTGGGGGAGGCAGTACACTTAAGAAAGGACACTTACCACCTCCCAGGTTCTTCTGTGCCCCAGAAGAAGAGTGTGGCCCTATGGCAAGACCTATAAGAATGTGTACCTATTTCTGGAAAGGTTAGATTTGTAGGGGTCATTGGAGGCACTGAGAGCCCAGTGTTTTGCTGGACCTAGCTTCCAGGGAGGCCCAGTATTCCTGAAGCACAGCCATCAAGTTTTTGAGCACATGAAGATCTGTGGGTGGACTTTTTGAAGATCACAAAGCCTTTGCTGGGTCAACTGCTCAGAGATACAAATGTAAGGGACCTACTTGAGAAAACCAGGCATGAGGGAAACATTTGAGTTAAGCAATGAGAGAGAGGGGAAAAGAAAAGAATAAGGAGCGTGACACTTTCCAGAAGAGGGAGGGAGGGAGGGAGGGAGAGTGAACTCTTGAGCAGGAGGGTTTCAGCTCTGCTCTCGTGTGCCTTTCAGGGGGCTGACAAGGGCGTGGATCCCGAAAGCATCCTCCCGCTCATCAGGGTCAGCAAGCCCTCCCCTGCCGCAGTCTCTGTGGTCCCTTCCTGTGCCCAGAGAGTGGCAGAGCTGGGCTTTGGCTTCTGTTCTTCTGACCCTTTGTCCTTTGCTTTGCCGCAGAAACACACATATCCTTCTCTTGTTTTCCTTGGTTACCTGGCATACGCGCTGCGCTTTTTATGTGGCTCTGGTCAGACAATCCTGGTCACGGGGCTGAGGGAAGGCCACCAGACTTCAGCTCCATTTAAGACAACAAAGCAAAGCAACCTCAATTTTTGGTTCACCACTCCTCCGCACCTCTTCCCTGATTTTTTCCAGAATACCTCTAACTCATTTTTGTGGTATTTTATAAACTCAGCTTGAGGCTGAATTCATAAAAATATTTAGAAGCTACCTTACTTTTATAATTAAAGATGAAATGACTCATCCAACCTCTTTCTCGCTCTACAAATAGTCTGGCAGTAAAACAAATCTCTGCTATTAAGTGGTATTTATTTAATTATGATTTGCTGTAGAGCCGTTTAAGAGCAGGTCATTAGGTTAAGACCATTGTGCGGGTGCTGGGAGCAGCGCTGGCTTACATTCGCCTGTGCTTTCCTTGCTGCTGAGCAAATGCAGCCGTGTTTATATTACACGCATTCTCCAGTGTTTTCTGTTCCTCCAGAAAGAAAAGGATGCAACGCAGACGAATGGCCCCATTTCCTGAGAGGGTCAGGCCAGGCTGGACGATGGCTGAGACTCCCCTCCCGTTAACTGTCTCGTGTCCCGTCTTCTCCACTCTTCCTCACTGCACATCAATGCTGTACAAGCAGCCAGCTGTTTCTGAAGGTCTCGGGCCAAGTCTTTGCGGGCTGGGTGGAGCCTCTGGGGGGCCGAACCCAGGGCCCCTCAGGACAGCACCTGAGCCTTGGGGCTTTCCAAACGGCAGGAGTCTGGAAATGTGTGCAAAACCCTTTCGAGACGTCGGAGACAGCAGATTACATTCAGCGAGCACCAATGTCAAGGGCAGGACGAGGCTCACCACGGAAGTCCCCCTGGAGCCTCGCTCGCAGACCCCGGTCCCTCATCTCCCGCTCACTTGGAGCCCTCGGCCCCACTCTCTGGCACACGTGAGAAGCATTACCGAGTGAGCAAGACAGATGCTCACTGGCCCAGCAGGGCACCTCGGTGGCAGGCAGCCGTATCTAGAGGCACATGAGGCTGCGTGTGCTTGTTGTTTATTTATTCTCCTCCTGTTTGGAGACTTTCCCTGATTAATTACTCTCTAGTCCTCTAGGCTGTTAACTAATGTCTCATCTGATTAACCTGCAGCTTGCCCCGGGTCCCAGAGGGTGGGCTGGCCGTCCCGCCTGGGAACGAAGGAGGTCACTGGCCAGGGGGCCCTGGGATGCCAGTTTGGGGCTGGTTTATTTGCTCTGAGTTTTGTTTGCTATTCCTGCCTCAGCGACTGGAGACAGTTGGCCCCCATTTCCATCCTCTCTAATAGGCCTGCTGAAACGGCAGTGAGCGCAAGATTTAAGAAATGTTTTCTTTGAAAACTTCTGGTCCGACAGACACTTTGAGTTCATGTTTCACCCTGTTTCCATTGCACACCGTTCCCTGGGACTCTGAGGAGAAATATTGTTAAGTGAGTCTTACAGGAGGACGGCTGCTCTGCGGTTGGGGGGGTAGTGGGGGGCGATGCACTGGAGGTTTTGGGGGAGGCTGGGCGGAGGCAGCCCTCATCTTCAGAATCTAGAGACCATGCCAACGTTAACACATCCGAGGAGGGATTCGGTATCAAAGTCTCTAATATTTGGCTCTGTAAACACGATACCGGTTGCAAAAACAAAGCTAAGGAGCTCCTGCTGATTACTTCAATAAAAGCTGTTTAATTATGAACGTTTGGGAAATGAAGTTACCAACAGGACCAGGAGTGCTCCGGCGTCCCAGCGTTCCTGCCCCAGCATCCCGCTGCGAAGCCAGATTGTCCACTCAGCTGAAAAGTTTGACATTGAGCAGGGCGCGCCCTCGGGCCCGCAGGGGACCAGGCATTGCCAGTAACACTGCTCCCACCGCAGCAGTGGCCGGGAACGGACTCGTGATGGAGCCGTCAAGCCCGTCAGCACGTCGCAGGCCAGGCCGGCCCAGGGGTCCCTGGGGCAGTGGTCAGAGCTCCCGGGAGACCTGCCCTTGAGAAACAGTTGCTGGTCTTAGGTAGCTCACTGACCTCCCCCCGAGCCAGGGCTGGATTTGGAGCAGGGAGCCAGTGATCTGCTGTAACAGGAAGGCTTGGGCGTTTGCAAATAGGTTTTTTAAATACATTTTTAGAAAACATGATCTTATGAATGCTTCTGCACATTTCTGCTCTTTCTTGTGCTTTACAGCTAGTTATTTTATATCAAATGGAATAAGTAGAATTATCCATAATAAAATTTTAATAAAAATATTAGGGTTGAAGCTATGTATGCACAGAACATATTGTCAAGGAGGGAGGGTTTAATGCTTAAGAAAAATATATGGGTGTTTTCCCTCTAACAACCAAAGTTCTCATCTTTTCATTATTTAGTTGAAGTCTTTGAACTTACCCATATTCAACAACAGGTGAGTACAAACGAATCGATTCTTATCAGCTTTTGGTCAGCTCTGATGATTACCTGGGGCAACCCATTTGCCAAAAGATCCCTGACCACTAGCTACGTGTGGACGCACAGCTGTAGCCACCTCGTTTCTCGTTTCCAACGAGGGCAGTTGTGATGGCTGCAGAGTCATGATGAGGACGAGGCTAATAGACAGGACGCATGTGGAAACAGCGGGAAATCCTGACGCCTCAGGCCAGCTGTGTGTTTAACGTTTCTGGTCGTCAGTTGCTCTTACGAAGTTGTCCTCAGTGCTGCCCATAGCTGCTTCACTATTTTATGCCGGATGGTTTAAGTGGGGACTTGAGGACCCAAATCAAAGGAGGAAGCAACGGAGTTGAGACAACTTCCTGTCCCTGGAGGTCTTGTGTAAAGTAGAAGAGGGCTGTGAACTTTGGATCCAGATCCAAAGCTATGGGTCCCTAGGGCCGGGGATTTAGCTCAGCGGTTCGGTGGCCTGCCTTGCAAGCGCAGGGACCCGAGTTCAATCCCCGGTACCAAAAAAACAAAACAAAAAAAACCAATAAAATCAAAGCTGTGGATCCTTGGACAGTGTCACTTTGCAATTCTGATTTAGTTTTATCTCCTACGAGTTAGGAATCATAATACTTGTGCTCAAGTTTTGTGAAGTTTGAATTTTACAGGTTAGGCACTGGGAAGGTTCCCTTGAGCACTTGATGTTGTAAATTCTTCCTTTCTCAGGAGAGTCTCCCTCTGGTGGAACGGGAGTCGTGTTCTGAACTTCGGGGTTACTGGTGTTGGAACTATCGTAGGGTAGCACACTGTGGCTGTGTGCTGGGATCTGTGCTGTGAAGACCTCTGTGCTCTTGTGATGACCAAGTACACTTTTGATGTTGCTTTCTGTGTTTTTCAGTGGTAATATTATGTGATAAGGGAGTTTACTCTGAGAAATCGGCACACACATTTAATGTGTCTTAATCAAGTTCAATCCCATTTCCCCCCTCTTCCTTTCCTACCTCCTCCCACAGGTCTCCTTCCCCATCTCCAAATATCTACTTTCTGGCTTCCTATCTAAAAATGAAGCAATGATTCTTTTCTTTTAGATATCAAGACAGAGAGTAAGTCAGGCAGACACTCCAAGCATTGGGGTAAAGTTCTGGCGTCTATGTTCATGTTCCCTGCCGTAGACTGGATCTTAAGTGTCCCCTGAAAGCCCGTGTGGTAAAGACTTTGCCCCAGTGTGGCCCTTTGGGGAGGTGGTAGAAATGTAAGAGGTGTGGTGGAAATGTAACAGGGGTTCAGGTCACTGGGGTGAGCTTTTAAAGGAATAAGCGTGTCTCCAGCCTCTTCACCCTTGCTGCTTCTCTTCCTAGCCATGAGATGAGCAGTTTTGCTCTGCTCTGTGCCCACCATGTTGAGCTGCCTTGCCATGGTCCGAAGGCCAGGAGGCCAATCCCTCATGGACCGGGCCCCCCCAACCAGGAGCCAACATAAACATTTTCATAAGCTGATTACCTCTTATCTGTCTTAGTACCAGCGAGCTGACTAACACAGTGCCTCAAGAACGCCTGCATCTTACAGGGGACTGGAGAGAGAGGCTGTGAAGGGAAAGTTTGGTGGAAGATGGCCATAGAATGGGAAAAGAGTAACCATCATGCCTTTTGGGGACTCCAAACTCTGGGGCCTTTGTCTGGAGACCATGTGTGAAGAACTTACTGAAAAATTCAAGTTTGCTTAACTTTATATGCGTGGAATACAAAGTTAAAATAACACCTTACATTCCTTCTTGTATAGGCTTGTTTTCTTTCCAAATGGTCAGAGTTACTGAGAGAAGTATAGACAGGAAGAAGTTTATATGGGGTCCCCAAGACCCCGTGTGGAAAGCTCATTTATCAGACCAGATCCTGGGACTCAGAGCAAGGCTGGTGGAGTCCCCTGACCTTGGGGTATGGAGATCCCAGGAGCTGCTTTGTCTCATTAACTGCCAACTCCAGAACTAATTTGCGGGGGACAGCAAAGGTGATCAGGCTGGAGTCAGAGGCCTTGTCCTTCTACTGTTTGTATTACCTGGGGGTAATTCAATACTTTTTTAGGGTTTTCTCATTTGTCTGGTAAGATTAATAGCGCCAGTGCCATAAAATAATAGGCAGAGACAGAAACTAACTTGGACCCGAAAGAATTTTGCAAATGTTACATAAGAATTCAAATTAAAGGGCTAAATAATTGTACATAATCTTGTCACATTTACATCTTTGCAGACTTCGTACGAGGTGTAATTATGAAAGGGCCCAGGATGGTTTTGGAGGCCTCCTTATTCAGGTTCTGGTTTTATACATAGGAAACCGAGGAGGAGGAGCGAGTACAATGTACCCACAGAAAAACACGAAGTGAGGGGCCAGGCTGAGCATGGGGAGCCCGCCTGACCGTTCGGGGCTTTTTTGCCTCATCACGTGACAGCAACCTGGCAGGATGTCCTACTCAAGAGTGGTGGATTCAGACCAAAATGCTCCCAGCGCTGTCGGTGGAGACCTCAGGCTGAAGCAGATCCCAGGCGTCTGCCTTTCCGGGCAAGTGACAAACCTCGCCAAAGGGGCATGATCTTGGGGGCCTCTCTCCCCACTGCTGCCCTCAGGGGGAGCTGTGGGACAACTGCACATGGTGGGCCACGTGGTCACTGACACAGGCCCACGCCTTGCACCCTGCCCTGCAGAAGGCACTGTGAAGAGGCGGTAAAGGGCTAGCTCTGGTGAGCTTCCCGAGTCTTTCCCCACACTAGGAAGGCTCTGAAGAGCAGAAGGGGCACAGCGCCCCGTGGACTGTCTCCCGGCTCCCTGTGAGCTGTCTCAGCTGTGGCTCTAGGGGACCGACCTGGACTGCCCCTTGGCTGCAGAATCCCAGATTCAGAATTCCCCCTGGCTATGCCTGGAATGTACTCAGAAGCTGCTGGAAAGTAGTTTTACAGGGTAATGTGGAGCTATTGTGACTTTTTAAATGCTATTGTAAATAGTATACCTTTAAAGGGTTTTTATTTTCACTTGTTTGCTGCTGCATAGAGACACGCTATTGATTTTTGTGCATTGCCCTTAAATTTGCAGCTAGCTCAGTTTAATTGGTCCTAATAAGCATTCTTCTGCTTTTGTAAGACACACCCTTGCTATGTAGTTCAGGCAGGTCCCCAGCTCACTGTTGCAGCCCAGGCTGGCGATCCTCCTGTCTTGGCCTCTCGAGTGCTGGGATCGCAGGTGTGCGCCCCCATGCCTGGCTGTAAACTTTTCTGTAGATGTGTTAGGTGCCAGTGCCAACTTATTATGTACTGCAAACACATGCTAAGGGAAGTAAAAGTTAATTTGCCAACAATAGATACAGTTTTAATTCTTTCTTTTTGAAGTTCCTTTCTTTTCTTGGCTTTTAGCACTGGCTGCGATCTGAGTAGAGGCCCTGAGAGCAGACCTTCTGCCCCTCCTGTAGACCTTGTGGCGAACCTCGATCTCTTTGTCAGAGACTGTTGTGTTAGCTGTCAGAACTTTGAAGTTACTCAGATTTCAAACATTCTCTCCTTGCTCAAGATCGCTTTTTCTTCACATGAGCTAGTATTGAATTTCATTAAATATTTCTATGATTGGCAGAGATGAAGATCTTTCTCCATTTTTCTATGAGTTTCATTACCTTCACAATATCTACAAACCAAAAAAATTAATAAATCCAACCTCGTATTTCTGGATATGTTTTAGTGGATCATCATTGTTTTCATGGTATTTTGTAAATGTTTTTCAGTAATTATTTAAGATTTTCAGTATACTTTCAGGAGGAATACTGATCTGAAATTTTCTTTTCTGGAGAAGAGCTTCTTTACCATGTTTTTGATTGAGAGTATTGCCGGCATCATAAAATGTCCTGGGTGCTTTTCTTCCACTTTTATCCTCTAGATTGATTTGTTTAAAATCATGTTATTTTTTCCTTTGATATTTGCCTGGGTTTACCAGTGAAGCCACCTGGGCCTGAAAATTCATGCAATAAAGAATTTAATTTCTTTAAATGAATAAAATGAGGGAGAAATGGGAAACAGGAGAGCAGCACACAGCTGTCCTCTCCAGGGGCAGCTTTCTCCATGAGTGAGAGAAGAGGGATGCCAATACAGAAGGAAACTCAAGTGTCAGCATTCCGCGGTGTCCTTCTCCCCAGCACAGACATTTTGCCACTCTCACTGCCTGGGCATCTTCAGGCTGATGGCAGTGACCTCCTGGAACTGAGGACACCTCTCTTATCGCACTGACCAGAGTCCTCTCACTGTGGTCTTTGCTCTGAACGCTGGTGCCAGACCGAGGGAAATTGTGGTTAACAAAGCTCACAAAACCAAACCATGCTAGCTTTTGAGCTTGGTCTCCAATAAGCCAGTGTCTGCTAAGTCAGTTGGCCTCTGGGCTTGAGAGCGGGATGGCCTGTTGGTAAGTGGAATTTGCCCTGAAGTCATCTTGCCCTGCTGTTTCTTTCTGTAGAAAAACATGAGAGTTTAAGTACATTTATCTTATGGCAAAGTTGCTAAATAACAAATAAATAACAGCAACAACAACCAGACAGGAAAAAAGCAGACATTTTTAATCCCCCATTTAAAAAGTCTAATGGAAGTTTCAAGTTATGGCAGAAGGTACTTCAAAGCGTTGTATACACTGACTTCACATATCACAAATACATGTTCCTCAGGACGAGAGGCTACCAGAGTGAGCATTCTCGGTTTTTCTAAGTTAGGATTTCCAGATATAACACTGCATTTTGGACTGTGAAAGTCTCGAAAAGCGAACCGTGTGTGCACACGTGTTTTCGGATATCGACAGAGAGAAGGTTGTGAAGGCCACTTGTACTTGCCATGGCACACAGGACTACCATGCGGCCCCGTGTGGCTGAGCTTTCCGTGTAGTCTGGAGCAGAGACTTGGGTCTCCCCTGCTCCAGGGACTCCCCTGCTTTCCAGGCCCGCACTGCCGATGAAGCTTTGGTCCCCCAGGTGCTCTCACTGCAGTGGAATCTTTTCCACTGGTGTACACGGAGCACAGAGAGTGAAAATTATTCACTCTTGTACACACTCATTCTTTATTTGGCACTAAACAGTGAGATAATCCTTGTTTAAATTTTGTGTACTTTCTATTGGAAATGTTTTTCCATATAACATTCCTGCACGTGGAGATCTTAGTTTTATGAGGAGTGGGAATTTTTCTCATGCAGATTTTCTTTATGAATCTGGAGTCAGAGCTGAAGTGGCAAAGTGGGGGATCCAGTGGGTGGTGGAAGGGTTTACACAACATCTCTGGAAGTTGCCAGAATCAGTACACACAATATGTAGTTTTCGAAGTCTGGACCCATAAAAGCCTGTGGTTATGTCTAGGACCACAAGGCGCTGGTTTGTATTTCATTGTAATATTGCGGATCGGGCCACTGGCGACAGACTTCATCACACCGTCCTTTGGCAAGGTGAAGCAGAGCCCAGTTCTGCTTCCCTCTTCAGGGTGCTGTCTGTGGAGCAGGGCTGGACTGACTTAGTTGGGAGGGCCTAGCAGGGATGGCGAAACGCGTGCCAGAGCTGTGCCACCGCTGTTGGGGCCAGTGGGTCTCAGGGAGGCCCCGAGTCCTAATCCGACATCAGCCCCCTTCACGCGATGCTTCTGTGACCACGGAGGCTGCCAGTGTGGGTCCCGTAGTGAATCCCGGTCAGCAGCAGAGGCGGGGGAAGGAAAGTGGAGTCGCTTCTCCTATCTCAAAGGAAGCTTCGGTGTCCTTTACACAATGACTGCATCTATGCCGCTTCAAAGCTTCTGCGAAGTGAATGAACCTGGGAACCACGATAGAGTAACGTTTACCAAATCTGTATCTGTTGGCAACCTCCTTTTCCCTTGTTGCTTGGGAGTGCACCCAGGGTCTTTGCAGTGAACCACGTCCCCAGCCCTTTTTAATTTTTATTTTGAGACAGGGTCTTGCTAAGTCTGAAAGTTGCCAGGCTGGGCTCAAACTTGAGATCCTCCTGCCTCAGCCTTCCAGAGTGCTAGGATGAGATAGCAAGGTTTTTATAAACACAACTTTATTGAGGAATAATTCACGTACTACATAATCCAGTCATTTCCAGGGTGCAGTCCAGTGGCACTTGTGCTCACAGTGTTGTGCCGTCCATCACAACCCATTGGAGGACATTTCCTTCCCATAAACGAGGACCTTGCTAACCATCAGTGGTCGTTCTCCATCTCTCCCCACTTCCTGTCCGTCCTCCTCTCACAAGTTGGTCTCCTTCTGGCTCAGGGTATTTGTGGGCGACTTGCATCGGAGAAGGCCGACCAGGCCTGTCCCGGGACTCACGCTGCGGTGCTTCCTTCTGAGACGAGGCTCCCGTGGCTCATGTTGCCGGTCTTGGCGGCTCCCTCGGGGCAGGGCCTCACTGGGCTTTCCCGCCTGCCCTCCGTGTCCCGGGGAAATCGGGAAGCACGTGTGAGGGTCTGCCCAGCACGGTAGGCCGACAGAGCCTGCTTTCCCAGGTGCTGCCAAAGCTGTGGCTGTGCCCTCCGTGCCGTTTTCAAGATCTCACATTTTTGCAACTGTCTTGGGTTAAAGAAATTGAGTTACGTAGCCATAGCCATATTCTGACAAGACCTTTCACAAAATGCGTGTTTGAAAGGCAAAGATGTTTGTGCGACTTCTTTGGAGGAGTAGTCACTGGAGGTCTGATTCTTCCCGAAGATGGGAAACATGGGGGCAGTGGTCTCAGGCCTGCACCGCCCGAGACCGGTGGGGCAGATGCTAGGGGCTGATGCCAGAGACGTGTGGGAGGCCGTGGTGTTTCTTGTCAGTGGAGACAGGAGCAGGAGGCTGGGGTGGTGCTCCTGTTCTGTAGCTCACGGCCCACGGCTGGAGGCTGCAGGTGGCTCAGGGCGGGGCACTGTGCAGGGACGTGGATGTCGCACGGGCCAGGCTGACGGGCAGTGGAGGCCGCACCTCACCACGGTGACTGGAGGGCCATCGGTCCATCCGTCCGTCCGTGTAGCTATCCACCCATCATCTATGTGTATACATATTTTCTCATTTTCCCAGATTAAATCATCTCCTGTGCAGTACAGGCGAGAGACCCTTGGTTCTGACCTTTTCCGTACGAGTTGCTCTGTAGTTCTCCCTTTGTGAGCAAGTGAGGACTTCGATCATTGCCAAAGCCAGCCAGCGTGTCCACGCCCGCCTCCGAGACCAGGCTGTCCCGGGCTCCCTCAGACCCACCACAAAGGCCCTTCCTGAGAACTCCATCCACGGCATGCCCAACAGTCGCTTCCATGACCCGAATCCCTGGGCCCGGGGAGAAAGAACCGCGGGCCATGTCCTGCCTCTCCGTGTTGGGTGTGGCTCCCCAGGAAGCAAGAGCAGCAGTGTAGGAAGCAGGTTACCATCCACCTCAGCTGAAGCCTCAGATAAACGAAAAGGCTTTTGAGGAAAGCAGAGGTTCGGCACGGGGTCCAGGGGGCTGCGCTTGCTTAGGCAGGACCACTCTGTCTTCCGGCCCTCTGTGCCTAGCTCCAGCCTGGGTGTCCTCGGCGGGCACTCGTACAGTGTCCAGCGCCGGGGGCCCAGTGTGGAACTCGGGAGGATTTTTCACCTTCAGGGCAGGTCTTTCCTTGAAGAGTGGGTGCCTGGGAGCCGACTCAGGGTGCAGTGGACACTCTCCTCCTCAGATGATACCCCAGGCAGCTCTGGTGGGCAGGAAATCTCCCCAGAGCAGAAGCGTTGCACGCATCCCTGCAGGGCACGCTGTGTCGGAATAAGGAGGCCAGGGCACTGCTGCTTTCACACCACTGAGCTTTGTTAACCCCTGGGAGTGAGAGAGGACCACAGCCTCCAGCCCACCCCCTCGGTGTGCAGACGGACCCAGCTCTCCTCCGTCCGACTTCCTGAGCTCTGCTCCAGCTCACCACCTAGGAATCCTCGGAGTCCGACTTCCTGAGCTCTGCTCCAGCTCACCACCTAGGAATCCTCGGAAAGCCCACCTGTCAGAGTGGGGACAGCTCCCTGCGAGTGGCCTTGAGCAGACAAGGCCTGAAGTACAGCTGAGCTTCAGCAAGGCAGCCTCCAACCGGCAGGAGCACTTCTGATTGGATGACGCTGTACTGAGGGGCAGCTCCATCCGGCCTCACTTCCACCCAGTGACTTGCGGGGGAGCAGGGGCTGGGGCTCCCAAATGACTCTGAGGCAGGTGTCTCGGGTCGGGAAGGCAGCCGGAAGCAGCAGCATGTGGGGCTTCTGTCAGGGCCGCGGCTCAAGTGGGAGAAGACTTGTGGCTCAGTTTCCAAGTGGACAGCCCGCCTTCCTCCCTTCCGGCCCAGGCAGTCTGGGGAAGATGCCTCTTCCTTCTCTGGAACATGAGGTTAGGGCGCGGACAGCCCGAGTCTGGGTGTGGATCTCCCCAGGCTTACCCAGCACAGACATTTCTGTGCCTGCAGCCCTGAGGGATTGGCTTGGTGCCCCGCGCTTCCTAAGCACTCCCTGTGCACAGAGCAGGAAAGCTGTGGGCAGAACATTGCTGTGAGACCCAGGAAGCCGGTGCAAGTGTCCTTAGATCTGCCAGGGCAGGAACGGAAGACTGGGGGGCACTGAGTGTGGGTGTGACTGAGGCGAGACAGCCTTGCCCGCTCACAGGGAGGGTGGCGGTGGGTGGGGCACAGCGGGGTGCTGGAGCCTGCGCTTCCCAGGGAAGTGCTCCCCGGACTTGGCTGTGCCTCTACCGAGTCCCTCTCTGCTCACCTGCATCCGCCACCTTGGATCTCTCCGGAGCTTTCATGGACCATTCCAACGGTCAAAGAGAGTTTCCTGGTGCAAGAAGAGAGCATATTTTTAGGATGTGAGGTTTTATTTTTCTAAAAAGGACAACACCGCAAGATTTTGAAATTTGACAGAAGCAGGCAACTTTCTGCGTTCCCAATCCGGAGACTTTGCTCAATTTCTTGGACCTTTGAATACCAGAGATAAGCTTGGGTTTCTGGCCGGCGGGGAAGGGGCTGAGGCAGAGGCCTGCAGAGGCTCAAAGTGACACCTGAGCAGGGGCTGCCAGGGCTGGTGGTTCAGCCCTGACTCCCTGCCCTAATTAGCTGGGTGCTGTCCTTCTACTGCAGGAGCTGGCTTCAGCAAAACTTCTAAATTCCAGTGTCCACCACTCTTGCGCCCTGCGATCTTCTGTGCGCTCAGTTCTCGAGATTTCTGTTCCTTCATTTGTAAATTCGGAATGAATATGGCCTATGCCCCCAGAGGATTTTGTGAGGCTCACAGAGTTTCGTTTTGTCATATTGTGGGCCGAACACCATGAGAAAATCCAGGTGCCTAGGGTGGAACTTGCAGTCTGGTGAGCAGAGTGACTGTTGAAGCGGTAGCTGAAACACAAAATGAGGAACGTGAGACTGTTTCAAAAGTGATTTAATGAACGTGTGTGTGTGCAGCATTCATGGAAGGCCAAGTGGGGTGGGGGGCAGGCGGAGACAGTGGGCCAGGAGGCGTCTAAGGGGCGATGGCTGGACAGTGGCAGTGGGGGTCCCGGCAGAGCGGAGGGGCGGCATCCGCAGGGCAGCTGTGTCCTGACCTGTCCCCTCCACAGGGTGTCCTCCGACACAGGACCTCCTCCTTCCTCGCCACGGCAGCACCACGATTCTTCATCCGGTCACCGTGCACAGACGCAGAGGGGCTGAGAATAGGAGCAGGCACAGTGGGAGACGTTAGTCAGAGCAGGCCTGCGTTAGGAAATGAAAGCGTCCTGGGGATCCAGGTACAGCAGGATGATGGTGGCTTAGCGAATGATACTTCTTCATTCACTTGAACTTTGCTAGGAGAACCAGCCTCCAGGTTCTTCCCCTGCAGATCCTGAGTGTGGGGAAGTCTGCCAGTCCCTGGAAGTCGGCAGTGCCAGAGTGACGCGTGTGTGGAAAGGTCATGTTGTCCACCCCTTCTGTTTGTCTGTCACCCCGGTCGCAGCTGGGGAGCCAGGACGGCTCTGAGCAGGTGCAGCACTGGGAGGCCCTGGCTGTCAGCAGCAGCGGTGGGTGGCACATGGGGCAGCAGGGCACACAGCCAGGGTCCGCACAGGCAGGCCTCAAATGCTGGGTGCCACTGGGCGTCGCTCCTGCCAGGCTCTTCTGCAGCGTCCCGTCCTCTGCCCTCTGCACTCTTTACCCACTCTGGATTTCCCTTCATCAGAGCAGTTCCCACCATCTGTTTTTATTAACTATTGTTTACTTTTGAATTTAATTTTTAACTTAAATGTTTATTCATGAACATGGCCTGTGTAGTTGACAAAAGTAGAAATAAATACGGATTCTACCTAGAGGAAGATGGTGTGATTAGCATCCTGTGTCATAGACTTTGTGTCTATTGCAGCAAGAAGTAAGGGTTCATCTTGTCACTTGCTGGAAAGCCCCCCGAGATTGGGAAGTTGAGAGTGTTTCCTATGCTTCAGGAGTTAAGGAATAAATGTCCATGCCTCTCTGGGCTTCTGCAGTGAAGAAAGGCAAAAACAGGTAGCAGTCAGCTCGTAGAGCTTTCAACGGAATCGTCTTCATGTTTCTGTCACAGCCCTAAGGTCCTTTATGGGCTTGGTGGGACAGATGTCAGCTTTGAGCATGTGGTGTGTTGTAAGATCTGACACCTCCTTTACTTTGCCCCGGGGTGGTGGCTGCATGTGGCCTCCTCAGATCTTTCTCTCCACTTTGCTTTCCTACTGGTGTCCTCACTGGCACAGTGAAATGGAAGTCACAGAGACCAGGGCAGAGAGACTGGCTGTGGCAGAGAATGACCAGACAGACCGCAAACAGACACCAGCGCACCTAGCAGATCCTCCCCTGGAATCGAGCTGCGAGTTATCTGTAGAGCACAGACCCTCCCAAGAGTCTACATAAATAAATTTACTCATCAATTGCCATCAGCTGTTAAATGCTATCTTCTGAATCTGATGCTAGTGGATCTTACTCTGGGTTTTAAGTGAGATTCTTCCTACAGAGGTATGCTGGATAATTTCAAAAGTATTGGTGATTCCTTTGGGATTGCTTCACACAGTTCTGGTCCCTGTGTTGAGTACTTCTTTGACATCTCCCCATGTTCCTCTCCTTTGGCTGGACCTGAGCGTCATTTTGCCAAGTGACAAAATCATTCCCTTAGGAGGGCGAGAGTGTGATTCAGTACTTTGCCACTTCATGTGAAATAATTTAGATGCAACCCTGGGTTCTTTGCACCAATTGTGTAATGCACCTTAACTGCTACGTGTGAGTTTCTCTAGACCATGCTGAGGGTGTCTTCACACTTGGGGAAGGTTATCAGGTGGAAAGACTGGGAAAAGTTAAGATGGAAGAGATATAGGGCTCACATAGAGTGCCATCTCTTCTTCCAATGGAGGAACAAAGAGGCCCAGAGGGCTGGGGTCTGTACGGAGCTCCAGTGAGGCTAGGGGCAGAGGCAGAGGGAGTCAGAGTGGCTGAGAAGCAGGCTGGCTGTGGGCAGAAGGCTCGGGGCGTCACCTTGGCACACTCTCCTCCTCCCGGGACCTTGGTGATGGTGCGTGAGGGGAGGGAGCCCTGGTGCGAGCTCAGGCAGGGGCGCTGTGCCATTCTGCCAGGCCCACGAATTTTGTGCTGGTCCATCCCACTCTGTGATGCTCCAAGAAGAACTTAAAGGTCCCATTATGCAGTTTAGAAGTTAGAGTTGAAAAATGGGGTGGTCTTCAAACGTCAAAGCTACAGACTGGGAAGAACTCAGGAGGCGAAGTCTGATGGTCACAGCTTTTGACTAAGTTGCTCCAAGATGTACAAACTCCACTACAATGTGACCAAAAAGAGTAGCGTTGAACAGAAAGTGGTTAGGCACTGATCACCACTTACGCGTGCAGCCTGCCTCCTTCTCCCGTGACTGGCTCCTCACAGTACGGTGAAGACAGGGTTTTCGTGTAGACACCATTCCTGCAAGTGTGAGGTGTGACGGAAACATGTGGGGTATGTCTAAGTTTAAAAAGTGTACTACAGTGAAAGGTGTTGCTATCCGTCCCTCGTGTAGTCCCCCCGCTGACTTCGAACACTGATTCTGTGGTCCTTGCCAGGTTCTGAGGCAGCTCTGGAGCCCCGCTGGGGTTTTCAGTTGTGTGTCATAGCTGCCTCAGCTGCCTGCCTGCAGGTCCTGAACCAACTCAAAATGCTGATCCTTCCCAATCGTTTCGACTTTGGGGAGGAGCCAGAAGCCACAAGGTGCCAGATTTAGTCAGCAAGGTGGACGAGGATGCGCTGTTGTGCTTGTGCAGACCGATTTCCCGCTGGACGGCACTTGGCAGCAGAAGGCAGTGCAGCTCTGGTCACTTGTGAAGATGCTCGTGAAAAGGATTTTCCAGAGGTGCTCGGGAAGTGGCAGGAAGGATGGGATAAGGGTGTCAGAAGTGAGAGGGAACAGTTTTGAGGCGGATCATTAGTAGTTGATCTTTATGTTAGGTAATCATTCACTGCACATTTTCATCACCCCTTGTATGATTGGTCTTGACTCTCTGAATCCCCCACAAGGGAGGGGAAAGTGCCTTTGTTTCTATTCTGTGTCTGAGCACATAAGCCCGGAGCTGTTGAGGATTGTGTCTCAGAGCACACTGCCACAGTAGTTCGTGGGAACTGCCCCGAGGGCCCAGTTGGCAGAGGTCGGAGGGCTGAGCCTGGCTTGCTGTTGTCAGCGTCCAAGGCCCTGGGAGCAGCGTTCTGTGTTGATGTGCCAGTGCGCTCTTCCCAGGTGAGGGAATCGCAGGCTCATGGAGAGCTCAGCCTTCATGTCTTCTGGGAGTGCCTCCAGAAATGGTGAGGTGGGTGCCCCGCACCTCGCTCTTGCCCTGCACACAGGGTGCAAAGGCTTGAGTTTGAAGTAACACTTCCTGGCACACATCGCACAGGTGTTTGGGATTGAGACCGATGATTTTGTGAGCAAGCGGGCATACGGAGTAGGTTCAGCCTCTGGGAGCACAGCAGGAGCCTTTCATCAAATCCAGCGGCAGGAAGCCCTTTCATTGCACTACACGGCTACTGAAAACGTCATTCACCCATGAGCAGCTATTTCTTGAGATGGCAGTGCAAGAATTCATGAGATCGTCCCAGTGACAGGTTAGGAAAGCAGTGTGGCGGGGAAAGCTGGGCTTCAGAGGTGATCAGAGATAGAACCGAAGACGAGCGGCACAAGCGCGGCCAGATGCCTAACTGTACTGAGAGGCTGGGACTCTACCTGCAGAACAGGAAAGGCCTACTCACCATGCCTCTGAGGAAACACCAGTTTCTTATTAATTTCCTATCCTGGGTCCAACATTGAAAACATAACAAAGTAAAATGAGTCACTGAGAGTTTCCAGCTGATCATGAAATATTCGGCGTTATACACAGCGTTGGGAGAGACGGGGAAGAGGGAAGCCACAGCCCGTTCTCACTGCACCCGGAAGACTGGCTGACAACAAGGCAACGCACGGGGGCAGGGGAAGGTGCTGCGGAGTCTCTGGGCACCACAGCGACTGCATGGAGCCTGTTCCGCGGATGAGAAGGTTCCTGCCGTGATCGGCAGACCGGAAGTCCGGGTGGGTGCGTGGAGAAGTGGGGCTGGAGTGTTTGCTTGGCAGCAGGGAGGCGACCCTGACCGTGGAGAAGAAATGAAGGAGAACAATGACAAATTATGCCTAGAAGAAGAGTATTCACAGCTGGGTCAATAAATTTGGATTGACCACCCTCGCCAGTGTAATGCCGTGTGAGGATCAGCGCGCTAAATCCCCGGCCCTGTTGTGTTTCTTTTCAGACCTGAAAATGCATATATAATTGTCAACGAATGAGAGCACATGCATGTGCACATACATACAAAGCTACACACATGAAGCAACATACACGCGTAGTATACCTAACACATGAAATGCACTCATAAAGTCCGCATACATCCTTTTCATCAATTGCACTGCAGTGTGATTTTTACACGATAAAACATGCTGATTTTAAGTTTGGTGTTTGTTGAGTTTTAATGATAGACATATTGTTCTCTAATGTAATTGTAAAGTATAAAAGTGGGAACATATATTACAGGTTGAGCATCCATAATCTAGATATCTAAATTCAGAAATGCCCCAAATACTCCAATGTTGAATATCAGCATGATAGCACAAGTGGGAAATTCTCCGAGCCCCAAATTATGAAAGGTACTTTATAAAATTACTTTCTGGCTATGTAAATGAGACATATTAAATATTAATGAATTTTGTGTTTAGACTTGGATCCCAACTTCAAGATAACTCATTACATATGCAGATATTCCTGAATTTGAAAAAAAAGTGAAATAAAAAACCCTTCTGGTCCCAATCATTTCGGGTAAGGGGCTGCGAATCCACCCTATTGTTACTTCCTTCTGCATTGAATAATAGGTCATAGACTCTCTTTTTTTAAGACCCTGATATTTTTTAAAACTATTGCTTAGTTCCTGAATCTGGAAACCACTGTTATTTATCTATTTCAATATAGATACTTAGATTCCTTTTATTGCTCACAATTAAAATGGAACAATAGAGATCCTTTTGTGCTTATCTTTGATACATGAACAAGTATTTCCAAAGACTGGATTCCTGGAAGTAAAATTGCTTAGTCAAAACCTTTGGAACTGAAAAGTAACAGGTGGTCAAAAAAAAAAAAAAAACCAACTTTCAAAAGCATTATGATGATTCAATTCTATAGTATTAGACAACATCCTTTTCCCAATATCTGTTTTTCAATTTTGGATATTATTAAATATTAAAAGCTTTGCCAACAAGTGGAAATGATACTATGCTTCTGATTTAATGTGCGTTTTTCAAATAATTAAAGAACATTTATTTATGTTTGTTGTTCATTTTCATTTCTACTCTGGAGGGCCTGCTCTGACATCTTGTCTATTTTCTATGTTCCTCCTTATTGCTTCTTTGGCACTCTTTTGATACGAGTTCATTTGTGCACATCAGGCACTCAAGTCTGTGTTATGGGTGCTCTAGAGTGGGACCACTCACGTTTTTATGTGATGTGACTAAGCCGTCTGGGGAATGTTTAAAAAGTGACACATTGCAGTAAAGGGCACATTGCCATTGATCCCATCCTACTCCTCCTCCCTCTGCAGACCCCTTTGCCCAGCTCCTTGTCACCTTCTGGAGCGGTCTGGAGTCTCCCTGAGCTGTGATCAGATCTACAGCAGGCGCGGCTGCCCTGTGCTCTCTTAAACACAGGGTGCAGCCTCCATTCACCGCAGCCACTGACTCGGGCCCTGTGTGACTTCTGGCTCTTCCCCAAAGTTGAAATGATCAGAAAAAGTCAATGTTTTGAGCTGACAAAGGGAGAACAGCCGAAGACATAGAATAGGACTTCCAGTACTGGCTCAGATGCCAGCAGGAACAGGGGTATCCAAGTGTGCTCCAAGTGAGGGGACTGGTGGCAGTTAGTCTGTTAGTTCGGTAAATTTAAATCAGCAAGTATTTAGACAGTCACTATTTCTGATCACACTGCTATTCCTCGGGGATGCTGATGCGGTGGAGAATCCAGCCCAGTAGTCAGAGAACAGCCGAGAACCTGCATTTCTACAGATTCCCGGGGCTTCTGGTGCCACAGGTCTACTCACGCTACCGAGATGCCATCTCAGGCTGTGGGACTGCAGGCTGGGGGGACTCCCGCCGGCATGCTCGCGGTGCAGTGGGGATATGGATCAAACAAAAGCCCTCAGTGTGGCCAGATAAAATGGTCCATGTGAACAAGAAAGCAGCTGTAGCTTTGCTGAAGACTGGGTCAGTTTCTGGGGAGATTACTGGAGCCCTGTGGTGGAGCTGAGAGTCAGAGTCCTCCTCTGGTCCCCTTGCCTTGAGTTTGTTTGATTTCACTCTCTGACTTCCGTGTGTGTGTGTGTGTGTGTGTGTGTGTGTGTGTGTATGTGTGTGTGTGTGCCCATGCACAATCCCAGTTTTGATTCTTATGCAAAGTGGTTCTGAGTCTTAAAGTGGGTTTGGGAGATCTGAAGAGAATTATCGATGTACTTCATGAGCTCTGGACAAACTGAACACAGCACTTCCTGCTCCTGCTGTGCAAAGCCTCTGGGAGTTACAAGTCCACAGAGATGTTTAATTCAGACGTGGTCTGGCCAGTGAAGCCAGGCGCTTGGCAAGCTTAGCGTCACTCTCGGATTCTGCCTCAGAGTCTGGATATCTGAATTCCCTTCCACCTGACAGTTAACAGTAGGGAGCCGAGCTATGGCAGAAGCTGTCCTCCTGGGTTATCCAGACCGGTAAGTGTCAGGTGTCAAATTCGGCAAGATGCAGAAGCCAGGGTATCGTGGGCAAGTTGTCTGGCTAGCGTGCACCCCCATACATCCACAGACTCCCACACCCAGAGCCAACGTAAGCTTACTAAATTGTCATGGTAACTGTAACACAAGGGCAACTGAGCACGTGGGTTATTCTGGCTGGCTGCCACCACACAGTGGCACGTGCGTCACTAAGCGTGACCACCCAGAGCACCACAAACTTCCCTGCCCTTGGTGGACTAGATGCTAACCAGCAGGCCGCAAAGGGAAGGTGTGCGAGTCACGCTGGGCTGAGGCTTTTAGGAAGTGGGTTTGCCTTTGTTTCCCTTTGGCCCCCTTCACCCCCAGTCTTCAGGACAAATACAGAAGCCTGGAGCCAATGGAGAGTGGGGAGCTCCAGGTTTCTGAAGCCCAGGGGAGGCCCGCTTACTCATGTCCTCTGCCTTCAGGACCTCACATGTGCAAGGCATTTGTGCACATCGTGTCTGACGCATCGTGCATTTCAGGCCTTGTTCACTGCCGTAGTCAGGGCCTCCTTAAGCCGGGCACTCTGTGTAGATGGATGGAAAGCGTCGGACGCACAGCTTGCAGGGCTACTGGAGTCCCCCGGATAACCTGCTGAGCACTTCCGCAGGGCAGATGAGTACGAGGGGAACAGTGAGCGAGACGAGTGGAGGCCTTATGGGAATACGGTCGGGGAGTTCCAGTGTGAGAAACAGAGCACTGAACACACGGAAAACTTCTAGTTGTCTTAATGTCAAAGCTTCATCATGTTTTTATTCACAATTACCATGACTCTGAAAAATCAGGTAGCGAGAAATAGTTAAAAATGCTTCACGGAACTCTCCCCACCCCACTCCCTTTAATTCCTTTCTTTCTACTCAAGCCTGGAACGAGACTCTATTCTTCAGAGAGTGAAAACTGTGAGAAAGTCATGCAGTGTTTCTGTTTGATGTTTTTGGCAGTGCTGATGAAAATTCTAGACTGAAATGATATTGTATGAAGTCTGCACCAAGTGCCATGTTCAAGTGGAATGGATTTCCTCTCCTTTCGCTGTCTGGATCAATTCTTGGAGGCTGAGAGAGTTTGGTCTCTTGGTTGCAGCAACACATTGTGCTGATAACATGTGAAATACAGTCTGATCGGACTCTCCAGTCTTTCCAACTTACCGCTAATGTGAGCATTAGGAGGGCTTTTGCAAAATAAATAGAACTTTCTGAGGTTAGTTAAGAAGGGTTCCAGATTCCATTCAGCAAAAGTGGAATGTTTAATACTCTACTATAAAAAAAATAAAAATAAAAAACCTCCTTGGAATTCTGAGTCCCACCTGTTAAATTATTTGTCCTTTTAATAGAAGCAGGAATGAAAGGCATATGTTCAACATCATTTTGGACCCATTTTCTGTGGCGGGAAACCAAGGTAAACACATTTTTTCTGATGTCATTGTTGATTTTAGCTCAGCTCATAGATGCAGGCGTGGCTGTGTGAACCATTTCATTTGGGCCTGCTCTCAGCTGGAGTTGGACGTGACAGTGGGAAAGCCAGAAGCCAACGAAAGCTGGTGGCCCGGAGGCCCTGGTTCCTTCAGGGCTGTCCCTGGTCCATCGGTTTCTCGTGAGGGTGCCCTGTGGACTGCTGCCATGGCCCTTATCTCTTCCCAGTGATTTGGAAACGTGTGTCTCATTTCCACACTTGTGTTCATTCTGACTTGTTTATTTGTTCCACACCAGAACACCGTCATTCCTCTTCCCTACTTCTACTCAGAGACACGTACGTGATTGGTTATGAATGCTAGAGGTGTTTTTCCTTTTAATTCTCCTTTCTATGCGTGGCTGTCTGCTCCTCTCTCTTGTCCTCTACCTCTGGATCTTTGCTCCTCTTTAATTAGTTAATAACCTAGGATGCTTCCTTTCCTACTTTTCTTCGTGCTTGCATATTCAGATACATTTTCACTTGTTTTGTGTGTCGTTTGTAATTCTTTCTCTCTGCTTCTAGTTTAATGGTAGTTTTCAGGGTAGCATATGGGTTTTGTTCTCAAGCGAACTTCTCCAAACACATTTAGGCGTGATATGGTTTATTCCTCATTTGTTTATCCCTCAAAGATTTTTTGGACAAGCCAGTGCCCAAATGGTGTAGGCATTCTAGTTCCAAGGAGGAACTTGGACACAGATTCTGATCTCAGAGAGTTGCAGATGTGTACATTTAGTGCTACAAGAAAGGGCTCAGGTTTACGGGCCTCGGGCCAGCTGGGAGGGTGCAGAGCGCGAATGCCCCTCATGGAGAATGGGCTCCATGTCCCAGCTTCAGGCTCAGGGAGGGCCAGGATCCAGACAAGCAGGACGAGCAGGGGCAGGGGGAATGGAAGCCTCCTGCAGGGGTGTGGCAGTGCTGTGGGCTGCTGACTGACGGGAGCCTGGACATCGTGGTGAGGGGTGGGGTGGACAGTGGCTGTCAAACACGAATTTCCTCACTTCGGTCTCTGAGGGTCAGGCACCGCGTGAGGACCTGTGTTGTGCCTTGCCGGTGTGGTCACCTAAGCCGTGCGCCCTCACCATCCGGTCAGCACAGCCAGGCTGCTGGTCGGCAGGGGCTTGTGCTTCTGTGTCCTCTTTCCTTCCCGAGGTGATTGACAGTGCTGGTACTTTTTATTTTTCTCCTTTTATGGCAGTGATGTTCAGCTATCATCTACGCTTATGTTTTTATGCTTCTGTCTGCGAAAGAAAGAAGTGTGGATTTGGGAGTTGTGGGAGAAACGAGCGGCGACACCCCATCGCATAAAGAAAACATTGTTTTTGCATTGCAGATTGAACTGCAGTTTACCAAGGATATCCAGTTATTTTGTGACAATCTTTTAAAATAGGTAGAGATAATTATCATACTGAACAGATTAGAAAACAGACCACCAGAGTTAGAATTAACACAGTGTCTTTCCTGCGTATCTAAGTGTGTAGGCATGAGTGCACACTGAATCATTTTCCTTTGTGTTACTTACTTCTCTCTCATTGCTGAGATGAACTACCCGGCACCCAAAGTTAAAGCGGGAAGGGTTTATTTGGCTTACAGTTCATAGCGGTTTTGGTCCATAATCGGCTGACTCCAAGGCAGGGCTGGCAAACGGGCATTGCGGAGGAGAACCAACACGGCACACACAAGGCCACAAAGGTAGCAAGGGAGTTTAACAGCACCTCTCTGCCCCCTCTCTCTTGTTTAGACCACGGGGACTAGGGCTGCACCAAGCCAATCACTCAGGTGCAGTGGTTTAGTAATCACAGGCCCTTAACCCCAGCATGGCTCCAGATTCAACCACCTCTGAGAAAGAAAGTCCCACCTCATCCACGTGAGGCTTTGGCGGGTGTCTGAACACAAACCATCACAGTCCTGCACTGCCCTTTCTCAGAGAGGCTCTGCCTAATGCAGTATGTCCTGCAGGCGGCGTCCAGGCCACAGAAACTCGATAGAAGGTGGCGGCCTTCCCAGGAGCACTGGCCTCCTGGCCTCTCCAGTTCCTCACCTGGGCGGATATTAAGGGAACCAACCAAGTGGGATAGTTCGACACTGCGCTATCGCTTCCAGAGCACTTCCTGGGACGATGTCTCCCCTCCAGAGAGGGAGATTCCATTTCCTGGAATTCTGTGTCCTGAAGTGAATTTCTGGTGGTTTTTGTGAAGCTAAAGAGACAGAGACAGTTTTTATGGGTGCTAACTGGAAACTGCGGAGGAGGAGAAGCGGGTAGCGCAGCTGCACCTGTGAAGGTGCAGGTTGTTTTTAATTAATTAATGCCACATGCAGCCTCCAACCACCGCAGTTGCCCCAGCTGATGATGTCCGTAGGCCTTGCTGCTTAGAATTCTCCAAACTGCTCCCATGCTGTGCTGGATTCAGTGGCGACTGAGTACAGCTGTGAGGGCAACTGGGGCAGGAACCTCCTCAGTCAGCAGAGAGGGTGTGGACAGTAGATTTGGGTCGAAGGGAAAGCCCCTCAGAGGATGGGTCGTAGAGAGCAGGGAGACAGATCTTGTGCAAATGGGAAGGGGGCCAAGAGCTGGAGGGCGAGGAGGGGGAAAGAGGATGAAAGAACATGAAGATGTGTTACATACAAGTACCAGCTCCCCATGAGACATGTAACGGTTATGCACTACAGACATGCAGTGATAAACGTAAAGGTCATTAAAAAGTAAACCCTGATCCAAGGCTGAGTCCAGAGCAGCCTGTGCCCACTTGGCAGGAAGCAGGGTGAGGACTTTTTGCAGCTCAGCTAACTGGCTCTCGTGGCCTGGACGGAGGGGAGTCCTGCTGGGCTCGGTGGCCAGGCAGAGCTGAGTCCCCAGCATGCGAGCACGGATGGGTTGTCCTTGTCACTTTTACAGGGATGGCCGGGCACCCGAGGCTGTAGCTGCACAGTTCAGGGGTGGAGCACCCTGCTGTGCCGCTCTGCTCTTCTGAGGACCTCTCAGTCCTGCGGTGTTAGATTTACTCAGACTTAAAGAACGGCAGGCACAGTTTCGACATCCACCTCAGCAGAATCGTTCTGCATCTCTCACTGAGACATGGGAGACAAAAGCGCCCCGAGTGTTCACGTGGGAAGCCAGGGCTCACTGTTTGAATCAAGGGAGTGGGGGTCACTGAAGATTTAACAAGAACCACAGCTCAATAAATTTGAGACATATTCGGGGTTAGATTGGTATAGATGGATACCACACTAATTGGGTATAACAAGCACTCAATGCTTAAAGTATCTTTAAAAAATAGATTAAACATATGCTATGCCAGCTACCTTGCACTATTAACTTATTTTCAGGTAGATTTTATAAAGATAAACTCGACTAAATGTTGGCTTCATTATCAAAATCTCAGATTAAGGAACTGTAGATCAGATGCAAAATGAGACCATGAAAGCAAGGTTCCATGTGAGTGGTTCCAGACCTAGACTTATGAAATTACATCCAAAATGTTTCATGAGACGTACTATGTGCAAAGCACAGTGCAAGGCACGAAACCAACTAGACCCAGACTTCACTGAGAACATACGTAGCACAGTGCGGTAGTGTCCGGGACAGCGGGAAGTAGGGCGACTTGGCTAGGTGGCTTTGGAGGCTGCCCCAGGGGTAATAAGGGCTGTGGGAAGTTTCTGAGCAGGGTAATAGCATGGTGAGCACTGTGCTTTCAGTGTCCACACATGTAGTAATTTGCACAGATAGGTAGAACATGGCTGTGTTGAATGAAAAAGGAGTGTGGTCCAAGAATTGTAAGCCATAGGAGTTAATTCTGGTGGAGAAAGAAAAGAGGTCTCAGAAGAGGGACTTGGGAGATTTGGCCCAAGATGTAGAGGGTCAGTGCAGTGCCCACAGGGGACTGCTTGGAAGATGGAGTATTGGCAGTGCCTTGGCATGTGCCCGAGTCTGGTGGCGCGTGCACTTGGAGAGGTGCAGTGATGTCTTGAGATTTGTGGAGCTGGATCTAAATTATGAGTCTGGAGTCGGCTGTGCAGGGGTACGATCTGAATGTGGGGCTGGAGGTGGAGGGTGGATAAAGGCAGAAAACCGAGGGCAGGCTTTGAGTAATCAGTCCTGCAGCCAGGAAGGGATACACGGGGTCTGTCCATTCTCTGGGCTTCTAACTCCAGGGAGCCCACGCTGAAGGGACAGAGGATGAAGACAGGACAGCCAAGCCTTCCTGCGAAGAAGGGCACCATTGCGCTGTGCAGCCAATGTCTAGATTTCTTCCATGCTGACAGATCATTCTTAAATCACGATGAAAATGACCTTATCAGCCATTCCCAACCTTTGCTTTCCTGTGCCCTGGCTCTGTCCTGAATTCACTTTCGGCTCTTGATTTACTGTTAGAAATTTCCTGTGCATTTTGGGGCTGAGAGTTAGCGGGTGGATCAGGTTTTGGGATTGGAAGCACAAACAAATCTTCCACTGCTTCCTGCCATACTTTCACATTAATTTAAGGGTCAGAGGATATCCTGTGAAAATATCAGGAGTAACCTAGATGCTTACTTCTGCTTGGGTCCAAAAGGAAAGCATATGTGAAGATGAATTGCATGAAGTTCATTCTGCAGGAGACAAATCATACTGCTGATTGAGAACACTAGCTCGCCAAATCACAGAATCAATTTCTGAAATAAATATTTGAGAAGATAAGCATGTTTAACTGTACAAAAGAAGTCACACATGTGACAGCAGAGAAGCAACACCAGGAGCCAGATCAATAATTAAAATCAATAATTAAAATGAGAAAGTCTCATTGTCAATCCATTTCAATGAATACTGACAAAGTACCGGCTATGAGAACGCAAGGATGTGGATGGGCGTGATAAAAGGTTAGGCTCAGTTCCTGTTCACAGAGAGAGCATGAAACACTGGATGAGCTTATCTACGACAGTTATAGTGGCCACACAGCAGCAACGACCACAAAAAACACATCACACACCATAATGCAAAGAAAAAGGAAATAAGTGATGATGTGAGAAAAGAAGTACAGAGTGAGTGGGTGGTACAGTCAGTTCTGAACAGAGGATCAGGAAAGTTTTCTGAAGAGCCGGCGTCTGAACCGCATCTTTGAGGGTAATGATGAGCATACGGGGGGTGGTGATGGTGAGAGAGCAGCTGGTGGCCAGCAAGTGCTGTGAATTACCTGGCTCTGTATTGTTTGCTGGACATAACCTATGTTAATACAGACTCTGGCAAAAATATATACAGACTTCAGCAACTCCCTGAATTAATAAGTGTCTGGAAGCTCATGGCCACCACTCTGAGCGCCTCTTGTAATTGTAGAGGCCAAAAGTAACTTGTAGTCACCTCATGATGCCTCTATAAATTGAGCATTAAAATATTTACCCAGTTTTTCATTTCCTAATGTATACACTTTTTGGTGGACCCAGATTCAGGTAGTGAAAGAGCCCAGGAAGAAGCGTGCTGTGCTGGTGTGTAGGATTGGCTGTGCTCAAGGTTGACCGAGTGTGGAACGCTTTAAATAAGATCGGAAGAGGAATGAGGACCAGGTCAGCAAAAGCTCCAAAGGCTCCATGAGTTACACAGGCCGCAGTCGGAGCCCTGAGGATATGTGTGCGGGAAGCCCACATGTTTGGGTCAAGCAGAGCCGGCTTGGGGCATGTGCATCTGTCCCCTCCACCACCCTAGAGATGCTCTCTGCCACTGTGTGCTCTGCAGAGGAAACTACACCTGCGGTCTTTGAAAGGAAGTCCCGGAACTCAGGGTTTGAATGGCTTTAGGAAAGAGCTTTGTCAAGGGCCAAAGACATCATCGAGAAAGAATGGCCAATGCATCCCGGGCAAAGGACGAGCTGGACAGTGCTTCCTCGGACACGAGATTCTTTTCCACTTTCACTCATATTTCCTGAACACCTCAGACACCTTTACTTTTTAACAGGAATTCCACATGTGCTAGAAATAACTTACAAACACCATAAAACACTTTTCTAACCAAGAATAATTTTTGTTATTTTTAAGACTGACTGATTCTAAAGTCTTCAATGTGGTGGTGGGGGAAGCCTATTCATGATAAAGGTGTCTTTATGGACAAAAAATTTGGAGAATTTTGATAACTCAATAAGAGATAGAAAAACAGAAAAATAATGACCCCAGGAAAGGATATTATATTTTTAAAACAAGTTGAACTATCTTAGAGATACCACCTGGGTTTTTCTGTGAAAATATGTGGTCATCTGGGAACGGTGAGAGCCTGTGAGTGCAGGACGCCTTAATCAGCTTGATAAAGCTCTCTACCTCACTCCAGTTGGGCCAAGCCCAGGGGAGACTGGGGAGGAGCAGAGAGGCTTGTCTGTTCAACAGTCAGTGGCCTAGGAGGAATATTTGGTTCTGGTGTTTAGTTTTGGTAAATCTCAAGCAAAATATGAAATAACAATGACAGGATAAACACAACAAAATCTTAAAAGATTCAGGTCTGAATTTATCCTAGATCTTAGAGACAGTGAAACAGACAGTGGGACTCATCTCTCTGGGCCTCCTCTCAGATGTTGAATTCCTTTACTTCCTGGGGTCCCGGACATGCTGGGAACCCAGACGAATTCAGACACAGGAACCAGACCAGTTCCCCCAGTCTCTGGACATCCATAAGTTTCTGTTTGTAGTGAAAAGTGGTATTTTAAACTTTCCAGAGATTTCTAGGCAAACTCTCAGTCTGAGAATCAATGTTTAACCAGTCCCTCTCCAATTCACCTCATAACTACTGCATAATACGCAACAAAGCAAAGAGAAATCTCGGTCAAGGCAAGTGAACAATACGGAGAGCCATTCACGTGCAGGACAAGACGGGACCTGGGTAGAGGTGAAGGGATGACCACGCCCAGAGCTTCTCAGTGGTCAGTGGACAGCCACTTCCGGCCTTTTGGTGCTCTCATGCTGCCTTTGTCTTCCAGGTGGTTTCCCGATCTAGGACCCCGGAGTCTCACCACACTCCTGCAAACACCAGGGTGATTCTCTGCAGGATGAGCAGGTTCTCAGAATGTGGCTTCGGTGTTCATCTCGTGTCTGTTCTGTTCCAAGCCACGATACTTGTGAAACGGTTTGTTGGCCCTGCTGATTCGCCAGCTGAGATGGTGAATGAGGGAGGTATTATTGTTAGTTAATGTTTATCTTCTTAAAGCAGCATCTCCTTCTTCGTGAGAATCGCTGCTTCCTCACGCCACATACATGGCTCTGATGGAAATGGTGAATAGCTTCCTGTTCCTCTGACTATACTCAGTGATCCAGGCACGAACATGTAATTCACACCATGCCAACCAAATCATTCGCTTGTTTGTTTGTTATTTCTTTTTAAAAAAGCTGCCACTTTTAGGCTACAAAGGAGAGGAACTTGCAGCTCTCCACAAGAGAGCCCTGCCATGTGGGATATATCATCTAAGGGGCAAAAAAAGGTACACACAGGAGAAGCAGGGATGGAGATCCTTCTGAAAGTACCAGCATGTTGATCCCTGGGTGTAGTGGTTTCTGAAGCCCCTGTTTAATTCCTGTCCTTTTAAATATCTGCCACCCCATCGATATAGTTTGTTACCGACTTTTGTAACTGTAAACTGTATCATCTCAAGATGAGAAGGTAGGGACTGGCGGACTCCTGTGACAGCTCCGGGTGGAGCTGGGGGAGCTGAGAGCTGGCCGGGGCGCTGCCTCCCCTCCGTCTGAGATGCTCAGGTTCCTCGTTCCTCTGCTCAGGCCACACTGTCACTTTGGCTGCTCGTGAGTGTGACACACGGAGGCTGGCACACTGACCCTGTGATAGCTGTGTGAGTCAAGAACTGGTATCCGGCTATTTTATGGACAGAGAAAAGTTTCCAGAGCCAAGAAAGGGCAGACTCACAGTCGAAGTCGAGTGATTTGACTTAACGAACAAAGTCCTGAGGAGGCCTTACTGTGCTGGGGCTCAGCTCTCATGGAAACCTCTCTTCTAATCGCGTCCACTCTGCTGCGCTGTCACAGCTGTCCTCAGACTAGTGGAAATTGGGCCACTTCCCACCTCCAAGCAAAAGAGCCTGAGTGGAGAGTGAGTAGGAGAAGATGTGGAGGCCTCTGTGAGGAGTGGGGACGGCTGCAAGGTGGAAGGGGGGACTTCGCCCTGCCTGCAATGAGACACGACCAGGGCAGGCCCTCCAGAGCCTCTGTGTGTCAGCAGGAGTCTCTGACCTGGCAGGTCAGACCTGCTCAGGAAGGACTGTTGGAATATCAAGGAAGCCCTTGATGAGCGACAGTGGGCCAGAGCTGTAAACCGTGTCACTGAAAAGATGCAAGCAGTGGAAATATCATGTATGGATAAAGTATTTTATGACAAAGCTCAAAGTAATGTTCCAAACAAAATGGCAAACTTGATAAGGTCAAAGGCAGTGAATGAAAGCTAGTTGAAGAACTCCACAGTAAAAGAAAGAGACTGGGGAAGAAATATGGGAAAAAAATAACATAGTCCAACCAATGCATAGTTAAAGTTCTTAAAAGAGAAAATCATGAAGATGTTGCAAGGATAAACAAACAAATAGAACAAGCTAGTTCTGGTGGCACAGGCCTGCAATCCCAGCTTGCTGGGAGGCTGAGGAAGGAGGATCACAATTTCCAGCCCAGCCTGAGTAATTTAGTGAGAACCTGTTTCAAAATAAAAAGTTCCAAAAGTGCTGAGGATGTAGCTCTATGCTCAGGACCTGGTTTCAGTCCCCAGCACTGCAAAAACAAACAGATCAACCAACAGCATAAAAAGATGGCAGGAAACTAGAAAGATAAAAAAGGGAAATATTATTAAAATAAGTGACTGGAACAAGGACAAATATAACAGATTTACATTATAAGGGACAGATTGGTTTAAATAAGATGTAATGTTAAGAAAAGATCAGTCAAGAATCAAGAGGATTAACAGTGAAACAACAGACATGTGACACCCCAGCCAAAAGAAACCAGGTAGCTGGCAATTACATCAAATAAAGTAGAAATTAGGGCAAATCGCTTTTAGAGAGCCCCGAAAGTTCATTCTTCATTGATCAAAGAATTGATTCTTAATGAAACTATGGGATCACCCATTTGGGCGCCGTGAATAAAATAACATCTACACAGGTATGTGCAAACTCAGACCTTTGAGGAGAAATCAGCAGTGCAGTTGTGTAAGAGAGGAAAGAGCATTCTCGGTCTGTCAGAACTCGAGCAGGCAATGATAAAAGCTGAAGCTGGAAACATGGCCAAGGACCAACAGGACTAGGGAAAACAGAAAACTGAGTTTCTACCCCAGCCACCTTGCTTATGTGCTCACAGATGAGGTACCTCTTTTCAAGTAACCTTGGGACACTCATAAATATTAATTTGCCCATTTTGTGTGCCACAAAGAACATCACAAGGAGAAGCCTCTCCCAAGACCAAATAGAAAGTGTTCTGACCACATTGTCTACCCAAAAGCTTTATAAAAAATAATAAGCAAAGCACTGAACTGTTGGAAGAGGCCCTTTGTGAACTGCTAGCTTCTGTCACGGCCTGGATTTGGAGGGCGGGCTTTCTGGACTCACGGCTGACGTAATTTTCACAACACGGGGAGAGATATGAAATAATATATCCCAGCAGGGAGCCCAGAAACTTGCTGCAGGCAGCTTCATACCAGGTTTTAGAGAGAAGGAAATATATCAACATGATTAGAACAATGCACAGCTATGGAGTGGGAAAGGGTGCTAAGCCATCATTCTGTCCAACACTCACTCACAGAGGTGGGAATGGAGACTCTGACAGGGGAGTGTTTGTCCCGGGCAGCGCAGCGGCTGAACGCCTTTGGGTGTCTGAATCCTGGAGCTTCTGCTGGAGGGTTTCTCGTGCCCCTTGCACTTTTGGGTCACGCGCTGGTTCCGGATTCGGGCAACCGCGCTTTGCTCTGTTACCTCTCAGAGCTGCGTCTGACTCCTCCTAGGGGACGCCTCCGAGCCAGAGACTCTGTTCCTATTTCGAGGGAGGTGGAACAATGTGGTTGCCATTACCAGAATCACAGGCTTCCCACCTCTGCCAGGTAACCTGCGCAGCAGCCTCTAACGTCGTTAAACCCTGGGCTCTCTAAGCTGTAATGTGTGTTCCGGGTGTTTTCTGGCACGCTCTGTGGCCTCGTTTTGTTAAGGCTCATTTTGTTGCTGCTCCCCCCGGGGTCTGACCAGTCCCCTTGCTTTCCTCTGCCCGGCAGCCCGGATAGGTTCACGCTTGCCTCCTCTCTCGGTCGTGGGAGGCTCTCTGCGTTCCTGCGTCTCGGTATCACACCAGGCGGGCGGCTGCTTCTCCCCAGCCCCAGGTCCAGTTCTGTGTTCTCAATTGTCCGGCTGCACGGCGGCTGCACACCAGACTTTGCTAACAGAGCCGAGGAGGCAGGGATGCAAAAGTTCTACTTGCTTTTCCAGGCCTGCGGAACTCAGAGCTGCACAAGCGACCTTGTTTCCAGCCCTGAACTTACGAACTGAGGATTTTATGAAATCCAGTCTGGTTGTTATTATAGCATAACCTGTTCAACTCACCCCTGTGACAGTCACTTGTTTCCTTTCCCTAAAAGAAGGCTCTGGGCATCCAGAGTGGGGCTATGCTTTCACTGTTCCCCTCTTTTGCTGGGACGCACACTTGGTCCGCAGAAGTCATCGTGAGCTGGGCTGGGACCTGCACAGCCTTTGGGGTGGAGTAGGAAGACACTTCCAAGGTAAGGTCCTCTCCACCCTGAGCCTTGGCCTGACCTTTCAAAGGAGCACTTCGGGAGAAGCGGCAGTGCAGTGTTAGACCCGCTCTGTGCTTGGTGGAGAGCTGCAGTCTGACCGGACGCTGAGTAGAGCGGAGACGTGGCAGCACTGCCGCTTCTCCCCTGCTGACTCTTCTACTTTTGATTAAGAACCGAAGCTTCCTCTTAGACTAGTCTGAAACATTGCAGAGGGAGGGAGAAGCAATCACGAGAGAAACTGCTGCGCAAAGAGCCGGGCCAGGCCCCGCTCAGGCCCCTTACGTGAGCCAGACCAGGATCCGGAATGTGTTGGAAAAGTACCAGAAATTTGGCAGTGTGCGCGTGGTGACGGGAGGCGTTCGGACGCCCACCCAATGGTGCCCCAGGGAGGCCGGGGCCTGCGGCGCAGGAGACAAGGTCTCTGGCCAGTTCCCTTGTTCTTCTTGCTCACTCGGAAAAGGCTCAGCAGAGGCGGACGTGGTGAGAGGCGGTCGCGGCGCTGTGTACAGTGTCCTATTTGCCTTTGCAGTTGTCTGCTCCGGCTCATGAGCCTGGCGGCATCCAAAGCTGAGTGAGAGTGGGAGTAAGGGGATGAAACCGGTGCCGCCCGGTCCCGGTTCAGGACTGGGTCGCCCTGTTGGCCTCTCTGAATGTGAGGGTCCACTTTTTCCTGCTTCGGAGTCTCAGAGTCCCTTGTGCTACTAAGAAGCAGGTCCCGGGCTTTGGGGATTGAGGTGTGGGTACCTTTGGGAGGGGACGTTATTCTGCCTCTCACACCACTGATGTTTGAAACAGTAATATTTATTATTTGCAAGTGTCTACACGGTCTATTTTGCTATGTATCCCTTTCAGTAAGGACACTTGTGTCAGTATAACAGTGCTTTCTGAGCCAATGTTTCAGGGTTGATCTATCGGACTGCAGCCGTCATTGCACAATGCATACCTGAGCCAGAACATCACAGCCCACCCTTCACAATCTCCTATAGAAACGAGACAAGAAAGGCAGAATGAATAGTGCAAGAGTACAACCACGACAAACTCCCAAAACAAGAGAGAGAAAAATTGAAGTTTGTCCTTCATGGAAAAATCTTTTTAATATGTGAAAATTTAAGAACAAAAGGCACAGAGTCCTGCTTTACCTCAGGGCAAAAAATGGCTTCTGTGGATCAGCCAGGGCCTCGCCCGTCCGCTGTCTCCGCTCTTCAGGTGCTCAGAGTGGCCGAGGATGCACTTCCCCCAGCGTCCAAAGAAAACCGAGGGAGAGGGGCCTCTGGAGACCACCTGATGCATTCGGGTGAAACGGTCTGCAGTGGTTGCCAGAGCCTTTAGAGCCCGTCTCCTGGGAAGAAGTCAATTAAATTAAAATTAAAGATGAAAGGATGGCACAACTGTTAAAATAGGAGCAAGCACAATAGCAATTTAACTGCTTTATTATTGTATTGCTAATTTTTCGTGCTCTGGTTAAAATTTCGTGTTTGAGTCATTTTTCTTTAACTTTTTCCTCAAAGGCTGCTGCTTTTAATATTTGGTGGTAGGAAATGTGAGGTTTATCAGAATCACGTCTAGAGCACTATAACAGACAGTGTCTGCTTTAAATTTCAAGGTCTCCATTGGTCTGTCTCATGGTAATGGTCAGATACCATCTGGGCAACAACTGCTAATTTTATTTTTTCTGAAAAATCTGATTGCCAAGGATGCTTACTGTGCTGGGATGGGAGAACATTTGGGAATTCTGAGGTTTGGTCAAGGTTTGTATAGGGATCGTTTGACTCAACTTAAAAAAATAGGGTGTACTTGGGTAAGAAAAGATGGGAAGACATTTTAGAAGAGGAATAACAATAAACGTGAACACATAAGTTCATATTTATGGACTTCTTAGGGAGCACCACTGTAATGGTTCATGCATTATCAGATGGCTGGACTTCATTGTATTTTTTTCAGCATCTTATAGCACAAAAAACAATAGTGATTCAGGATCCCAGAAATTCTGATTCTTTGGAGAAATTGCACACCAGAATTCTGATTAGGCCTGTATTTCTCCGTCTTCACCTGGCTGCCTAGCAGTCACCTGTCAGGAGGTCAGAACTGATTTCACAGGGAAATGGAGCAGACGTCAGGGTCAGGCTGGGCCACCTCTGGCAAGGTCGGGCGGCAAGGCAGAGGCACTGAGCGTCTTTCCATTGGTGCTCTATGGACAGGTGTGGGGGGAGGAAGAGAGGAGAGGAGAGGAGAGAACAGGGACAGAGGAGGAAAGAGAAGGACGGGGAGAGAGAGGGAGGGAGAGGCAGACAGGCAGACTTAGAGGAAGAGTGGAATGCTGGCTCTACATAATCCCTGCAGCTCCCTGCCTCCGGGTTGGTGGCACAGCGCCGCCGGCGCGTCTTAGGGGTGACCGGGGGTGGGGTGGGGGCGTGGGCGTGGGCGGAAGAGGAGGCGAACTTTCCCTAGCAGAGAGGTCAGACAATGCGCGTTTTAATCAAATCCTATCCTCACACTTTTCTTTCCAAAAGCTGGTCAGCTGACGGAGGCTGCGATCCCTGCTGTCAGCGGCCTGCGCTGGGCTGCGGGGTGGGAGGGCCGCCGGGCCTTGCGGGGAGCCCCTCTCAG
>NW_022900914.1:1651875-1737492 GCF_012274545.1 Fukomys damarensis | reverse complement strand
GGTGGCACAGCGCCGCCGGCGCGTCTTAGGGGTGACCGGGGGTGGGGTGGGGGCGTGGGCGTGGGCGGAAGAGGAGGCGAACTTTCCCTAGCAGAGAGGTCAGACAATGCGCGTTTTAATCAAATCCTATCCTCACACTTTTCTTTCCAAAAGCTGGTCAGCTGACGGAGGCTGCGATCCCTGCTGTCAGCGGCCTGCGCTGGGCTGCGGGGTGGGAGGGCCGCCGGGCCTTGCGGGGAGCCCCTCTCAGGCGACAGTGGCTTTCCCGTCCCGTGCGTGGGAGCTACGGCCACGCAGCTGCGCTCACGGATCCCGTGCTCCGAGCCCTCCCGGCCTGTCCCGGGCTCTGCAGGCTCCCCGATGCGTGGACCACTCAGCATGGGCCGTAGTCTGTTGCCTGACCGGGCCCTGTGAGGCCCACGCAGAGGTTGCCGCGCCCTGGCAGTGGGTACTTTCAGGGAGAAAATCTGAGGTGAAGTGCGGAGGTTCGGAGGTGTGCGGGGCTGGAAGAGGGCAGTCCGGTGCCCGGGGAGGGAAGGCGCAGGCGTGGGCCTAGCGGGCCGGAGAGTCTTGGTTTACAGTGTGCTCCTCCTGCGGGGGCAGGGTGGGGGGACGCGCCCTTCCCTTTCCCTGCTTCCCAGAGCTCTCTGTGTGCTTTCCAGTTTCCAGGGCCGGAGCAGGCAGAAGGGCTGCACTTCACCGGGCTCTGGGGTGCAGGTGTGCAGCAGTGGCCCCTGCCTGGGAACCTGGCGGAGCTCACAGCCCTGGGCCAGGCGATCTCCCCAGGGTGCAGCAGGGGGCAGCGAGTGGATGCTGTCCTCACCCTCCGAGAGCTCAGGTTGGGGAACAGCAGCCTGGAACTTGGGGATCCCTCAAGCAGACGCAGCAGAAGTCCCTCAATTGCACATGGGGAATGAAGATGGCCATGGAGTGGCGGGGGTCTGGGCTGCTCTGGGAGGCTCTGCTCTAGGAGTGGAGAAGGAAGCCAGGACGACCCTCCGACCACACGGGTTCAGGTCGGTCAGGAGAATGGAGGCCTCTCTTTGTGAATATCTAAACCGCGAGCCGCTCTGGCTCTGCAGCAGGGGCAGGAGCAGCAGGAGGGTCAGGGCAACTTCGCGGCTTCAGCGCTGTTGCAGCCTGCCGTGTTGTTGCAGCAGACTCGACCTGCCGAGGTTCATGCTTGGGAAATCACACTGTTGGGGGTGTGGCCCTGACTGTCCCTGGAAGGAAAGTCCCGCTTTGTCGTTCTCTTCTTGGAAACATTAGCATCGCGGTGGCTGTGAGCAGGGTCACCGAGAGGCTCAGAACGTTGCATGGGGCCCGTGGCTGTCAAGCAGAACGCCTGTCACGGCACAGCTCGAATGTGTGCTGAACATTCCTGCCTGGAGAGAACCGCGAGTGTTATTTCTCTGGCTCGGGTCTTGGCAGGTGTGTAATGTGACTCCTGATAGCAGGACAGCAGATTACATTTGGCCATAAAACCATTTCTAAGGCTCTTGGCACCCAAACTGTTATTGCATGTCTGCAGGTGTTTAGTAATTGGATTAGTGCAGAGCCGAAGGAATGTCTGCCCCCCAGCTCTGAGGGACACCAACGACAGACAGATTCATTTCAGAGGGTAACCTGGAATGCACGATGACAGGCCTGCCTCACACGTGAAGCCAGATCTGAGCCTGCTGTGCAGATGAACGGCCGTGAGCAGTCACCTTCCGCAGGAAAGTTTATCCCAAGCTAAATACAGTAACAACGGCCCCGGTGAGTCAGGCGGGAAGGCACTCCAGCGCGCATTCTGATCTTTGTCCAAAAGCAACGCAGACAACTTGAGCTTAAGCCTTCCTCTCATGCAGCTCGTGAAATCCCAATCCTAGGTGTGTAATAATTAAAGCAATTTCTGAAAGGCCTTCGTACACAGAAGAGGACGCTAAGCCGCCCCCTGGAAGTGCAGAGACCGCACTGGTATCCGGCATCATCAGGATCTTGCCAACGAATCCCCACCTCGACTGCAAGGCGTGACTGTGTGACCGCTTCGAAGACCAGCTGAGAAAACGAGGAGCAGGGCGAGCGACGCTCAGGAGGCTCATTCTGGCTAAGTGCACCTTGGGCCTTCTTCGGAGAGAGGGCAGACTCCCAGCAGCTCCCATCTGAGCAGAAAGAACGTGGTGGTTTCCGTGATGGTTTCCCTTCCACAGTGAGTCTCTTTCTCAGCTTTACAACTCAGAAGGGAGGCGGACCACTTGGAGAGAGTCCAAGGAGAAGCAAGATAAGAGTCAAAAGGCAAGTGTCATGAAGAAAGGCCAAAGACTGGCACCGCTCCGTTTGCACCCTGGTGGGGTAACTTGCAGTTCACAGATGTTGTCACAGTGGTTGCGAGGACAGCATGGGCATGGAGCATGAGGAGCCGGGTGCGGTGCAGTGTTGGACAGATGGAAGGAGAAGGCTGAGTTCTGCCTTGAAGGGCAAAGCAGTGCGGACAGAGGTGACTCACTTAGTCAGCAGAACCGACCCCAGATAGCTCCGAATGTGCAGGGCTGAGAAGCGACCAGGCTGTATTTTCAGCCTGAGAGTTGTCATCCAGAAAGCAGGGCCCATGGACATGACTCTTTGGAGGAGGTGACAGATGGCTGTGAGGGCTCATGGGGCCCATCAGTGCCAGGGGAGGTGCTTCTGGGAAGGTGCTGCTAGGCCTTAGCAGAACCTTAGGTCCACAGGTTCTAGCTGACCTTCCCGCTACCCAGAGGGCAGTGGCATTGGGAGGGGAGATGGAGCCTCCCCTTTCTGGCTCTCATCTTTTCTGCCCTGACTGCCTTTACCCCACCATGTGCTCCCTGCCATGATGACTGGGCCTCAGCACAACCCTAATAGCAAGGGGACCAAGTTACCATGGACTAAACCTTTGATACCCTGAACCAAAATTAACCTTCTTCTTTGCAATTGTTAATGTCAAATATTTTATCACAGTGACACAAAGCTGAATAACATGGATGATTTTCCCTTGGGTTTGATTTTTAGGAAAAACTGTGCTAAATATCATTCCTTTCTTAAGTTTCTCCCAGAATTAATACTATAATTATAATTATATAATTATTATATAGCACTAAAGATTGAAACTTTCCCCTGAAAAACAGAAACTATAGCAATAGAATCACATTCATTTAGTGATGTCAGTATTTACCTTAAATATCATTTGGAGTTGGCAGCTCATTATTTGTTCTAAAGAGACCACAACAGAGGTAGGGTGGCTGCATTGAGCAGGGAGACAGCAATAACAAATCCAAGCAGGGACTGAAAGAGATTAGGTAAGTTGCCCAGGGTCACAAAACAGTGACAGAAACAGGTGCACACTCAGATCCACTCGGTTTCCCCCATGTTCTGGACCCCTTTTCCATATCAGGAAGCAGAGAAGAGCAGTTATGAAAAAGAACTACGCGCAAGGGCCCGCCGAGTGACAGCCCAGACCTGGATGCCAGGAGCAGCGGGGAGGGCCGCCAGGGCAGGGACAGTTGTCTCTGGTGCACACGAAACTAATGGCACTGACTGAGCCATCCGAATGCATTCCCGGCCCTCAGAACGAGAGTACGTAACAAAGCCCTGACCAAGCAAATGCCTTTTCCCTCTCGTCATATTTCAAAAATATTTATCTAAAGGTGTAGTGAGAAATGTGTGCAAAGTTGTGTGCAGAGAAGTCCGTGTCAGCATCTAAAACGTGGAAAAAAGGATGACGTGAAACCAGTGTTCTACCGGAAGTGTGAACAAATGCACACGTACGTCCACACCAGGGTGCCGGGATTGCGCATTTCCCGATGGAAGAGTTTCTTCTAACACTGCCAAGGGAAAAGGCAGGCTGCAGAGAAAGTATCTTTATTTTTGAAAAGTGTATGCACAGTTTAAACAAGACTTGGGTGACACAGTGCTGACCCAGAGTGGCAGGTTGCGGTAACTTGTGTTTCTCTATTTTCTCTCCCTTTTCTGCCATGGACATGCGTCACATTTATAATCAGAAACAACTCACAGCAGGTGCCATCCACTTAAGAAACAGCCAAACTCTGCTCTAGTGCTCTGCTCAGGACTTTGTTTGCTCTGTGCCCTGAAAGTGCTGAGCCACAGCCTGTAAGCGTGCCATGCCCTGCATCCTCTCCCAGGATTTGCACCACCCTGGAGCCCGTCACGGGGTGCCCAGCTGAGAACCGGCTGGTTTCTGTCCCCAACAAGGCCAAGTGCCGACCGTGTCTCCCGCCCCAGGCCCGTGTCCCTGGAACATGTGCTTTGCCTTGTGGAAGGGGGAGCCTCGTGTTGGCTGGCTGGGGCGGCTCCTGCTCAGGCTGCAGCGAGGGCGGCACTGCGGCCTTGCCCGGGCCTCAGGCCTGGGCAGGAACTGAGGTGCTTTTCTCGTCTGACTTCTCAGGGTCTGACCTGCAGATCTGCGCTGCTCCGCTCAGGTGTCCCGAACGAAGAGGGAGGCGGAGCCAAAGTCACACGTGGAGTGCAGGGAGCGCTGGGTGCTGGTGGGGACCCATGGTCTGTGGGCTCCGGTCTTCGGAGGACAAGTAGCTTCAGCTTTCCGAAGTGCTGTTGTGCCCTGAAAAGTAAGTGCCGCTCTCTGCCCGAGTCCTTTCAGGTAGATGCCCCACCAGAGCCCCAGATGGCCTGTGGCACAAATCCAACACCAGACCCAGAACGGAGCAGGGGTGCCCCACTGGAGAGGGGCGGCTCTCGCAGTGCTAGGGCTGGGCAGGAAGTCGCCCCAGGGCCAGGGTCCCATTGCTCCTGCTGCTCCAAGCCTTTGACTGAAACTGAGTGCCCGTGGGCTTGGGGGCCACCTTCAAAGCTCCCCTCTACACATGTTCCCCGCTTCCCTTCCCTTCCTCACTCCTCTTTGAAATGAAAAACAAAGCCACCTGCCAAAGGCGGCGATACGTTCAGGCCTGTCACCCGCACAGATCCAGGAAGACTTCAAAGTGGAAACTCCTCGGGTCTGATTACATTTCACCGCAGATGGTGAATTTATGCCCTTACCCCCACCTCTGCTCTGACTTTTCGACTCTAAGCTAAGAATAGAATACACAGCGGTGTTATCTGCAGACTAATGATTTAAATGCCATTTACGGTCTCAGACTTCAGAAACTGGATTTCCACAGAGATGAGCTGAAGCCCAGCTTCCTTTATGGATTCTGGGCCTGAAGAACATTTGCTTATCAAAACATTCTCTACCAAGTATCTTTCAATTTCATACCACTGCAGCCCGTACAAATAGGGTTGCACGGAACTCACAGGTGGTGGTGAGCACGAATGAGTTGTGTGTGCACAGCACTGGGAGCAATGCCCGAAATGAAGTGCTGTGTGTGCGAGCTGCCGTCTCCCGTGGAAACAGATGCACATGAAGCTGGAAAAGGCAGGCAAGTCCGTTCTTCTGTCCCCAACACCCACTGTCTGGGGTACGGTACACCAGCAGCCACTCAAGGCTCCCCCCACCTGGCTCCAGCGCAGCAGTCTCTTCCGTGACAGGCTCGCTGGAGAAACTGGCTGGCCACGTCCTACAAGATCCAGCCAGCTCTAGACCTTTCTGCTGTCTCCGAACCTCTATAATGCATGCAGTCTGGGTCTTGGAGACCCGGCTGGGGCTCGGGTAATCAGGTGGGGTATTTTAACTCTTCCAGGGAGGCTCTGCGGTGGCCAGCACAGCGTTTGTGTTTCTCTGCACTTGTATTTACAGCCTCACACATGAGAAGTCACAACTTGGAGGAAAGGTCAGGTTGATCCTAGGCTACTACCCCCTATCTGGACAATGCCGTCAGGGGAGTGGAGCAAACCAGGGAGAAGCTCTCCACACCAGCAGGGAGGGCCCACCATCTCCGGTGGACAGGTCAGGGCTTGTTCTCTGGATCGGTGAGGCGGCCAGCAGGGGAACACGGCCCCTGAGGTCTGGGTGCTGCTGTTTTCCTGCTTTGTGGGCTGGAGGGTGGAGGCCGGAATCTTCCGCACAAGCCTTGTGAGTGGGAGGTGAAAGGCAGTCTTCCCCTTGCCTGGTGCTCCTGCTCACCCTTCCTCTGGCTAAGGAAGGCCTGCCCATGCAGGAGCCGGATGTGATGTGGAGTTGCTCCTCACATCCTGTTGGCTTCTGGCTCAAATGTGTTCCTAACGACAGCGTTTCTAGGGTGTGCTGTTGGACTGATGCAGCAGGAGCCTGGAGAATGCCTCCATTCAGGGGCCCACGTTGACTCGAAGATTTCCTTTCCTCCCTTGTTTTATCTTCTTGCTGTGTGGTAATTTCTGCACAGCTAGAGGAAGAACTATGCGAGAGCAGGTAATGAGCAAGAGGCAGCCTGCTCTTCTGACGACACCAGTCCTCGGATCGAGAGAGACCATTTAACAGACATCACCTGAGTCCTGCCTTTGCTCATAGCAGTGGGAAGACCAAATGGCTGTGTCCTCGAGGAGTTCAGAGCCTTGTGGATTGGATGGCTACCTCGAGAGAGGATTGTCAGGCTGCAGAGTTGTGGCTGTGGAAGTATGTGTGCCGTGCGAGGTGGAGGGCTGTCCCAGCAGGTTGCGTCCTGCTGCCTCCCTCATGGGTGGCCTCCTTGGCTACTGGAAAGCAGCCACTGCCAGCACCATGTTTGGCGGTGTCGTGAAGGCCTTTATTAGAGATGGAAAATCCCCTTTGGAGATGATATTAGTCATGGCCTTCCCGCAGACTTTCAAAGAGTTTCAGAGAGGCCTCATGTCTGCATGAAAATAGAACTTGGTTCTTAATTTCTCAGCTCCACTTTTCTGTAAGTCACAGTCTTCTTCCTCAATCTTGCCTGCAAGGCTGTAATAAAAGACGACAAGTGCTTACGAAGGGAGCCCTTAGATACTGTCGGTAGAAGTGGAAGCTGGTGCTGCCGTTATGGAAAGCAGTGTGCAGGTCTCTCAAGAAATCACACCCAGAGCTGTCATATGACCCTTATTGGGCATTTGTCCAAAGGAAGTAAAGTTAGCCTACCACAAAGATAACTGTACTCCTCTGTTTATTGCAGCACTGAATTGTCAAAACTGCCGATGGCCAATTCGGATGTGGTATGTGTGTTATGGAATACTGCTCAGCCATAAATGGACACAGTGTCGTCATTTGCTGCATGTGGGTGGAGCTGGAAATCAAATATAAAGCAAAATAAGCAGGACTCAGAAAGACAAATACCGCAGGGTGTCACTCACATGTGCAACCTGAAAGAGCTGAGCTCATAGCAGAGGATGGGGAAGGGAAGGGGAGAGGAGGCGATGGGAGAGATTGCTTCACGGGCACGAGCTCACAGCCAGCTAGGACTGAGGGAGGGTCTTCTGTTACATCGAGGTGATTATGGTTAGCAGTGTTGTATCACATAATCCAAAAGAGCTAGGAAGGAGGACTTTGGATGTTCTTAGCACAAAGACGTAATAAATGTTTGAGATGAAAGATAATCTAAGTATCTTGGGTTGATTTTCAAACAACGCACAATTGTATGATCTCACACTGTACCCCACAAGTATGTTCAATTATTATGTTAATAAAAATAATAAAAGGAATATCAAATGCTCCCGAGTTTTCGCCTAGACTTCCCAGCTTTCTTACATCCATTCCACCCCAACTAACTGGAAGTCATCCCAGTCAATCCTCCTGTCTCAGCCTTTGCTTGACTTTCTGATCACTGATGGAACAGACCCAAGGAAAGGGCCACTTAACCCTGGCCACTCTCTGGTACTGTGGCCTCCACTGCCATCACTCACGGTGCAGTGCTGAGGGCAAGGAGATGTGAGGGAGCTCACCCACATAGTACAGATACTTCAAAGGTCAGCCGAAGATCAGCCCTGAGCGGGGCTCTCAGTGTCTTGCAAGTATTGTTTTATTTTAATCCTTGCAATAACTTAGCAAAGTAAACATTATTATCCTGATGTCAGAGTTGAGAAACCTAACTGTTGGAGAATCCTGAATGGAACAAGGAAGGCAGTTGACTGTGGTCTGTCTGTTGACTGCCCATTCATAATTTACTGATGCTCACTGTCTAGCGCAGATTCCTTCACCAAGGAGCAGCGGGGTTCCAAGGAGGGCAGGGTGTGTGAGAGGACGAGTCCTTCTGGGGCCAGAGTTTCAGTCGTTTAGGACTAAAGAGTTTCCCTAAACTGCAGTATCATTGTTTCCTGATTCTTTCTCCAGAGCTGAGCTGCAGGCAAAACTTCAAGTAAAGTGATGACAAAAAGAGGGGCATTTGGACTTTTTTTACTTATCACGTGACTCCAGTACTTTATATAGTTTTAACACAGCTGCGTGTTTTAATAATCTCAGCCAGATTAAAAGGATCCGTGTTTGAATGGTGCTCTTTATTTAACAACGTGTTACTTATAGCACCTCAGACGCCAGTGGGCTTCTAAGTTTGTGTTGAGGAAGCGGGTGAGTGTTCAGTGAGCAACAGTTTTCACAAGGTTTTTCCTGTCTAAACCTTATTAAAAATAAGCTTCAGTAGCTCATGTAAATGAACAGTAATTAACTCACACACTTTAGTTCATTTAGCTTTTAAAATAGCTCCGTGCTACTTTACTTTCAAAACCTTAGGTGATTTCCTGAGATCATTACTACCGAGTAGGCACTGACTTGTGCAGACAATAAAACAAATAAAGCCATTAAAAATAATTTGAACAAAAGGAGTAACTTGATATTATGCCATCTACATTTGGTTAAAATGACATTTTAGAGTTCTCTTTCATCTTACTAAACAGATCTCTGAAAGAAAAAATGTGATTAATAAATTATCCTCCATAAATCTTATGATAAGTATTATAGTCTTTGGAGAATTATGAATCCACATCTGGAAAAAGTATTTTATACGCTACTGCCTGTAAAACAGCATGCCATGCATTTTACAAGTGCACGTTAGTAAGTAAAAATACGGTATGTTTTTTGCGTTCATCATCTTCCCTTCCAAAAGAAGTATAAGCCTAGTTTATTTCATAATAAAGAGTGCTAATAAAGTTTATATGATGCTTGCTTCCCTCTCAGTTTGGGCAAATGCAGTTTCCTGGGTTGTTTGGAATATGCTTTCTGTCACAACTTGCAGACACTTTTGCTAGAAGCAGTCGTTGCGCCTTAGAGGTGTGCAGTGGCAGAAGGGTGGGTGGTGGCCCGACCACTACCCTCAGAGTGACGCTCCTCACCTCTCCTGTGTGCACTTGAATCTGGTTCCTTTCTCACTGCTTTAGATACTCAAGTCTCATGAACTGGTGATTTGAAATGCCAGATTGGCTCATTTTTGGAATTAGATAGTTGATGAAGCTTAAACATTTGTTAAGTAAAATGAGCAAAGTTCTTAGAGAGCCAACAGTGTCCCTCGGAGGCAGAAAATGTTTTTTGTTTCCAAGCAGCTGTTTGCAATAAGAAGTAGCTGGTGAGTGAAGGGAAGGGCACGTTAAGTGGGGTACCCTCCGGGGTTTATGGAGCCTGCTGTCCTGTGAGCCTGGCAGCGATAAATATCATGGAGTGGTTGCAATGCGCCTGGTTTCATTTTCATGTAGATCCTCGTATATGCTTTACTTCAAGTCCTAGAATATGTTTAATGACCACAGAAAAGCAGGCTGTTAATGTGCACAAAAGCACCCTAAGAAAAAAGGAGACACACAAGTCTTATTTCTGGAAGAGTAACCCCAGAACTTGGAACAATTGCACCTGTAAAACACTTTTCTCATGTTGGCTTTGGAGAAGCATCAGGCTTGGCTGTGTTGAGTGGATACCAGGCCTCCTTGAGGGTTTTAACGCATTCATCTTTCGATAATTTGTTTCCGAACACAGAATCTCCAGACTGAGGGCCCACAATGACATCAGCATTGTGAGGACCTGAAGGTCACGGGTGCAGCTGCATTACTTTTCCCTGACAAGGAGTCTGCGAGGAGGGTGAAGAGAGATGGCCCAGATCCTGCAGTCACCAAGGCAGGGCTTGCCCCGATCCGTGAACCGAGGTCACCCCAGTCATCAGTGCTCCAGCAGTTTAAAAACGTTTTATTTGGGGCTGGGGATGTAGCTCATTGGCACCACGCCTGCCTGGCAAGCTCAAGGTCTGGAGTTCAATCCCTGGTACCAGGGAAAAATTTATTTCTAGTTTAAATTGTGGGCAGAGTGGCACGTGAGGAGCAGAGCCGCCATTCTCTTGAGGACTGTCAGAGTCTTCCTTAACAGAGGCAACGCCCAGTGGGGAAACTGAGGGTGCCACTCCCTGCCCTGGAAGAGGCACGCAGGCAATTCTGGTTCACTTGGGCACAGAGGGAGCGGGTTCCCCACATTTCTGGGTTTCCAGGCTCACGTCTGCCAATAACTGGATGTGTGAGTGTGAACAATCTTCACAACAGCTAAGCACCAAATTACTTCAACTTTCACACCCGAGCAGAAAAGGTGATAGGCAAGCCACCTGCAGATAAAATGACATGGTGAGGAATCACTCCAGAATTGGAGTCAGAGCCGGTGCACTGACAGAGTCTTCTAAGATTGCTGCTATTCTCCAACACCCGTGGAGGTGGCTGTCCATGAGGCAGATAACAGCCACCCCAAATCTTAGACACTGAAAGCAGCACCCCTCTGTGTAGCTCAGGAGTTGGCTGGTGAAAGCACAAATGACATAAAAAACTCTTCACAGAATTAATGATAGAAAACTTCTTGAAAGAGAAAAGAATTTGACATACAGATAAGTGAGACATATAGGACTCCAACTAGTTATGATAAAATAAAATCTACACCTAGACATACAATAATCAAGATCCTAGAAACCCAACCAAAGCACAAAATACTACAAGCAGTTAGAGAAAAGAAACAAATCACATACAAAGGAAAGCCCATCATAATCACAACAGATTTTTCAACACAAACTCTCAAGTCAAGGAGAGCCTGGAGTGAGGTATTTCAAGCTTTAAAAGAAAACAACTTCCAACCTAGGCTGATGTATTATGAAAAACTACCTTTCAAAATTGATGGAGAAATAAGATATTTTCATGACAAAAAATACCTGAGAAACTTCATGAATACCAAATCAGCACTCCAAACAATTAAAAAAAATATTTTAGAAAAAGACAATGAAGGTCACAACTCCATGATGCCTAACACAACAAATTCAATAGGCAAGAATTTAAAAGGAGAGGGAAAAAAGTAAAAAAAGAAGCAACAACAGGAAAATAGCATGACAATGATAAGTCAATATATATCAGTTATAACCATCAATAGCAATGGGCTCAATTCACCAATCAAAAGAAATAGACTGGCAGAATGGATTAAGAAGCAAAATCCAACAATATGCTGTATACAAGAAACACACCTACTTGAGAAGGAAACCCACAAACTGAAAGTAGAAGGATAGAAAATAGTTCTCCATGAGACAGGAACCCAGAAAAAAGCAGGGGTAACTATCTTATTTGCAGACAAAGTAAATTTTAAACCAAAATTAATTAAGAGAGACAAAGAAGATCACTACATCCTTGTGAAGAGAACAATCCAACAGCAAGAGATGACAATCATAAATATATATGCAACAAACACTAATACCCCAACTATCTAAAATAAATATTAAGGGACATGAAACACTAAATAAACACAAATACAATTGCAGTGGGGGAACCTCAATATCTCACTGCCACAAATAGACAAATAGACAGATCTTCTAGACTAAAAATGAAATAGACACCAATGACAAAAATGAAATAGACAATAGAACTGAACCAAGCTTTTGAACAAATTGACTTAATAGACATCTACAGAGTGTTCCACCACACGACATCAGAATACACATTCTTTTCAGCTGCACACGGATCATTTTACAAAGTAGACCACATGCTAGCTCATAGAACATGTTTAAGCAAATGCAAAGAAACTGAAGTTATCCCATGTATATTATCAGACCATAGTGCAATTAAACAAGATCAATAGCAAAAGAAACTGTAAGAACTCCACAAACACATGGAAATTGAATAGCACTCTCCTGAACAACCAATGGGTCACAGCAGAAATTAAAGAAGAAATTATACATTTTTTACAATTTACAATGCCAGTGCAACATACAGAAATTTATGGGATAAAATGAAAGCAGTTTTACTTGGGGAATTCATAGCAGTGAATGCCCACACTAGGAAAACAGAGCAAACTCAAATAAACAACCTAATGGTGAATCTTAAGCTCCTAAAAAAAGAAGAGCAAGAGTAACCCAAAGCTCATTCAAGGGGGGAAATTATAAAGATCAGAGCAGAAATCAATACAATGGAGACTAAGATAATCACACAAAAAATCAACAAGTTCAAGAGTGGGTTTTTTGAAAGAAAAGATAAAATTGACAAACCCTTAGCTAATCTTATCAAAAAAGGAGGGGCTGGGATTTAGCTCAGTGGTTCCCCTGCCTGCCTTGATCCCAGGTACAAAAAAAAAAAAAAAAAAAAAGGGTGGGTGGGGAAGGCTCAAATTTATGCAATTAGGAATGAGAATGGTGAAGTCACAACAGATCCAGCAGAAATCCAAAGGATCATCAATACTTCGAGAAGCTGTACTCTAATAAAAGGTAGAACACAGAAGAAATGGACAGATTTATAGATACATATGAATTATCAAAGTTGAATGAAGAAGATGTAAAAATACTAAACACCCCAATTACAATCAGTGAAACTGAAAATGTAATTAAAAATTTACCAACAAAGAAAAGCCTAAGTCCTGATGGCTTCATTGCCGAATTCTACAAGACATTTAGAGAAGAACTATTGCCACTACTTTTTAAACTTTTCAATGAAATTGAAAGGGAAGCAATACTTCCCTCCTTGGAGAGCTGAATGGCTGAGCCCTGTTCCTTGGAGATGAACCTTAGCCCCTCGAAAGCCGAGGTCAGAGTCTTGTGTTTCTGGGCTCCCTTCACACACTGTCAGACTCTCCTTCCCCAACCACTGCTCCCCCACAGCCTGCTGACAATGGGGTTTCCTTGAGCCCGCCCAGGGCCCTGCATCCCAACTTCTCCACCACTACCTCCCATTCCCACTCACGTCTGTGTCCACTTGCAGAGTGTCCTCGGGTGCACTCAACCTCTAAGCCAGGGAACTTGGAGTAAGCAAACTGGCCTGCACCATAGTGCAGTCTGGTCAGTCCAGTCAGTGGAGGCCTGAATGAAATGCAGGCAGTGACTGTGCGGGCAGGAGGGCATCTGCCTGGGCCTCCCTGTGCCGTCTCCTTGGCAGGTCTTGACTCTCAGGCTTCCATTCTTCAATACTCATTCCTGGAAGCAAGTGTTACTTTGATTCCAAAACCAGGGAAAGACCCAACCAAAAAAGAGAACTATAGGCCAATCTCCCTAATGAACATAGATGCAAAAATCCTCAATAGGTTACTGGCAAACAATACAGAGGGTCATCAAGAAGATCATACACCCTGACCAAGTGGGATTTATCACAGGGATGCAAGGATGTCTCAACATATGTAAATCAATAAAAGTAACACACTATGTTAACAGAGTTAAGGACAAAAACCATATGATCATCTCCACAGATGCAGAAAAAAGCATTTGACAAAATTCAACACCCATTAATGATAAAAACTGCAGAAAATTGGAATAGATGGTCTTTATCTCAACTTGATAAAGGCTATTATAAAAGTTAACAGCCAACATCATACTAAATGGTCAAAAACTGAAAACCTTCATGCTAAAATCAGGAACAAGACAAGGATGTCCACTATCACCACTCCTGTTCATTACAGTTTTGGAAACATTAGCCACAGCAATTAGACAAGAAAAAGAAATAAAAGTGATAAAGATAGGAAAGGAAGAAGTAAAACTGTCATTATTTGCTGATGATATGATACTCTACATAGAAGACCCGTAAAACTCCACCAAAAGACTTCTAGACTTAATTGACAGATTCAGTAAAGTAGCTGGATACAAGGTAAATACTCAAATATCAATAGCCTTCTTGTACACAAATAACAGATTCACTGAGAGTGAATATAGAAAAACAATCCTTTTCTCAATAGCATCCAAAAATATGAAATGTCTAGGAATCAATCTAACAAAGCAAACAAAATACCTCTACATTGAGAACTATAACACTCTGAAAAAAGAGATTGAAGGGGATATAAGAAAATGGAAAGATGTTCCTTATTCCTGGGTAGGAAGAATCAATACAGTGAAAATGGCCATACTTCCAAAATTACTATATTCAATGCAATCCCTATTGAAATCCCAACAGTATATTTCATAGAACTAGAGAAAACAATCCAAAAATTCATTTGGAATCAGAAGAGACTTCGAATAGCAAAAGCAATTCTAGGCAAAGGACACATGGCAGGGGGTATCATAATCTGCAACTTGAAACTATACTACAAAGCCACCATGATAAAAACAGCATGGTACTAGCAAAGAAACAGACCCTAGGGTCAGTGGAACAGATTAGATGGTGCAGAAACAACTCCTGACATACTCAGCTGCCTTATCTTTGACAAAGGAGCCAAACACCCTCACAGGAGGAAAGATAGACTGTTTAATAAATGGTGTTGGAAAACTGGATATCAATTTACCAGAGATGAATACTAGACCCGTATTTTTCACCATGTGTTAAACTAAAATCCAAGTGGATTGAAGATCTAAATATTAAAAGAACAACACTAAACTGGCTGGAAGATAAGCTAGGTAGGACTGTTGAAGACATTGGCATAGGAAAAGACTTTTTGAACAAATCCTCAGTAGCACTGGAACTAGCACAAAAATCAACAACTGGGATCTCATCTTTTTAAAGAGTTTCTGCACTGCCAAAGAAATCACAAGCAGAGCTAAGAGACACTCACAATGTGGGAAAAAAATTTTACCAGCTGTTCCTTAGACAAAGGTCTATTATCTAGAATACATAGAGAGCTCAAAAAAATAAGTCCCCCACTAAATATAATGACCCAATTAAAAAATGGGCATCTGAAATGAACAGACACTTCTCAGACAAAGAAGTAAAAGCAGCAAGTAAATATATGAAAAAATGTTCCACATCACTGGTCATTCGAGAGATGCAGATGAAAACAACACTGAGCTTCCACCTCACCACACAAGGAATGGCTGCTATCAAGAAATGAACCAATAACAAATGCCGGTGGGGTTGTGGGGAGAAAGGAACCCTTTTCCATTGTTGGTAGGAGTGCAGACTGGTGCGACCACTATGGAGATCAATATGGAGATACCTCAAAGAACTAGGATTAGAGGTTCCATTTGACCCAGCTATTCCCCTGCTGGGTATCTTCCCAGAAGAATTAAAAGAATCATACCACAATGATATATGCTCATCCATGTTTGTGGTAGCACAGTTTTTAATAGCTAAAGCTTGGAAACAGCCCAACTGCCCATCAACTGGAGACTGGATAAAGAAGATGTGCATTTTTTTTTTAGTAGAATGGAGTACTACTCAGCCATAAAGAATGAGAAACTAGAGACATTCATAGCTAAATAGATGCACACTGAGGCCATACTCTTAAGTGAAATAAATACACACATGTATAAATACTGAATAGTTTCTCTGGTGTGAGAAACTAAAAATGTACATAAGGATCAAAATGTATAATTGATACTGTGTAACAGGAAGAAAAGGTCTCAAAAAGGAGAGGAAGTGGGAGGGGTAGGGGAAAGGAAAGAAGGGAAAAGAAAAAATATGCAAAAAGGGAAAACATGGAAACAGGGTCTTTGTCAACAGGGAGGAATGCAGCGGGTGAAGCGAGGACAGAGGTATGGGGAAAAATAAGAACCAAGATATGTCATTTAAAGGTACAAGATCCTGATGATGAATGTAACTGAATTGTATATCCTAAAATGCACCAATAAACTTAATAAAGATTTAAAAAAAAAAGAAAAAGAAAACCACCTGTCCGGCCCCGCCCATGGAGGTCAGTGTGGCTGGAAATGCAGGGTGTCCTCCAGCTGATGGTCAGGGATGACTGAGTCCCTCAATGGAGCAGAAGCAGCTGAGTTCCGAGGCAGCATCCTGCAGCTCGCCCTCCTCCACCCTCCTGCACCAGCATACCACAGCCTCAGAAAGCGACGCAGGGCCAGGTCGCCGACTCACAGGAGCTGTGAGGTGACACGCGTGGGTTCTCAGGTCACGGAGGCCTCCCCATGGGCCCAAGGCTGGAGGTGAGCGCTGAGGGGCAGCTGCAGCCTGAGAGTCAGGACCTGCCAGGGAGACGGTATGGGGAGGCCCAGGTAGGTGCCCTCCTGCCCGCACAGTCACTGTCTGCATTCCACTCAGGCCTCCACTGACTGGACTGACCGGACTGCACTATGGTGCAGGCCAGTTTGCTTACTCCGAGTCCCCTGGCGTAGAGGTTGAGCGCACCCGAGGACACTCTGCAAGTGGACACAGACGTGAGTGGGAATGGGAGGTAGTGGTGGAGAAGTTGGGATGCAGGGCCCTGGGCGGGCTCAAGGAAACCCCTTTGTCAGCAGGCTGTCGGGGAGCAGTGGTTGGGGAAGGAGAGTCTGACAGTGTGTGAAGGGAGCCCAGAAACACAAGACTCTGACCTCGGCTTTGGAGGGGCTCGGGTCCTGTGGCCCCTGCCTTGCTCTCCAAGTAACAGATCTCGGCCACCCAGCTGCCCTCTCGGTCACAGTCAGTTATGTCCCAGCTCTCAGGCTGTGTGAGCTGACTGATCATCTGGGGACAGATAACTATTATGTTTTAACCGATTATCTGAGAGCAAGTACCTGTACAGTGCCCACCGAGGTTCCAAAAGAGCACCTTCCTAGCATCCTAGGTAGCCCATCTACTCACAACTTCCTTTCCTCAGTGAGTTTTTATTAGCTATCATTGAGACTTAAGTCATGAATGAAATGTGGATAAAAAGCAGATCGATTCCTAATTATGAGTAGCAATGGAGCACAGTACGAGTGCCGATTTCTCTAGCTGTGTGAGACTTGCCTCTCGGCTCTAGGGACTATCGTGAGATATGTGTACATGTGTGTGTCTGTATAGTGCATGTGTGCACAGAGAGAGAGGGACGGCAGAGGCAGTTGTGGGGTTGCGTCACAGCAGTGGAAGCCCGACCTCCCACCCACAGTATTTTACCAGGTGATGAAACCTCCAGCCCCCACGGAAAATATAATCCGGACTTCTATAAATCGTGTTTGTTTCACTGTGGCTTGCTGGCACTAGGATTTGGTCTGTCAAGGGTATCATAAAAATGAAAATAATTCTTCGAAATACCAAAAATAACAAATGCTAAACAGGAGCCTGAGCAGGCTCAAATATACAAACAAGCCAGGGGGTCTTACCCATGGCAGTGGGGGATCCTGAAGTACCTGGACCTGCCTGGTGGGCACACTCTTGCCTCAGGTGAGGGACCCCTGCGGGTTGTCCTGAGATGAAGGTGCACCGGTGACCGCTTCTCTCCTGAAGTTTCCAGAGGAATCACACAGTGATGCCAAGCTGCCTCCGAACAGATGGGCGAAGCCTTTCCGTGGAGAAAGGGCACGAGGTGAAATGCCACACATCTGGAGGAGGCGTTTCAGACTTAATTCACTGCAGGAAGGAAGAGTGCAGAAGGCAACGCTGGCCAAAGAAGCTTCTGGTGTGAACGCTGGGAAGGAGTCAGGTCTCTGTTCTCAGCCAGCTTGCCCTGTCCTCTCGCGCCCTTCTCTGGTTCCCAAAGTTCACCTGTTGTTAGCATTTGGTGCTGGAAAATGACACCGAATAAGATATTGTCACCTTTTGCAGAAAACTCTGTTTTCATGGGTTGAGTATGAGACCAACTATATCATTGGTTTTCTCAGTGTTATGTGGAATTCTTTCAGCTGCCTGCACTGAAACAAGGCATATTTTCACACTATTTTGGGTCAATTTAAGCTCCCATTTTAAGCTCTTGTTGTTATTGGACACTTTGGCTTTTTCAGCCCAAACCGCATGCATTCAAAACCCACTAGATACAGGCCAGACGACCGGGCCAGGGAATAGCCACTTATTCCCAGTCTCGTCAGTACTAATTGAGGGAAGCATCTAAACATGCCACCTGCATCATCTGTAGTCAAAAGTCGCTGGCATTCAGCCCTTTCCTGAGACGGTGAGTGTTGGTTATAACTGCAGGTTCCTTTTCACTAAGTTCCAAATTTGTGCTATTTGGGACCCAGAAAAGACTTCATCCCTCCTCAGATCCCTGGCATATGTGGGTTACCATGAACTCTGCCTCACATCTACTCTGTAGCTTGCAGTCAGAAGGAAGAAGGCAGCTCTTTGCTGAGAAGTTGCGAAGACATGGGGGTGTAGCTGTAGGCTGCCTTAGAAATTCAAGGCCAAGCTGTGTCAGAAATGTGGCCAGCACAAGCACACATCTGGCAAAAGTGGAAAATGGAAGCACCAGATGCGGGTATTTCCTCCAAATCCTGACATACAGATAGATCCACGCACTAGATGTAATAAACCCGCAGTGGCCCTCCCTATCCTGGGACCCACAGTTCACACTTACTGTTAATGATCGTTAACCCATGTACACTGTCTTATACTTGCTAAAGGCAGATGTGAACAATGAGAAGAACACTGTCTTCATTTCAGAGTGCGGGCTCCAGTCTGGCTTACTTCTTGGCAGCGGTGTGGCCTTGGGTATGTGACTTCCTCTCTCTGTGTTGGTCTCCTCAGTAGTACACCGAGGACCACAATAGTCACTTCGAAGCCACTGCTACAGTGACCGCATAGAGTAAGGTGAGGGCACCACTTAGAGTCCCTTTCACACAGAGCTGCTCCAACGTGAACAGATGTGGGAGCCTGGCTCTGCGTGTGAGGCCCACAGCGGCGCTTACATGAGTGGGGAGGGAGGAGTGTGGGCGAAGACGGAAGTGGCCCTCTGCAGTCTGCAGTGTGGAGGGGCGATGGCCACTGGAGATGAACATCTTCACAGCACGAGTGCCGGTGTGTATGCGCCCCCGGCAAGGTGTTCTGTTCCTGTGGCTACCTCTCTGTCGCCATCTCCAGCTGAGAAACAGAGGGTGAGTTTCTATGCAGACCCTCACAGGAGGGCTTTGTAAAGCTGCTGTGCAACTGAGACCACGCAGCGTGGCTTTCCAGTGGGCTTGGCTTGCTCTGAAGCACGGCTGGACGAGGACGGGCCCCGCACAGGCAGGGCAGCGGAGCGGTGGGTGCGCAGTCTGCCTGTGCGGGGGAGGCCGGCACTGAAGGGAAGCAGCTCCGCCTAAGGGAAGATGTTTCATCACCAGTCACGCTCTCTTCTGAGCTTTGCTCTCCTCACTTTTCCACTTTTAGGATTCAGTATTTATTCCTTTATTTAAATTTTTTTCAGGAGGTATTTGTGCAGCAACTTCTTCTGTGCGCAAAGCCATTGCTGTCATGGAGGGAGTTTGGCCACTACTCAGTTCTGGGATCAGTTTTCTCATGCGCAGCTCCATTGCCACTTCCTGTACAGCCTTCACTAGGGACAGACCTGAGGAGCGCCCTGCGCGGTGAGCATGCTGGCCGATGCAGAAAAGGTACATGGATGACCTCCTTTCTCTCCGCAGAAGTATGTGTTTGCGGCCTTTCTGGAGGCAGGGGGTGGGCGGGAAGCTCCGTGCAGATGAGGCTGCTCAGGAGGGAAACAAGAGAGGAGGCGAAGTCATTGCCAGAAAACAGGGTGCTGTGCTGGCCCTCATTTCAGAGAAGCAAGGCTAAGAGCGCAGCTGCAGGCAACAACTCAGGACTCAGGAGGTAAACGTTGGATGAGCTGAAACCTTCTCATGGAACACCTAAGGCATTCCAGGGAGGGGCTGTGTGGCCAAATGGGGAACGTGCCAAAGCTCTCCTGTAAAATGTTAAACAGCTTAGTTTAAGACAGGAACAGATCAATTGGCCGCGAGTCGTGTCTTCATATTTGCAATTACTAGCTGATCCATGCAGATAAAATTTCCCAAAGAAACTTTAGAAAGGGGTGAATTCCTTGGAGTTCTATAGTGGAAGGAATTCTTTCTGGAGATGTTAAATTTATGCTTGGACTTGAAAGAAGAATGAAATTAGAGAGCTGAAGAAGAGCGGAGGCGCTTGGCTCACGGCCTCGTGTTCTACCCCTGATGACCCCTCCCTTGCCCCTGTTTCCCTAACCCTGCTGCAGCCCAAGGGCTGAAACCTCTGCCGTGGCGCCCCCGAGACAGCCCCGAGCACCTTCCCGAGCCGTCTGCCTTGCTCTCCAGGCTGCGCGTCCAGTCCGGCTGCACAACAGGTAACGCCCGCATCCTCTCCCATACCCCGGATCCGGCTCCTGCAGCCACACGCTTTCTGCTCTTCATGACTTCGTCCTCCGGCGGTGCCAGGTGCCAGCCTCTCTTTCTCAGCCTGCAGGTGCTCATCTTTCATCCCCAAAGTGCACCAGCGATTTAGTCCAGACTCACTGAGCACCAAGTGTCTGCCGAAGCCTGCACTCAAGTTGTGTCGTAAACCAGGGGTGCACAGAAGCGAGAGCCACTCATGGATAACTGCTCTGTGATGGCACCTAGGTGCTTCTAGGCAATGTGAGCAGCGACACTGTAGAAAAGAGAGGAGTGGGGTGCAGGGAGGTCCAGGACTCGCACGCTGTCTCCGCTTCAGGGCTCCTTCTCTGCTGAGCTCCCCAGCCACTGTCACTGTCCTGCGATGAGCCTGACTGTGGGCTCAGTGGACATGGACCCTGGGATGGTGGGCGCAGACTCCAGGTGAGCTGAGGGTTGGAGCGAATAAGTAACTTGCCTAAGGCTCAACAAGTGGCCGAGGTGGGACTTGAACACTGGACAGAGGGCGAACAGAACCCATCCTCATAACTGCAGATCTCCCAGCCACTGTTTAGGGAAGGGTTTGTTTCTTGTGATTCAAGGCAGCATCTCATTCACCACTGGAAGACAGGGCTCGTGACTTTGGTCCCAGTGTGGAAGGAAGCTGGTTACAGAGAGTTGGGTAAGGAAGTGGGTGACCTTGTGGGACACTGCACATCTTACATGATGAGTCTGTGTTGCTGGAGGTACTGAGGAACCATGTCCTGCCTTCCATTGAAGTCAGAGGCTTCCGAGATGTTTTCTGGTCTTGGCTTTCTCTAGGCCTGTGGAGCCAGTGTTTCCTGTGGAATTTGTGCTAAATAGAAAAGCCGTGTTCAGAAGCTCCATTCAAGTATCCTGGCATTGGAGATAGGAAAGTGGCCAAATACCCACGGCTGCCCCCAGTAGTACACGCTCAGATCCCTTGCCTGCCATCTGCCCTCCTCTTTCTTAGTCCCTTCCAGGACATTTCAGATTCAGTTTCCTCTCTCCTTCCCACAATAATTTTTATGAAAACTCCTTTGGAAAAGAGTAGGTAAACTGGTGGACTCCGTCGTGCCCTCCATTACTCCTCGTTGTCCTGTTTGCTTTAGGTTCTGATCCAAGAGGATTCTTAATCTGTGTGCTGCAGGAATTTAGCTCCTAATGGCAGCTCCACCCTGCTGAGTGTTCCATTAACATCCCGGCCCTGCCATCTGTGGGGACCGTGACCCCAGATGGGGACCCCCAGTTGGAAATGAGGGCACTGCTCTAGGAAGGACTATGAAAAATGCATATAAGTTACAAAAATCTGAACTATGTGTGAAACAAACACAGCGCCAGGCAACATGGAATTCATGTCAACAAAAGCTGTCGAGAGCTGTTCCTTGCTTCTCCAGGGCAGCAGACTCTGGTGCCTGGGGGACAGTAGCAGGGAGAACATTTTGCACAAAAGTTGTAGAAACAAAAGGGTGACCTGTTCTGACTATAGCGGCTTTCAAGTGCTTAAGCTCTTCTTTTTTCCACATCAGCTCTCTCAGCAGTTGTTATGCAGCTGTGGAGGTTTCTGATTATTGAGCCAATCTGAGCCATAGGAAGGGAGTACATGATATTTATGGTGTTTTGACATATTTAAGAGAAAATAAAATAGCCCAAAGGGTGGGCCTCCGGTTAAGTTTCTTGTTGGCAGTAAACTGACTCTTTAACTGGAAAACAGGAGAACAAGGGCACGGCAAGGTTCTCAGGAAGATTTGTGTCCTGAAATGTTCCAAATTAACATGATGTCATGTCAGTTGCATATTCTAATAATGAGCATATTATAATTTTGTAAAGAATTGAACTCAATATATGATATATAATGTATATAAATATTGATTTACATGGTTTATATAATTTTATTTACAGACATATAAACATTATATGTATTTATATTCTAGTCAATAACATAATTATAATTATGTATTATATTTAAAATGTGAGGTTTAAATATTAATATACAATCATGACATTTAAATACTGTGTATGTGATATACCATATCATTATAATTCTTCTGATTACAATATTACAGCATTTATTCCCATTACAATATTAAAATCTAGTGATATGAGCCTAACCAGCCTTTTGGGATCACCAACCAAAAATGTCCTAAGTACTGTTTCCCAGTGAGCTACAGAAATCCCAAGCTATCACTCCCTCAGTGGGAGGCATTTCCATATAGGCAATACCCGATCTATTCACCACTGCAAAGCACCGCATTTTCTGTCTTTTAAAACCATTGCCTTGTTCCTGTCTGGATTACCCCCACAGACTCCTCACGCAAGGCCACAGGCTGCTCCGTCCAACGTGGCCAACACCATTCTGCTCCTATCCTGGGGGCCACACACAGCTCTAGGTTGGCCCTCAGCCACCACACCCACCTCCACCACTGCATTCCTGGCAAAAAGCACCATGTATTCCAGCTGGCAAGACTTTTGCATAAATACACCTCTTTTTACAGGGCTAACGAGATTCTGCGGCCTACTACCAATGCCTCTGTCCAAAGCCACGACCCCACGCACGCTCACAGCAGGGAGGCAGCGCCCCCCTCTCTCACGGCTTCACGCAGCTCTCGGGGCTCACCGCAGTACTGCACGGAGGGATGGGGAACGGTGCTCTGCCAGGCCTGAGAAGTGAGGAGGCAGGCACCCCGGATATAATCTGCCTCCGTGAGAAGGAGTACTCACTGGATTACATGCAGAGTTAGGGAGTAGCCCATGTATACCAGGTCCTACCTGTTCGGAGTATCTCCGGTAGGGTTTCCTCCTCAGGACTGCAGGCCCCGGCTCTGCTGGTCGCACTGCTCACTTGTCAAGATCGTGAGGGACATGCACGAGAGGAGGCCTGAAGATGCTTAGCAGCTGTGGTGCCCGGCAAGTCTCAGGCTGCTATTGCATCTATCTGTCGTCTGTCATCTATCCATCTACCTATCATCTATCTGTCCACCCACTGACCTCCCATCCATCTGCTGAGCTGTCCACCTATCTGCTCATCCTCCTGTAAATTCATTTCACTATTCTACGTTATTTCCTTAATGGGAAGCCAACTGGAGTCACTTGTACCCAGCTTGTTAATACGTCCTGCATGGAGTTTATCCAATGCACATTTATTGACCCACGATTGTGCCCTGGGCACGGGGCTGGGTCAGCAGAGACAGGCTCCCTGAGGGATGTCTCAGGCATACACAGCTTGCTCAGGCACTCAGTGCCACAAGTTCGAGTCCAGGCCACGGGGCTCAGAGGCAGCAGTGAGCCCCTGGGTCTAGGGGTCAGACAGGCTCCAAAGATGGGCAGCCAGAGACAAGGGCTTGCCTGTACCTAGAGGGACATCCTGCCAGCTCATCTCTCCCATGCTCAGAGTCACATGCTGAGTGTGCAGGTGGTTATGATGAGGCTTCTGGAGAGTGTCCTGGTCATTCGTCGGAGTCCCATCGGGTCCTTCCTCCCTTTCTCAGGCCGGGCTGTCCGTCCCTGGCCTGGGCGTGCGGACTGCAGTTCAGAGACGCAGCACGCTTTCAGTTGGCGTGGACGGCCCTCTGGGACCTTGGCCAGGGGCTTCCTTTCGCTCGTGAAGGACCCAGAGGACAGCAAGCCCCTCGTCGGGGAGAGGAAAGGGAGAGCGCGGGGTGGGGATTCGAAGCCCAGGCTCCCTGGCGCTGGTCCGCGGCAGCTCGCCATCTTTCCTCCTCAGACGGCGCAGAGAGGGAGGGCGGTCTGCTGAAACAGAGACGGAGGTCTGCTGAGATCCCACGTCCAGGAGCAGAGGGCACCGGGTCAGTCCAGGCCCTCGTCGTCGTCCCCCGGCCCTGGTGCTCGGGACACGTGGTGTCCACGAAGGAGGCAGGGTGAAGCCGGGTGCCGGGCGGGCTGCGCTTCTCAGGTTGGCACCCAAAACCCTGACGTTCTCTTCCCAGCATCCCTATCAAACTGTGCCATGCTTATCCCCAGAGCCACGACCGCCAGGAAACGAGAATCACAGGAGCCCTCGGAAGGCCCTCAGCCAGAATGTAGTCACTAGAATGTTCTAGAAGATTGAGCTGGTGACTGGTATTAGACATAGAAAGAAATACAGCGTCAATCTTCTCCCCAGGAAGTTACTCCTTTTCAGGAGTGGGCGAAAACCTGGTAGCTCCCCTAACCTTCTGCAAGTTCCTGAAATGGAAGACGCAAGTACCATCCATCTCCACTTCCCTCCTCAGGGCTGTGTGGCTCCTATGCTGGCCCCTCTGTGGCGGGTGTATGGGTGGACGAGAACCACTAGAATCAAGAAGCCCAACATGGCTTCAGCTCCTCCAGTGATGATCTGGTAACTACATTCAGAGAGTTTCCAGCCAGAATCTTTATTCTGAAGAACCTCTATTCCCTAGAGTGGTGAGTAGGTAGGAGACAGGAGGGGAAAGGAAGAGAAAAGCATAGTACAGGATGAGAGAAGGGACTTAACGTTCTGAAAGTCTTCATACCTGTTTCAGAAAAGTTGGTAAATCTACCAGAGGGGAGATGACACTCAAGTGGGAGTTGCCCAGGGTGGGAAATAGGGTCCTTGTGGCAGGGGAGGCCCCAGGAGCATTGTGAAGGGATCTGTGTTCATATCATTTTTCCACAGCCATCCTGACTGTGTCCCCTTGGTACAGCTATGGGTCAACTTTGTTGAGCAGGCTAAATACCCTGTAGCTCTGTTATAAACTTTCTAAGCTGGGCTGGCACTGACCACTGTGTGACCCTGGAAATTAGCCGCCAGTTCCCAATTTTCTTCATATCTGCACATTGGGGATTCCATTGCTCAGACCCTCAGCAGACTTGGGGATTAATGAAAGCCTTGTTCACGAATGTCTTGGAATCCATAAAGGTTTAGATTGATAATTAACAAGAAAGAGAAGGCATAAACATTTCAAATACATATCAACTCTTAAATCTGTAACAGCCAATAAGTCTAAAAACTGAGTGGCCACAATTTTCCCCAGTGACAGGCAGCCCGTGAACTTTCAAAAGTAATTCTTCAATGAGCATAAATTACCACTTGGGGAAACCTTCAATGTATGCCATAGCTGTGGATTTATTAAGTGAAAATGAAACTTTTAAATAAATATCTGAACAAAAAGTGTATTTCCCATCAAATCAGGCCTGGAGCACAAGTTTCTAAAGTGCTGTGGACCCTGGACCCAGAGTGGCGTTTCATCAGGAACTGTCCTATGAGTCAGAGTGGCCAGGCTGCTCTCTCCTCAACCCCCAAACATGTGGGCTCCTGGTGGATGCCAAGAACAAGGACACCAGAATCCTCAGCAAGATCTTCCTCAGTTCCTTAGGGAATCAGAGAGGGCCCCCGGTGCTGGCTTCCCTATCAGATCTTGATTTGATTCCCCCCTCAGAGTCCACACCAGCAGGCTTCACTTGCTTTCCTCCCCAATCAAACAACCCTGCCAGTTGTGTTCTTTCAAAGGTAGAATAGGTTACTGCGAGTTTTGGCTTTTTATTAGCTTTGTGGGTATTGAATAATGCTTGAGAGTAACTAATACACTACAAAATGTGAGATGGAAGAGGCACATCAAAAAATCTAACCAGGCCAGGGATTTAGCTCAGAGGTGCTGTGCCTACCTTGCAGGCACAAGGTTCTGAGTTCGATCCCTGGAACTGGAAAATAAAATCTATCCAGCCCTACAAAAGCTTGATGGCATTTCCTGTAGTCCAGGCAGCAATACTCAGTGAATGTAATTTGTCTCTGCAACAATAATTCTACCTCTTTCTATTGTGGAGCTTCCCAGCCACAGATTTGGGGCTTTCGTTACATGAAATAAATCGCGGTCAGTCTTATAATTCTTGCAAGAAGAGGGTGTAAGAACTCAGGCCTCAATTAATCACCATATAATATTCCCCGTTGGCAAAGATGCATTCAGAAATGGAGAAGACGTATGTTTAAGCAACGACATGAGAGGCTATTTCTGGGGGTTTTGGTAAAATCTTCCTTGGCCATAAGAAAACCTTGGGAAGATGTGGTGTTTTGTTGAACGACGAAGAATTGTTCCTGGTAGTCTACCTGTGAAAGAGAAGGAACCAGCCTTGGGATAGAAATAACTCCACGGAAGGGGAAGTTGTGATTAAAAAAGAGAAATCTGTCTTGGATAACATCGTGCAGGATTTGGTTTAATTGTGTTCCCCTTGTGAAGCTCAGGTTTCAGTGCGAGTCTCCCAAGCACGGCCAGAGGTGAGGCGACCCCCAGACTGTGGACAGATGTTCCCTAATCATGATATTGGGCTGTAAATCAGATTTTTAACTGGCAAATGAAACTCACCCCTACACCTCATTTAAATCCCTGCCCAGAGTATTCCTGAGCAGCGTCTTAGAAAAAGAAATTCCTGGAAGAGGGAGCCAATCAAAGATGACAGGGCTAAAAACTTGGTGTTTTTAAAAATTGCATATCTTACTGGGTTCAGGTGACTATGTCATAGCTGAACTTCTTCCATGTTCTGTTTCTCATAACAAGGGTGACAAGTGGCTAATTCCTTTTCTTGTTTGGAGTCTCTGTTTATCATACTTACCTTTTTTCAAACTTTCAAATGGAATACACTCTTCAGACTTTTAATTTCAGAATAGTAGGTTATTCTGGACCCATGAAAGTCTCTGGAAAAGAAAAGATGCTTGTAGTAGTTCAGGCTTTTCAGAAAGGAATCACACACATTCAAAGAAAAATTTCATGGTTTTTCTATAAAAGCCCTATCACCATATACAAGGGCAGTGTCCAACATCTTTTAAATAAATGTGAAAGTCAATGAATTATAGTTAAGAACCCACAGACAGACAGGCAGGCAGGCAGGCAGGCAAGTATCCCAGGCCCAAATGGTCAAACTGGTGAATTCTATAAAATATTCAAGACAGAAATACTAATTCTATACAAGCTATTCAAGAAAATAGAAGACAAGAGCAAACTTCCTAACTAATTTTGTGATACCAGTATAGTTTTTATTCTGAAAAGTATACAGACTCTAATAGCATATGAAATGTTGTTCAGCAACAACCATTAGTAGAGAAGGAAAACTACAGCTATAAGCACTGCACACTTGCTGCATTAGCTACATTCTATTTTTAACTGATCGTGTCAAATACTGGGGAATTTAATAGTGGATTTCAAGGAATGTCTCCATTTTATTTAACATATGGAATATACATTATTATATTTATTATCTATAGGCTCTCAGCTGTGTCTCTTTCATTATTAGTATTGGCAATTTGGCTATTTTTTTTTTTGCTGACTATGGCTAGAGACTGTTGAATTTCATTGATTATTTCAATAAATTAAAATTTCATTTTATTGATACTCTTAATTGCATTGCTTATCTTTTTAAAAAAGGATTTTACCTTTTAGAGCAGTTTTAGATTCACAGCCAAAGTCGGGGTTACAGAGACTTCCCACAGACCTCCTGCTCCCATCAGATCTTGCGCTCCCCCATTCTAACCCCTCTTCCACAGAGTACCACATTTCCTTTAGCTCAGAAACCTGTGTTTCCACATTCTACACCAAGCCCAAAGTTGATAGTTTCCATTAAGGTTCACTCTTGGTGCACATTCTGTGGATCTGACCTGTACTCACTCACCCCTGTAGTATCATGCAGTTCAGTACCAAACAGAGCTTGTCCATTGCCACAGAAATTCTCTGTGCTCCAATTGTTCATGGGAAGCCTGATAGCCACTGGTCTTTTCATCATCTGTGGTTACTGTTCCCCAGGTGTGATAGAGCTAGAATCATGTACGATGTAGCTGTATATATTGGCTCCTTCATTCAGTGGGATATGTTTAAGTTCTACTCATGTCTTTTCATGGTTTGACAGTCAAATGGGGAAAGAACTGATATTTTGATGATATTGACTCTTTCCATTCATTAGTATGGAATACTTTATACTTCCAGTTTGCTTTAACTTTATTCATTAGTTTTGTAGTTTTAGAATATAATTATTATACATATTTTATTATATTTATTCCAGTTATGGTTTAGATCGAGGACTTTTCAGGCTTCCATAGGCAGCGATTTTGGAAGGTGATGCATTGAGGGTAATATGTCTGACTTGCATTGAGGAGGTGGGGATTGAGGTGGGGCTGGTTGCAAAAGGTGGATCACTGGGGGTGTGGTCTGCATGTGTTCATCTCTGTTTCTGGCTCCTGCCTTTGGTCTTTGTTTCCTGGTCACAATGATGTGAGCAGATTCCTTCACTATGCCCATCTGCCATGCTGTTCCTGCCTTGGAGCTGGCTGACTGTGCAAGGATTGAGATTTTTGAAGCTGTGAACCAAAATAAACCTCTCCTTCTTTAAATTGTGGGCGTTAAGTATGGTGTCTTAGTCATAAGAAAGGCAACTAAGACAGATTTTAGTACCAGAAATGGGGCGTTGCTGTGACTACCTGGCCACATGGTTTAGAAGCCTTTGGAAGTATTTCACAGAAGGATGTCCAAAAGTTTGAAGATCCTGGTTACAGAAGTCCTGTTATGCTAGAAACTGAGCTTGATGGGGGAATCATGTCTGAGCTCAGAAGACCAGAATAATGATAGAAATACAGATAGTAAAAGGCAGGCTCAGGAGATTTCTTTGGAGAACAAGGACTCCATTGGCAGTTGAACTAGAGGCTATGTATGTTATGATATGACAGAAAATTTGTCTACAGTTTGATTTTGTCCTGGGACTTTGCATAAGATTGAGATTAAGGACAGCAGGCTAAATAATCTGGCAGATGAAATTTTAAGGCAGCCCAATACTGATACTGTGGCAGGGGCATGCTGGTGGCTTTTAGCCATTTCTGCCATGAGAAGCAGGACTAAAAAGCAGAACTAAATATTTGAAAATGTTGCTGGTTGTCAGAAAGAAAGCACAAGCAAAATGAGTATTATAAATTTTGGTTATGTAAAGTTGGAGCCTGCAAAGTTTTAGCCCAGGACAACCTGGTTGCTAAAAAGATTAGCATTAAAAAGGAGCCAAATACTTTATATCAGGAAAATAAGAAAGATACCTTGAGGGCATCTCAGAAATTCTCAAGAACCCACCTCTCCCATGTTCAAGCTGTAAAGCTTTCTTTGAAAAGAGAGCCCCTGGTCTCCATGCTCCAAAAGGGCTGTCTAGGGAATTGGGTTTGGCTCATAGTGTTTCAAGTTCCAAAAGTTTCAAGTTTTTCACCCTTAAGTATGATGTTAGTTCTTAGGGTTTTATTTTTTGTTGTTGTGGATACTTGCTTTTAAAAGTTGAGAAAGTTCATCTCTACTCTAGTTTCTTGAGAGTTTTTTTTCTTAAAATCATGAATGGGTTGGGTTTTTTGAAATGCATTTTCCTCATCTGTTTTCATGATCATGTGAACTTTTTAGCCTTATTGAACTGATGGGTTATATATCTGAGATAAAATGGTGTACATTTAAAAATAGTTCTTGGCCTTGATTTATTAATGATAGTTGAAGATTTTTCCATCTATGGTATGAGATATATTGTCCTGTAGTTTCTTTCCTATAATGTATTTGCCTAGCTTGGGTATTGAGGTATTCTGGCCTCACAGAAGGAGTACAATTAGCCTCTATACTTGTGCCCATTGCAGAGAAATTATGGCCCAGGCTGGCCTTGGAGTCGCTATGTACCTCAGGCCGGCCTCACTCACATGGCAGTCTGTCTGCCTCAGCCTCCTAAGTGCTGGAATTAGATGTGCACCATGATGCAAGTTCTGGACCTTATGTTTTTATTTGCTCCCATAAAGAAATATTCATGCTATTGATAGTCAAAGTAATTATTGATAGAGTTGAATTAATGTATACCATATTTGTTAGTGTTTACTATTTTTGTCCTTATTCTTTATTTCTATTTTAATGCATTTGTAGCTTTAAATGAGTATTTTATGTATTATACTCTCTCTCCTTGCTTAGCCTGTCAGTTTTCTTAAATTTTAAGTAGTTTCCCCAGAATTTACAATGTTCACTCACAACCATATGATACTATAACAGCCATGAAAATACATTATAATAACAAAAAAATCCTGATTACTTCCTCTTGTCCCTTGTACAATTACTGTCGTTCATTTATATATACATACACCATTGCATACAATGTTGCTATTACTATTTTCAACAATTATTATATCATTTAAAAATAAGAAAAGTAAAAATCTTTCTTTTACTCACACTGTTCCTTTTTTGATGCCTATTTCAAAAAATTTAGATCAGAGTATTGGATCTATTTAATTTTCCTTCTTTGTAAAGAAATTCAACTTTTCTCACAAAACATTTCTGGCTACAAAGACCTTCAATGTCTATCCGAGAAAGTTTCTATTTTTCTTTCACTTATGAAGGGTAATTTTTCAAGATCTAGAATTCTAAATTGCCAGTACTTTTCTCTTATGCTTTAAATATTTCCATCCACTTAACTGACTCTCTTTGCTTGTACAGTTTTCGACAAAAGTCAGATATCATTCTTTTCTTTGTTCCTTCGTAGGTAAGATTTTTTCCTTCCCATTTTTTTTTCAGGATTCTCTTCTTTTGTATTTCTCCTGCTTGGTGTTCTCAGAATATTCTTGATTTGTGGTTTGAAGTGTTACATTAATGTGGGTGGCTATTTCATCATTATTGTTCGGAATATTTCTTCTCTCTTGGTTCTCTTTACGGCAGTCTCCTTGCATGTTGGCTGCATTTGGTGTCTTTGGCCCTTGGGCCATGAGTGCTCTGTCTCTTTGCTTCTGGGGCCTGCAGGTTTCTACTGAGATGGTTCTGGCTCAGGTGTCCTTCGTCAGTGGTGCCCGGTCTACTTTAGACAGTGCATCAGAAGCCTTCCTCCTTTCTCTCACTGAGGGCTTCATCTCTACACTTCCTTTATGGATCATTTTAAGATTTCTCACATTGCCAGTTTGTTTTGTCATGTTGTCTACTATATCAATTAGAACCCTTAGTATATTAATAAGCTCTTCTGGAATTCCAGTCAATAATTCCAGTATCCCCACTTGGTCTGTTGAAGTTGTGGGTGTCTTCCCTCTGACTATGCCTTATAATTTTGTCTCAGTACCAGACCTGAGGTGCTGTAGAATGAACTTTGGTAAATTTATTTTTAGGAATATGTTAGTAAGGTGTGGAAGGAGGGAAATGGAGAGTCCCAGGATTGGGCCGCAGTGACTTGGTAAGCCTAGGCCTTTGGACTACAAAAGCATAAGTGTCTCTCAGTTTTTCTCTGTTCAGATGGGACAGATGGCTAGAGTGGGGTGGAATTGGGCATTTTTCTTCCTCTAGTTTGGTTAGGCTCTGATAAAAGTAGCATATTAGTTTCTGGTTAACTTAGGAAGAATGAACTTCTTTGTCATATTTCATAGTACCTTGATTCCCCTACCCCTTCCAGAAGTGGAAGGGGATTTCTCTGATATTTACTACGAGAATCTGGTTGGATTCCTGGGCTTAAAACTTACAAAAGTGTGGTTCTCCATAAGATTGGATTCACCGGGCATTTTCAGCTCTCAGAATTGCCTGCACCATGTCTCCAAGTGTGTTAACTTCAGTTTAGGTTTTTCTTACATTGTTTTTCTTCACATTGCTCTCATGGCAACTTCCTTTATGCCTCTGTCCATCTCTCCAGTTTGTAGGGTGGTAGGCTTTACCTCTCAGAAATCCTAGAGTAGTAATCGACTTTTAGGTTGGTCCAGGCTTTGACTTGTTTAGATGGAGTGACAACATCTAGCCCCTTGGAGTAGAATGGGAAACCAAAACTTGCTTTGCTTTCTTGATATCAATGTTTCATCAGTTTCTACCCCCTCACAGTTGTCATTTCGATTTCATACTTGAGCTTGAGTTCGTTTTTTCTCCTTTAGCCTTTGTTGGAATAGGACTTCAAAATTCCTATGGCGAGGACCCATGAATAGTAGACTGATGTATTTTTTACATGTACATGTACCTGTACACTTTAAATGTACATATCTTTACTTCCCTTCTGGAATACACTTTGAGCTGTATATAACATTTCAGATTGGCTGTTTTCTTGCAGCTCTCTGAATATGTTGTCCTTCCTTCTCTCACTTCATTGAGAAGCCTGCACTGAGCTCAAAGTCTGTAACATTTTGGTGGGTGGGTATTTTTTCAGGTGTTTTATGATTTTTCTCTTTATTCTTTTTTTTTTTTTTTGTACTGGGGAATCGAACTTTGGTCCTTGTGCTTGCAAGGTAGGCACCGGAACCACTGAGCTAAATCCCCGGTCCCTTCTCTTTATTCTTAATTTTCACAATACCTTTGCGTGACTCTATTTCTTATTATTTGGTTGTTGAAGTTTATTTTTAGGTTGAGAACAGTTGTGGTTTGTGTCTAGCTGTCCCCCCAAAGCCTTGTGCTTTTTCAGAGGTGCCTGAATCTAGTGTGACTGGTCACAGTGGGGCTGGGCCCAAGGCCCTTGGATTAAGGGGAAGAGTGATGCCCATCCTAAGTAGTCTGGATATGGGAAAAGGGGCAGAAAGACACTGTTAAAGTCTCTTGTTGCTTTTGCTGTCTTCTGCTGCCTTGAACTGCAGTCCTTCTGCCACCCTACCTTGGAGCCAGCCAATTATAGACTGAAATCTCTACAAATTGCAAGCCAAATAAACACTTCCCTTCTTAAACTTTGGATGTCAGGCATTTTTTTCTTAGCCAGGAAAGAAAAGTAACTAGCACAAGAACTAATGCCTTCCTTCAATTATGTAGAATTTTCTGTTCTATTAGTTTTGTTCCTCCACTCTCAATTTAGAACATATACCTGATACTCTTAACTCTAGCTCTTTATTTCTTAAAAGATATTCTAGTTAAATTCCTATATGCTATTTTCCAATTCATTAAGTCCGCTTTTACCATGTCCAATCTATATATTATGCTTCTTTCCCATTTTAGTGACTATAATTTTCAATTTGTGCCAATTTTTGTTTCAAACTCTACTGTTCATTTTGATGAAAATGATTCCTTTTGACATTCCCACAGATATTTAGTTCAGATTTTTTTTCTTAGAGTCTCCTATAAAACTGACATCATCTTGAGATTTTTAAAAAATCTTAATATTTTTGGCTGTCTTCCTTATTATATGACTTATTTGTGAATTTTACTTATTTAAATATTAAAGTTTAGCTTCCCTTTGATTAAGTGTTCATTTTCTTAAGCACCACTTTGTGCGGATCCTTTTTACTCGGTTACGTCTGTCAGTGCTCTCTTACCATTCCTGAACCTGCAGAGCAGCCCTGCCTGTGTGTGCTCATGGTAGGATGGAATCCTCTCCTGTGGTGCTGCTGGGAGTCAGGGCTGGAGCTGTCAGCTCCTAACCCCAGTCCCCTCACCATGTAGCCCACAGGGCTGGAGACCAGCTCCTACTGCTAGGGTTTGATAATCATCTTGATTTTTAAAAAAATCTTAATATTTTTGGCTGTCTTCCTTATTATATGACTTATTTGTGAATTTTACTTATTTAAATATTAAAGTTTAGCTTCCCTTTGATTAAGTGTTCATTTTCTTAAGCACCACTTTGTGCGGATCCTTTTTACTCGGTTACGTCTGTCAGTGCTCTCTTACCATTCCTGAACCTGCAGAGCAGCCCTGCCTGTGTGTGCTCATGGTAGGATGGAATCCTCTCCTGTGGTGCTGCTGGGAGTCAGGGCTGGAGCTGTCAGCTCCTAACCCCAGTCCCCTCACCATGTAGCCCACAGGGCTGGAGACCAGCTCCTACTGCTAGGGTTTGATCTTCACCCAAAGGCTTGTGGCTTCAGCTGTGCTCCTTGCTTTGCATGTAATTTCTATTTCAGGCCATGGTGATGTTTATTCTGTTTTTGAGCCCAACTATGTCTTTTTGGATTTCTCTTTTTATGTTTAATTTATCATTGATGTGTTTATAGCTGACAAAATGTACTAGCCATAAACTTAATATGTCATCTCCACCAAAATGCTTCATCTCATTTTATAAACAGAGAGCCGGGGCTCAGAAAGGGGAAGTGTCTTGTCCAAGGCCCCAGAAATGTGCTGGTACCAGAGCTGGAACAGCTACCCTGTCTCCTGCCTCTAGGCCCTGGGTCTTTTCACTGTCTCTGTGCTCAGAAAGTAAAGGGCAGGTCTGTGTTCAGCTGCTTCCTGCCTTCTTGTGAGAAGGAACTTGCCTGCTGTTTCCTGATAAGCAGAGAAGATGTTTTATAGATTTCAGCACCGCCAAGTTCAGGTCTGACTCAAAAACCTTTCTTGAGCTAACTGTCCCTGCAGTGAGCTGCACGTCCTGTGCCCAGCCCCGTGTTCACCACTGCATGCGAGCTCTGGAAACAGTGTTCTCCCTTTCCAAGCAGCTCAGCTTCCTTAGACTGAAGAGATGAAGGAGAAAATTGATTTTTAGATTTGAAATAAGCAATCATTTCATTGCATGCCGTGTAAATAATTGAATACAAATGTCAACTGAAAAATGTCATGCTGCTTAAGGAAAAAGAAATTCCCCATGGTGTGCATGTGGGAGAGAACACTCTTTACAACTGGGTGCCCTGAAACGTCGCCTGCACACTCATGCCTCGTGAGAGCGTGTGGCTGTTTGAGTGACAACCAGCAGACTCACCTCAGTATGCTATTACTTAGGAGTCTGTGAAAATAAAACCATCAAGCCGGAATAAAGAAAGTGAAAGTAGATATTTTCCTTTTTTATTACTTTGCAAAAATGCTGTTGGTCTCTCTAGCCCTAGCAAACACCCTGCAGTCTGAAAATGAAACATCTTCAGGCCCAGCCTGGCTGCCTTTGCAAGCTGAGAGAGACTGAACGCAGCTCTGCATCTGGGAGATTTCCTTGTCCCTGTGAGCCTGCTTTCCCTGTTTCTTAATTCAAAGCTTCGAACAAAAATACACTCAGAAGGCAGTGTTCACCCGTGAAACACCCATTGGAGGAGGGATTGCTCCTTCCCTGTGTTGGTCCCCAGCGTCTCTCACCACCCCTCAGTGGGATGAGCAGGTATTCAGTCAAAGGAATGCCGGAAGGAAAGTGGCTGCTGAGAAAGGGCAGCCACAGCCTCAGGAAGTTGTGATTACAAAGCAAACGATAGGAAGTGGATTTTCCTGCACTGTGTTCTAAGATTAACATGTGATCGGAGTGAACGGGCCAAGTGGAGGGTGCTTAAAGGATCAAGTCAGTGTTTTGCGATTCTTTGAAGATAAAGATGAAGACGATGTGCATATTCCTATTGTTACAAATGATCTAACAATGACAGTAGTAATTATTATCTTTATCCAGCCAAAGACTAGCCCAGGGCTGTTCTCACCCACGGAGTTTCATAAAGGGCAGCACACTCGTGAGCTGAGCAGAGCCTGCTGTGTGTAAGAATGCAGACCGCGTCCCTCGGAGGTCAAGGGCTGTCCGCTTGCACCCAGGCTGCAGGCTGTGCCACCTCCCCAGGCTGCAGTCCAGTGGCACAGAGCAGCAAATGCACAGGAGGAACTGGGTACAGGGAGGCCAGAGGGTAGTGGCGGGACAGCTCCCACTTGTGTCTCTGCAGGGTCCAGCAACGCGCCAGCTTCCCCCACGGACCAGCTAAAATCTTTGTGTGAGCTGATGGGTTGTTTTGACATAGTTAGACACAGCCAGACAATAAGAGCAAACTGGTAGCCGTGTTTCAGGGCTCCTGACTGTAGGCACAAAGTGATCAAACACATCTGCAAGAAATCCCGAGTTGCAGGTTTGATCCTAGCTTTGTTCAGCCTCCCTTCCTTCATGATGTTTTCCCTGCTGAAGCAATTTGGGATGTGTCCGCATCCTGTCCTGTCAAAACAGGTGCTCGCTAGGGCCAAGATGCTCTCCCAGTCAGGCAGGGCTGAGGGACGTGGGGTGGGAGGCACAGGCATCCAGAGCTCAGAGACCAGGCCTGTGTAAGGGAAGAGGTAACCAAATGACCGAGGGCTTTGATATTCTCCATAATGCTAATTCTTCAGCCTTGAATTTGTAGACCTTGAAGTTGAAAGGTTAAAGTGAACTTTGGAACATCAAGTGGTTCTACCTCTTGCAACAGGGTTCAATTCTGAAAATTCAATGTTATGGATGCACATCTAAGATTCAAGCCAACAGAGAGGCAGCATGTTTATCACATGTTAGGAGGAAACTGCCGTGTTCAGCTGTGTCTGACCTCAGTCCAGTTCTCCATTGGCCTCTTGGAGTCCCACTGAGAGGAAGAATCAGGCCAGGTCAGCTGTGGCACCGGCAGCATCTATCGTCCCACTCAGGTTCATGTGCCTCAGCCCTGCCTGAGACACAAGGGTCTGCTCAACCCCTTCTCTGCTTCTACCTGCCTGGGACACAGGGCTGGCCCTTACTTCTCGGATATCCCCAGCTGCTCTAAGACAGTGAAGATCCAGTAGTCAAACCCAGAATCGGTGAATTCTCAAACCCAAATGACAGAAAGCATCATATGGATAAGAGGAGAGCAGGAAACAGCGACAGTTTTTCTGAAGCATTGGAATTTTGGTCAGGAGACCTGGCACAGAATCTCATCCGTGTCATTCACACTGGACTTTCTAAGGAGTAAAACAGTATAATACATATTTCCTTGCCGTACAGAGTTAGCAAGAAGATAAAATGAGGTGATCATTTAATTTATGACTATTGCTTTGATGTACCATGTAAGATGTTTTTCTACACGTAGATGATAAAGATGGTTTTCTATTTTTTGTTATTGTTTTTCTAAAAATTTTAAATGTTTTCTTTTCCATTCCTATTTCACATTGTTAATTATCTCATTAGGATCTTGTATACTATTATAGAAAAAAATATAAGAAAATGAAAAAATGGAAATAAAGTGTTTGTAAATGGGGAGGGCAGGAGAGGGTGAAGGGAGGGCAGGGACAAGGGGAAAAAATGAGAACCAAGTCCTGTCATGTAGAGGTACAAGATCCCAATAATGAATATAACTGTACTGTATACCTAAAATGTACCAATAAACTCAATTAAACGAAAAAAATAAATGCAACTTTAAATGTTTGAGTTTGTTTTTGATGCTATTTAAACATCACTGTTTTCACTCGTATCTCAACAGCCTGTTATCTTAATATCATTCCTGTAATAGACTGTCTTTCCTTAGGGTTTACAGATGCTTCTTGTACCCATTCACAAGCAAGTCTGCTTTTGGCCTTTCTTTTCTTTCTTTCTTTCTTTCTTTCTTCTTTCTTTTTTTAAAAATTTTTTGGTACCAGGGATCTATCTCAGGTCCTTGTGCTTTCAGGGCAGGCAGCAGAACCACTGAGCTAAATCCCTGGCCCTGTTTGGCCTTTCTATTTCACTCATTAATCTTCTGTGCAGGTGATAAGGAACTAGTGCACAGCAGGGCAGGCCTTGGTCGGTTGCCTCCTCCCGAGGTTTTTGCCACTCGATGTTGTTTGAGCAAATGGAGCTGAGCGCAGCCCTCCACTCCTACCAGATGGGTCAGGCAAGTTCTCTAGCCCCGCCCTCCCTGCCCGCTGCAGTGAGCATGTCCTCTGGCCCGTGAGCCCACCCATTTGCCCTTAGAGCTCTACGAAAGGGTGCTTCCATTTCTGCCTGGGGCTCAGACTTTGGAGGGCAGACTCCTCTGATCCCACCAGCTTGATAAAGGGTCTCTCCATCTCTCCCAGTGCCACCCGCAGATTCTTCCTCTTTGGCTCCTGGGACTTTCAGAGAGCTGCAACCCTGGGCTGCAACACTGAGCTGTCACACTTTGCTGTAACACAAGTAGATATGTTACAATTTCTATAACTTTAAAGTGAATCTTTGATTCTGTCAGGAATTATGACTTTTTCTAGACTTTTATAACCCCATATACATTTCAGAATTGATTAGATTCTACCTCGTAAAAATTTTGCTAGATTTTTTATATGAACTGCATTTGATTCACAGATCAATTTGTAAAAATTGATATTTTTACAAAATTGATTTTTTTCTAAAGTGAACTTCATATTTTAATAATTAATCTGAGTCGTCTTTAATATCCTTTACATTTTAAAATTATTTTATTGTAAGTGTCTTATATATTATTTTACCAGAGAGAGTTTTGGTTTCTTTAAAAATCACATTTTGATGGGTTATTATGAGTTTATGGGAAAATATTGACGTATATCTGATGATCTTTTGTTCATCAAACTTGCGTGTATGAATCAGGTTCACAGCCAAAAAAAAAAAAAAAAAAAGATGAAACCCTCAAATTAGAATAATGCGAGCAAAGCTAGTAAAGGGACTATTTAGAGATGTGTGAGAGGGTGTGTGAAATGCTGAAGGGATCTCACAGGAGATCCCCATGCAAGGACCATTACCTCCTATCCCTGGAGGGACCAAGGAGGGCACTGGGCAGGAGGTCCCTGTGGAGAGGTCTGACCCACAGGACCTCTGGTGGGGTGGCAGTGATCCACGTCCCGGGTGACCTGGACACTGGGGACTCGCACCGTGGCCTCGATTTCTCTTGGTATGTCTCCTGGCCTTGTCCCTCTCTCCTTTCACCACTGGCCAAATCCTTTGGGGTCTCATGGAAGTCAGCCTACAGGACATAGCGAGAGTGGGGGTGGACAGTGGGTGTTCAGGGAAAATGGGAACTGGCATCTTGTGTATTACTGAGGTCTCCTGCTGGCTCTGGAGGTTTTTTTAGAGGTTGGCAATCTGATTATTATCTATTAGCAATTCTGTCTCTGTCAATCCTTGGGTAGATTTATTTCTGCAGTTGTGTTTCACTGACCTCCCTGTTGGTATTGACTTCAATCAGCCTACACATAAATATAGAATATTTACTTTAGGATAAACAGAATATTTACTTTAGTATGGCTTTTGCTTTAGATTTTTTTATTAAGTAAATTTTCTTCTACTCCTAGGTATTTTTTTTTTACTATGAATAGGTTATTACATTTAAAAATAATCCTAATATCATTATTTAAAATTTTTTCTTTTAATTTGTTAATGTGGTAGATTCCACTATGTATTTCACAAGAGCTTTGTTATTTAGAGATGTGTTTGTTGGTACATGTTTTTGATGCATAAGACTGCTTCCGTTGTGGGTATTTGGAACATGTGCATCTTGATTCTTTTTCATGTCCTGTTTTCTTCCTGCCCTTCCCCTCTCTCCATATCTTGGTTCCCTCCCATTTGCAATAGCTCTATCTCCTTGTTTTCTATTATCTGTCTTTTATTTTGCCCTTTGCTGTGTTTACCTTTTGAATTTGTCATATGAGAGAAACTGTACATTATTTAAATTGTGTGACTGGCTTATTTCACTTAGCATTATTTTTTCAAGTTGCATCTATTTTTCTACAAGTACAAATACTCAAATTTATCCTGTTTTGTAGCAGAGCAGAAGTCCACTGAATAAAAATACCAAATTTTCCTCATTCACTCGTGTTGGTGGACATATACGAGGAATACAAATGTCCCATGATACATGAAAAATGTTCAACATTGCTGGCCATTAAAAAACACAACTTAAAGCAACACTGAGATCGCATTTTACCCGAGAAAGAATAGCCATCACCAAGAAGTCAAGTAATAACAAATGTTAGGAGCTTTTTACACTGTTGATGAGAATGTAAACTAGTACCACCACTATGGAAATCCGTATGGAGATTCCTCAGAAAAACAAAAAATAGGAATTCCATTTAACCCAGCTATTCCCCTTCTAAGTGTCATCCCAAAAGAGTTAAAGACATCAAATACAGTGACACATGTGCACCTAGGGTTATAGCAGCACAATTCATAGTAGCTAAATGTTAGAAAAATCACTTAGGGGGTGAAGTTGTAAATCTCGATGCACTTAAAATACATATTTAAACTGTTATTTTGGATTGGTTAATATTTTCTTTAGTTCTGTCACATTTATATTCATAGGAAAGACTGCAATAATTTTCTTAACTATCCTATCTTGGTATGAAGTTTATGTTAGCTAAACAAAATAAATGTGTACTTTTTCTTTCTTTCTCTTTTGTATTGCAGATTTTGAGTAAAATATGAATTAATTGTATTTTGAAGACAATAAAATTCTTGACATGTTGGCTTGATTTGGATAGCTGTGTATCTTGCACTACCAAATAATTTAATTATAAGACATAAATTTAAAATTTGATATTTTATCAATTTATGTTTCATTATATTTTAAAATTATTTACAGAAAATCAATCTCAATATTCTTGCATAATGTAATTTTTCTTCTATTTATAGTTAGGGCACAATTCACATTTCTCATTCTAATTTTATACATTTGTGTTATTTTGCATTTTCCTGATTAACCTCTCCCTCCCCTCTTTTCTTCCTTCTTTTCTTCTATCTTTACTTTTTCTCTTACTTCAGTGAATTATCTTACTAGCAGAGAGGCTGCTGGGCTGCTCCTGCTCTGCACCTCATAACTGATAGTGCGGAATTGAATCTCCCAGGCAGTGACTGCAAAAGAAGAGGGTTTCGTGGCAAGTTGAGTCAGTCTGAGAGCTCCCGTGGACAGCACACAGGACGTAGATCACCTCGGTCTTTGGGGAGGAGGCTGCTGTCCACCTCCCAATCCATCTGAGAGCTCCTGTGTGCCCAGTGAGCTCAGCCTCTGCTCAGAGAGTAACCAGGGTAAAATGGACAGGCAGTGCCTGTGCTGAACCCTGTGCTCAGTGCTCTCTGCCTAACTCACCCTACTGAAAAAGTTCACTGTAGTAATTTTGATTTCAGAAAATACAGCTAAAGCTCCAGAGAGGTTAAATGATTTTCCTAATGTCTCAGGGCCAGGAAGGGGCAGAGCAGTGCGATCTGACAGGGCCTCCTCTTCGCGGTTCTCCCCCACCTCTGCCTGCCAGGAGCCCTCGATTCCTTCCAGACCCGGAGGCCTGCAGCTCAGCGGGCAGGGAGTCCTTGATGCTAGAATCTGTTCCCTCTGCATCCCAGTGCCCGCCAGTCTGGTGGGGAGTAAACACAGGGTAGCTGATGTACTGCTTCCCATACCAGCTAGCAAGGAGCTGCCTTCTCCGAGAACCTTTATTTCTGGCCTTCTTGGTCCTCTCTGCTCCTTTTAAGGAAATTGCCACCCAGTAGGATTCATATCATTGTCTAGATGTATATGATAAATCAATATCATTGGTAAAACAATAAAAGCTAAAAGCATTTGCAGGTAGAACAGAATGGCTCTCTTCAGGAATGGGTGATTTTCAGGTTCTGAGCCAGCCTTGAAGGACCCGAGGCATCTGCCAGCACCACAAGGAAGAGGCTGCTGCTCTGGCCCTGGAGCCCAGTGTGCACTGTTTCCAGCAAAGGAACAATCAGATGCAGGAACGAGGCAGCTCCAGTGCTCCCAGATCTGTCTTGTGCTCCCCAGCAGTGCCTGGACAGCAGAGCTGTCTGCAAGGGCTCGTCCAGGGGTGCAGCTGCCCCCTTTAGGAGAGGGCCTCCAGCCAGGGCAACATCGGATCCTGGGTGCTTCACTAAGGAAGAGCTGACTCTGGGGCACAGGGAGGACACACGACTCACATACGACTCACATGCAGTGGATACCCTAGTGGGCTTCTCCCCTGCTCTTTGGAGAGAGAACTGAAGAGCAGGACAGTTGCAGACAGCACATCCTTCACCCTTGGCTGTCCCCAAGCACCTAAGCTAAGCTCTGCCAGTTATGCCGGAGTGTGGACCCTAGAGGAACCGAACCGGCGAGGAGTCATTTCTGCAGGATGCCGTCCCAATGTGTGGCATGCTGATAGAAGGCCCAGGTCCACCAGAGCTTGCTGGGTTGCTGTCCAGACCCTTCAGAAGACCTGTACTTCAGGAGTAGGGGCAGGTGTAGTAGTGAGGGAGACAGGACCGTGGAGAGGGGCCTGCAAGGTCAGCACTCATTTCAGCGGCATCTCAAACGTGCATTTGAGAGACTGTCCTCTGTCCCAGGGGCCCTGCACTGAGAAGGATACACGGAAGAATGAGTAAGAGATAGCATCAGTTGCTGCAACTTGACACTAAACTGTGCTGGAACGCACGGGTGGACCAAGTGGCCGCCAACTACCTGCCATGTATGCCAGATGGTGTCGGCTTTCCCGGTGATGCTCGCCAGATGGACATGCTGGTCTCTCTGAGGGAGCTGATACCCTAAGGGAGCACACAGCCTCACAGGAAGAGCCCTTCCAGCGGGTCGCTCTGTGGTGCACTTTCCCAGAGAGCTCCTCATGGACGGGAGCAGGTTTCCGGGAAGACGAAACTCTCAGAGCAGATCAGTGTGGTCTGAGGGCCCTGGGCTGGGATTCCAGATCCAGGCGTCATTCATCTCCACCCTGGCCCTGACACGCAGGGCGCACAGCCCTCTGCACACCCGGGCAGCGTCTGCTGCAGACAGCACTTTCCGTGTCTGGGCAGAGCCTTCCACAGCTGGCGTGGAGCACCGTGGCTCTGCTTTGAGTCTGCGGCGCTCACTCCCGGGCCTGGTGGGCATCTGCACAGGGGAGGCCCAGGCCTGTCCATCTGGACATAAAGCAGGCATCCTGCTGCATCTGAGCCTCCGCGGCCCGGCTCCCACAGACACAAAGCACCTACCTGAGCCCCCTTCTCTCCCTGCGGTTGCGTCTTCTCTGTGCTGCAGCTGGGATGTGCAGGAGGAGCTGCAGGGGACTGAGGACTCAAGGGCTCTGCCCCTGACTGCTCATTTACTTCAGAAATGACCTCCCTGGGAAGCCTGGGTGGCACTTCTGCCCTGCCCTCCCAGACCTCAGGGCCCGGTGGGAGAGACAAAGTGCAACCCCTAGTGCAGCTGCAGCCTGGGACACAGAGACTCCAAAGAGTGCGTGGAAAGAGAGGGTCTTTGCTGCAAGCTTCTGGCAGTCTGGGAGGGTCTGACAGAGGCCTTAATGTTTGAGCTGGGCATTGAGGAACATATAGGAGTTGGCTGTCTAGAAAAGTAAATAAAGCCATCAAATCACAAGTGAGAATTCACAATGGCTTTATAGAAATGGTAGGCTGGGGAGCAACAAGCCAGAGTAAGCAAATCCACACTGGATTTAAATTAAATGCCAATGAATACAAGAGCTCAGGAAATCCCCAAATATTTGAAAATGAAATAACACATTTCTAAATGACTTGTGGATCATGCAATCCAAAGGAATAAGTGTTTTAACCGAATCAAAAGAGAAAATCAAAGTATCAAACTTTGAAGGAGACGGGGTAAGCAGTACTTAGGGAGAAATTGAAAACGTCAAGTGCCTTTGTCATAGAAAAGAAAAACTTGAAATAGGTGACCTCAGTTCCATCCTCGAGGAGGTCCATCAACCGATCAATGAAATAACAAAGAGACCAAAAGCTGCTTCCTTGAGGAAGTTAATGAAATCAGTGAACCTGCAGCCAGATCAATGAGGAAGAAAAATGAAGACACAAATTACAAATATAAGGAACAAAAATGGTAGAATCACTGCAGATCCTATAGAAATAAAAAAGACTAGTAGGAAATAATACAATGAGGGTTATGTCAATTAACTAAAGATGTAATGCAGTGAAAAATTCATAGAGACACAAAATCCCAAAGCTTTCTCAAGAAAAATTAGATAATACAAACAATCCTTTATCCATTGAGAGAAATTAAATTTATAGTGAAGAAGCTTCCCTCAGAGAAAATATCAGGGCCAGATGATTTCAATGGTGAATTCTACCAAATAATTGAAAAAAAAATGTTAAGAATTTTGTGTATACCCTTCTAGAATATTGAAAAGAAAATAATTTTACCTAGCACATTCTGTGAAGAGAGTGTTACCTGGCTCTCATAGTCAGATGGTAGCTTTACTGAAAAAAAAAAAACCCTGCTAATATCTTTCATAAACATATATAAAATTCTAAGCAATAATTTAGTGTGATAATTACATCATGGCTAAATGAATTTACACAAGGAATGTAGGGCTGGGATAACATTTGAAAAGCAATCCCTGCAATTCGTTATATTAACACATTAAAATGAAAAAAATGATGTCAATAAAAATAGAGTCAACATTTGCATAAAAGTACATTTTTTTCTCAATAAAGGATGTTAATATTAAAACCTGTGTCAGGCTGGCAAAACACTTCGTGACTTCAATCTAAGCTGTGAAGGAGACACAGAGGCCTCCCATAACCGAGCCCATTAAACTTTGCCTGCCTAATAAGGCACCAGTGTGGGAGTAACTCAGGCAAGCCTGCCTTTAATCTCAGGTGACATGATTAACATTTATGCAGAAAATTTGGTGCAATTTGTGAAACAAGACAGCTAGTCAGTAGATGAGTTTATCTGCAGGAGGAAAGATTAACTATATTCCTACCAATTAGCATTAAAAATCAGGAATTTAAATAAAATCAATGCTGCTTGTAAGAATGTGAAATTCTAGAGATAAATTTGACAAAAGTACAAAAGGTTTTTAAATTACACTACAAAATATACCTGAGAATCATTGCAAAAAGCCTTACTAAATGGATAGATATGTCTTGTTCTGATTCTAATTCATTTAAAATTGATATATTTCAGATAAAATATCAGTAAATGCTTTGTAGAAATTGACAAGTTATCTTTAAAGATCGTATGGCTACGCAAAGGATCTCAAAGAAAAAAAGGGATCTTCAAGCCTTAAACCCAAACTTTTCTATAATTGTGTAGAAAAGTTATTGGGGCGTTTAATGTCCATAATGGTGTCTTGAATTATATTTTAACCATTAAAACCAAGTATTCCACAAAAAACCTGCACAAGCATGGTTATAGCAACTCAATTCATAGTTGCTCAAAGTTGAGAGTCAACAGGATACCCGTTAGTGGGTGAATGGATTCCCAGAAGGAGGTTCAGCTGTGTAATAGGGTGTTCCTCTATACAAGGCTGAAGCATTGACACAGAGAAGAAGCTGAAATGCATATCCTGACGAAGCCAGTCAGGAAAATCTACACCATATGTGTTTGCAACAATTTGACGTTAGTTAAATGGCAAGATGGCGGACAATAAAGGATCAGTGGGTGCCAAGGCCTTTGCAAAAATGGAGGAGGAATGAACACGTGAAGCACAGAAGACTTCTAGGGCAGCACGGGTGTTCTGTAGTGGCGAATACTCCACAGCGTTAAGCATTTGCTCAATGCTATATAGGAGCGTACAACACGCAGAGCGACCTGAAACGTGAGCCACGGACAGGGCGATGATACGTAGCGGTGTGAGTTCGTCGATTTTACGCTCTTTCCAAGTCAACGCAAGATGCGAATAGTACGGGAGACCAGGTGGGAGAGCTGGGCGAGCCTACGCTGGGAGGGTTTATGGGAACTCTGCACCTTGCACAGCTCCCCTGTGCCTGGAGTAGCTCTGTGTGAAAAGGGGGGAATCATGGCGCTTTAACCAGAGCGGTGCTCAAGTCAGTTTTGCAGGGAGAGGACAGCAAGCGCAGTTGCCGGGAGGTCACTGGGGAGGGCCGTGGGAAGGAGAGAACAGCGGGGGCAGGGCAGGGCCAGGGAAGGAGGGCTCCGGAGGGGCGAGCCAGCTTAGGAAACTGAGGCTATGCCGCGGAGAGCACCAAGAAGCCTCAGGGACATGTGCTGGTCGTGGCTCCACCCACCTGCAGGGCGCGCTCTGGCCAGCGACCTGGCCTTTCTGGACTTCGGCTATCTCGGGAACACCCTGGCAGCATCACAGGCACAAGATCAGACAGCGCAACGCTGCCCTGCCCAGCGCTCTGGCCATGACCCTCGGTGGCTCCTAACACTGCAGAAGTGCCTTACAAAGTGAGAGGTGTTGGGCAGGGAAGACTCGGGGCAAAGGGGACTTAGGAAAACAAAAAATTAAAATATCTTATTTGTGCCTTATGTGTGATTGCATGTACTTGAGTATATTAAATAAGATGTAAATCACTTCACCTGTTTCATTTTACACTTTTCACATGGCGGCCAGAAGACTCAAAGCTGAGCCCAAGGCTGCGGCTGTGGCCCCGTCACGCACCTGTTGCCCAGCACTGGCTCTGCGTTTCCCTGGCCGCGCTGCTCAGGAACACCGAGCATCTAATGCGTGTTCCCCATGCACACGGAGCCGTGCGCAGGAGGAGGTGGCACCCCGTGACCTCAGGGTGACCGGCTCCACAGGAGCTCCCTCAGCACCCCTCGTGGTGTCCTCGGAAGAATCCGTCCCGTTTCCCGGAATGTCTGAGCGGAGAGGCTGGGATTCCTCCCAAAGGCTCAGCAAAGCCCTGCTAACTCTGGCTTCCTTACCTCAGTCTCCCAGGTGGCTGCTTCCCCTCCTTGCCCCACTTGAGGGCTGCGGTGCTCGGGCTCCGACCTTCCTGCGCCTCCAGCGCACACCTGGCCTGGACCGGGCCGTCCCGTGCAGCCTTTTCACGTCCCGCTCGCACTCGGCCTTTAGATGAACACCCACGTGCCAGCCACGCAGCCCACCCCTCAGCAGCCAGCGCCGCGCAAACCACCTGCTTGCTTTTGGCCCGGCTCTCACCTGGAAGGCTCAGCCTCGTCTGCTGCGAAGCTGAGATCTCAGGGTGGCCCTGGCCTTTCTCAGAAGTCTGGAATGAACTTAACCTGATGCAAATCTGACCTCAGTGGATGGCGGTTTCTTCTTCTGTATACGCGAAAAAGAATGGGTGCAATGCTCAGCAGCTTTTACATGGCATCATGCACATGCTTGCGAAGGCACCGGCCCTCGCACTTGCGCGTGCACACACACACACACACGCACACACGCACACGCACATGCATACACACGCACACACACACGCACACGCAAACTCCCCCTTGGTCACCTTTCGGTAGTTGTTGTTCCAGGAATATGTTTATCCCTAGATCTGTACCTGGCAGCCCCAACAGGCACTTCCACATTCAGGTAATCTTTTCTGAGACAGTGTAGTTCGGGTCAGCCTTGAACTCTGCATATAGTGCAGGCTGGCTTTGAACCCCTGTGATCCTGCCTTGATCCCCGAGTTCTGGGATCACAGTGTGCGCCAGACAGCACACCCCACTCCCATGGGTCCGTAGTTCTTGAAGAAAAGTTGCACAGCAGAAACCTTCTACTTCGGCCCATCAGGCCTGTCCCCCTGCTGACTACCCTGCTCTTCTGGGCTGGGGCACTTGAATTTCTCCCACAAACTGGTTTCAGTCATGAGGGTTCTCTGCTTTCTGCACCTTGCCTACCCACTCCAGCAGGACACACGCTCTCACGGCCTGAAGGGCTGCTGGTGATTCTATCCCCCGCTCTGTCCTTATGGACAGGGTCATGCGCTATGCAGCCCTCTCTGATCTCCCCAGCACACGCTGGATGTGAAAGGCAGGGCTGTTGGCAGACTCGGTCATGACTGGTAACACACTGCATAGCACTCAAAGAAAGCTCTCAACCCCATGTCTGGCTTCTGATTCATTCTCTCAGAGGATTTCAAGGATCAGCGAATGTTGACATAAGAACTGGGCCTGACTGACCTTGAGGGATGGCCCTTTCTCCGGGATCTCTCAGGGACATGGCCTGCCCTCCCCGCCCTGTGCTGCTGCAGCCCCTGAGGAAGCCCAGCTGCAGTGTGGAAGCTGGGGAGGCTCTGTGGGGACCAGAGGTGGAGATTCCGCATGTTTGGTAGAATTCCCAATCGGCTCAACTTGTTTTCGTCACGATTTACTAGTTTGAACCAGCCTGTATTGGGTTTTTTTTGGGCACACGTTTTAAAGTAGTTCACGCTGTGGTGTGGCACGCGCTGACACCTGGGTGTGGATTACACTCTCCAGGGCCATCGAGCCACTGAGAGCAGAGTCTTTGGAAGGCTCTGTGAGAAACAGCCGTGGGCAGGCGAGTGTGCAAACAGGACCTGGTGCTCCTGTGGTCAGCACGGGGTGAAACACCTGTTACTGAGCTGCCATCCATGCTGTCTACGTCCGTCCGGCGGTGGACGGGCCAGTGGACAGACGATGGGACCAAGGGACAGCAAAGGGGCTGGGTCCTCTCCAAGGGCAGCGTACACGTGGGGCTCATAGAGAAGCAAGAGAACAGAGACATGAGCGACACACGACTCCCGAGGGAAGGCACACACGGCAGGTGTGAGGAGACAGGGCCCAGCCCAGCAGAAGCCTGGTGTGTGTGCTGTTGTTTGAAACTGTTTATGAACTTTTGATGCAAAAGCCCCTGTCCCATATAGAGATTTCCCCAAAATAAAGGAAGGGGCGAAGTAGAGGCAGGATGTAGCAGGTATACATGAAATCTGGCACTGCTCGCCCCTACATTAACGGGTGGCTGTAGGAATGACAACCCTCCATAGGCCCAAGGAGGACAGTGGGAGACTGGGAGTCCTGGAGACTGCACCAGGCCTGCGGAGTCAGGAGCGCCGAGGCTCAGCTCAGGACTTGGAGCCCTGAGTTCTGCCCTGGCCCCTGCCAGGGTCGTCCTGAATTCAGACTCTGCCACCCTACAGTCCCTACTGTGGCTCCGTGCAGCAGGCTCACTTTCCCCCAACTCTAACCTGTTAATCTCATTCTATCGATGACATGGTGAAGAGCACTGCCGTATAACTGGGGCGCTCCAGTGGGGCCTGGGGGTAAACAGCCCGGGTGCCCGGGGGTCATAGCTTCACCCCAAACTCGCAAATACGCAGAGTCGGATGGAACACGACTCCCAGGAGATTTATGTCCTTCACAGTTTGGGAGATCGGTCTCCATTCCTCTTCCCAGGGCTGCTTCTGGCCATGTGCACTCTGGGCTCCTAAGATCTCCAACCCCCAGCTTCTTCCGTCTCAAGTTGCATCCCCACATCTGGTCCTCACACTCTTTCCCATGTGTTTGTTTTCATTTTAGAGATTGCTTTTCCTGGCTGACTGTGTATTCACGCCTCTTCACTTCTCCAGAACAAGTCTTCCAAGACTGTGTGCATGCAAAGGGAGCAGATCTTCCCTGTCTCCTAAGTGAAATCTGTAACACAATGCCTGTGGCTTGTTGTTATTTTCCTAAAGATGTTGGGTCCCAATATTCTGAAGCTCGAAGACATTACACCTTAGGCTGTCTTCTTAAACTGGAGCACGCTGGATCAAATCACCATTTTGATGTTAAGAAATCAGCTTCCCACACCATCGTGCTAATATTTGCAACCTACAGAAGCCTTTGCTGGTCTCTGGACAGGCTTCTTATTTAGCAGCCTTTTCTGGGCATAAAGACCTATGCGGGGAAGGTTCCTGCTCTCTGGACTCCAGGTCCCCAGTGTAGTACAGTGTGACCTCCTGTAGGGCCAGGAGAGGCGCTCTTCCGTGAGGAAAAGTGCAAATGCTGCAACAAGCCCAGGGATCACGAAGGCGGTCTTGGCTGAGGATCTTATTTGCAATGTAACGTTTTTGCAATAAACGCATGCTGAGAAGAGGGTGATCTTTTATGGTTTCTGGATGTTCAAGAAAGGCAGCACACCCTGGCTTTTGGATTGATCCAGCATTCCAATTATGCTAATTTAGTTGTGACAACATTGTGACTCTTCAAAGTGTCTGGTTTGCTGATTTCTTTCCATAGCTGCCCAAACAGAGAAGAGTGTGTCCCTCAAGTTGGGACAGAGCTGGATTCACACACCAGACCCAGGCCCTAATGCTGTGAACTTGGACCACTGCCTTGCACATCTATCTGAACACTACTGGTTACTCTCATGACTCTAAAGGGGTGAAGCTTAGAGAAAAAGTACAAAATGCTTGGCACGTAGGCAGGACTGAGTAGCTGGGAGCTATTATAACCAACTTCTAGCTCAGCAGAGTGACCACGCAAAGCATATGAGTGGAATTTGCTGTCTCACTGGACTTGTCCTACTACGCTGGAGCACAGATGTACAATAATCCAGGGAAATGGTCTTGTCCAGGCAACTTAGAAGTTCTCCTACCAAAGCAATCCTCACCTCAAAATGGGTCTCGTTACACACTCTGCTGCAAAGACAGATCTTACACGTAGAGTTAAAACTTGAGAATATATTAAGTACAACAAGCATCTGTGGATTCCTGGTACCACACTGGTTTGATGAGATGATGCCCATGTTCCAACCTAAGAATCAAGTAGTGACGTGCACCTGAATTCTGTTCCATGTGCAGTAGCTTAGCTTTTAGCTCGGATCAAATTTTTCACTCATTAGAATTTGAGGAAAGATGTCTCTGACCTTGGTGTGAGGCCAGTAAGGCATGCCCATGAGCAGGTTCTCGCAGGTGAGATTAGGAGGGCAGTGCATCTCTCTGCAGGCTGCTAGCCGTGGAGGTGGTTATCCCAGAGGGCCTGCGGTGCACCACTGGGAAGGCAGTCCGGGGTGAAGTGACCCGGAACTCGAGTGAGGGCCTTGAGCACATACTCAGAACCAACTTTATGAGCTTCTATATGTGCTAATGAAAACCTTCGTAGTCTCACTTAAATGGCTCTCCTAAGTGAGGGGCAGACCACTGGCTGATGTCCTTTGGTACCTTGTGCGGTGAAAGAAGTTTATGAACTAAGGTTTGTGAGTGAGTGCTGGACAGGGAGGAGAGGGGCTCAGTTCTCGACCCACTCCTTCTAGGCTGCACTGAAAGACAGGTTCAGAATGGAAAACATGAGCCAGAACAGTGTCCACTCGTCTTACCCTATGAGTAAGATCTTACCCCAGTGGTGAAGTGAAAAAACTTTATTCAAGCCAATTAGGTTTATTACAGAGAAACTACTTACCTGATTTTGGATTTTTCTTTATTCTCTTCTCTATAGGGAACACTTTTTTTTTTGCCTTCTTGGGTAATTTTGTCCATTTTTTTGAAAAAAATGAGTAACTGGGGAAGAATGGACAAATGCATTTTTGGTATTTATTTTTATGATGCAAAGCAGTTTCTTCAGTTGGGGATATGTTTACTCCTGAGCTCATGTTCTTACTGGTTTCAGTCTTCTTTCAGAAGTGAAAGTAGACTCTTTCTCCACTCATGTGCTTACTCCTCGAGAAAATGGAGAATTAACAAAGCAAGGTACAAGATCCTGGCCCCACTCCCACTTCTCTGCTTGTCAAGGTAACAGTGGGCACCTCAGTACTCTGAGTTAGACCTGGCACCAAGTCGTACTGCGTACATTTGAGGTCTACAGCGTGGTGTTTGACATACTTGCAGGTAGTAAAGTGGTTACTACAGTGAGTAATCGATGTGCCTATCATCTCACATAGTTACTCACTTCTACTTTTTCAAAAAAGCTATTCAGGATCCTCCCCTTTAAAACAAACATAAAGAGGTTAGGAAACCAGTCTTTATCTCCTAGGAACATGTGCTTCTTTCAGAAGGAGTTGATGATGATCCCTTCTAGGACTTTTGGCTAAAATCAAGTGCAGAAATAGTGGATGAGATGTAAAGCAATCCACAGGTGGAGGAAGACGCTAACCACTGTCTCTTATTTAAATAATGAAATTTAACCCTTGACAAGGGATGGCAGAATCACAGAACTGTAAAGCAGCTCTGCATCTCAGCACGGAAGGTTCTGTCAAACAGGGACGTCAGGAGACGTGGTGACGTGAGCCCGCGGCAGGCAGGTAACACAGCATACACAGCACCTTAGCTCTGCACTTGTTTTCCCGTTTGTGCAGCATGGTGAAATAACGCTGCTCTCAAGGCACGGAACGCAGGTCCTGCTCGCACACCTCCTGTCAAGGGTAAGCACAGCAGGAAACAAGGGGTATTCATCAGGACAGGTGCCTAAAAAAGACCCGTGTGCTTTGCACACAGGAACTCAATTAATCCTTACTTTGTGGTGGCTGTTAGTAACTCAGCTGCTTGTTTTCTACCTGGCTGATGACCTGTTTCAGTTTAGCCAACGTCTGTCAAGTCTCAGCTCCTCAAAGTCTTTTCATTCTTTTCTCTGGAGAGCTGCTTGGGATTTAATTCCATGGCTGGAGGATTTGCTGATGTGAACTAGGGGATTTTAGTTTCGGACGAAAGTAGCTGGTTTCATTCATTGGAACTAGAATTCTCCTGCCATGAACTGCCCTAATCTCTTTAAAGCTTTCTTATTTTCATCAGATTGCCAATTTTAGAAAAGAAGGAAAGCAATGACGTCAGACAGTGTGAACTATACGCATCACCCTTGCCTGTGGTTTGGCTGTGTTGTCTCCGAAGTTTATGTGGCCACCATGACAGCAGTGAGAGGCGGAGTCTAGAGCAGGTGACAGGTGAGGGGAGGAGGCACTTAGGAACAGCCTCCCTCCGGGGTCCAAGCACCTCCCCTCCAGCCCACATCGGTGGGGCCAATGGCCTCTCACTCACAAGGACACAGGACAGGTGATACCATCAGACCCCAACCCTGAGGGGCCAATAAACCACTGTCCTCTGTAGCTCACCCAGTCTACGTATTTCTTTACAGCAGCAAAAATAGACTAAGATATTTGTCTTTGTAAGAAAAATGGCAGATTATAATTGACAGCCTTCAAACATATACCGTACTACAAAGAAGTTTAACCAACGACCTCTGTTAACCTGTATATATCTTCCACTTTACATATAACACACTGAAATGAAGTGTTAAGCATATCAATTTGATAACCACATTTTATTTATGGGAAAAACTAAAGTAAAACATGTACAATTTCCCATTTTATAGAAGCTTTTAAAATTATTTCACTTTTTTGTACAAAAAAGCTACTAGAATCTATATATTGATAAGATTTTGGAATAATTGTCCTATCTTAAAGGAAACTTGCATTAAAGCATTGTTTTGTCTGCCATCATTTCATACTCCTATAAAATTCTCCTGAGCATCACCTGCAGTGGTTCAGACTGTAGGACTGGGGTCACAGCAACTCAGGATCAGGGGGGCCCCTCTGCAAGAGAGGGGAGAGAGAGAGAGGGAGAGAGGCCTGAGGCAGACAGAATTCTGACGCTCAACCAGGGAAGAAAAGAACTAGGACCAAGCACTGATTAATCTACTGTTAGAAACATTACTACCTCAGGCTTTGTATATTTGTTTGTTTTCTAACTTGAGAACAATCTGCTTTCTACTTCTCACCTCTTAGTTAACTGAACGACTTTCAAGGAAAATAAGCTCAGTATGGATTTATTTCAGGGAAAGCATGAGGCAAGGAAATCCTGAAAGCTTAATCCGGATTTTCTGTCTCTAGACTGGGCCTTTGTAGAGCATCGCTGCATGATCGCCACTCAAAGTCTGTGCCCCTGAGCCCGTGACTGTTTACCGTGTGGGTGTGTACATGATACACTTGAGGTACCCGCAGGTGTCATCCATAGAGTCTGCGTCAGCAGTGACTAAGACGCGTGTCCATGCAGAAGGGCTGTGGATGAGCCCTTGTCCCGGATGTCCCTGAAGAGTGGACACACGGCCACCAGCAGGACGCCCGGGGCTGCTCGTTTTGTCCACGGCTGTGTTGACAGAAGACATTGTAGACAACAGACTCGAAGGGTCCCTAAAAGTCCTGAATCACTGCAAAATACCCACCTCCGCAATACTCCCACAGCCTCCAGCCCTGCTCCTTTGTTTAAAAAGCGTACAGTTGAGTTTTGGTTGTAAATTTGTAAAACTAGCTATTGTGTGCTATGTAATATTTTGCGGTTTACTTCTCCACTCTATGCATTGCTGTAATTTATTCATATTGTTGCATCTATCGTTCATTCCTTGTAACTACTAATGGAAGGACATTCCATTGTGCAAATATATCGCCTTTTACTCAACCATTTACTGGTAAAGGGCCTCGTGACATGTGCAGCTTTCGATCTTATGAGGAAGGTTGTTAATGGGCACCCTCATGCAGGTTTTCTGCAGGTATTTGAATATCTCATCGCTCACACCCAGGAATGGAACGGTGGGTAGGACAGGGTGTCCTGTTTGGACCTGTGAGATTATAGCAAAGTGTCTCCCAACGTGGCGTCAACCGTGTGAAACCGAATCTGTCACTCACGAGCTCTCAAACATTGGGCTGCCCAAGGCCTGACAAAAGGAGACTATAAAATGATACCTCCTTGAGCTCTTAATTTGCATTTCCTTCGTGTCTGCTATTATTGCTCGTCCCTCTCATGTGAAATGCCTGTACATGTCTTTTGCTATTTTTCCTTTGAGTTTCTTATTTCTAGAAGTTCCGTATTTCTGATGCTTCTGTCAATGTCAGCACACTCTCCAAGTGTGAGCTCAGCACTTTGCTCTCTTTAAAAGTGTTTTATTATAAAAAGAAATTTTAATTTTAATATAAACCAAATTGTGAGTTGCTTTTATTTCCAGTACCTTTGTCATTTAAGTAATCCTCTTCTACCCAAAGACTGGAAGGATAATTTTCATGTTATGTCAGTTGTATAGCATACTATACACGCAGGCTACAGGGAACATAGAAGATAAACCCCAAAGGCTCACGAACCATTGAGTCTGCTGGGCAGGTAAGTGTCACTCGGATATGTGTTGCACTCGGTGGAAACACGCTTCCTTAAGGTGGGATTCTGTAAGGAGTTTACTTATGCAGTTCTGTCCCCGCCCCCTTAACTTTACTGAAATAGGTGGGAACATCCAGTACAATCACTTAGCTATGAAAATATCTGAAAACCACAAAGCAGTTTATCAAGTATGGCATATAAGGCTGATTATAAAGCACATTTTATGTACTTATTTTTTGTTAGAAAACTCCTCCCACCCTCCGTCCTCCTGTTGAGTTTCTAACGAGAACATTTGAATGGTGATGGTCTGATGATGTAGCCAGTTATTGTCCAGCCTGGGTTGATTTTGCGTGTAATGTCTTTGCTCACCCAAGGTAATCTGTGTGTTTAACTGGAAGCTTCTCACCAGTCACATTGGGACCCTAATCCCTACTCACACCAAATCCCTGAATCCCTAGCTTCTGCCAATGCAATCAGCAAAGTGCGGGTCCCAAATATGTAATCTTTGTCAATTTTTGTGGATAATTTTGATTCCATCAAGTGAGTTTAAAAAGCATAGTCAGACACATCACTCTTCCTGGTTTCAAATTATCTTACAAATCAATAATAACCAAAACAGTATGGTACTGGTATAAAAACAGATATACAGGCTAACAGAACAGTTGGAAGCCCAGGAAAAAAATCATGCATCAACATGCATCAACCTATCCTTGACATGGGCATTAAGAACACACACTAATGTTGGATAAATGATGGGAAAACTAAATGTCCACACTCCAAAGAAGAAAAATATACTTACATTATGCCACTCACAAAAGTCAACTCAGAATGGATTAAAGACTTCAAATTAAGACTCAAAACATTAAAACTCCCAGAAGATAAAGTAGGGAAAAGCTCCTTAACATTGTCTTGTCAGCAATTTGGGGGGATTCAACATCAAAAGGACAGGTAGGAAACCAGAAATACGCAAACAAGTGGTGCGATATCAACTTACAAAGCTTTGCATGGCAAAAGAAACAAGAAGACGAAAGGCAACCTATGGAACGGAAGAAAAGATTTTGTCAGAATCCTGAAAATATTATTCAACTTTAAAAATGGACAAAATTCTGCATTTGTGGCAGCATGAATGAGTCTGGGAGACCCTGAGCTAAGGGAAAGTAGTCTGCCTGAGAGACAAATGCTGCATGGTCTCGCACACATGTGGAATCCAGGTTAGTCAAACTCACAGAAGTAGAGAGTGGAATAGTGATTTCCAGGGGCTGGGCTCAGAGATGCCGATTCAGTTCCGTAGTGAGGCTGCTATGGGTTAGATCTACGCGTTTACACCACACACACACACACACACACACACACACACACACATGCACGCGATAGCACCCATGCAGGGTGATGGATGTGCTGATTCCCTTGTTTGTGGTGATGATTTCACAATGTGTGAGTACATCACATCATCCTGCTGAACACCTTAAATGTATGCAATCAGAAGTACTGATTTGTGATGCTCCAAAGTTTGCTAATTGATGAATAGGTGATGACAGTGGGGTTTGTGAGGGTTCGTTGTGTGTTATGATACAGCATCCATCAAACGTCACTTATCACCTGATGAACTGTCTAATGTTAACACCTAAACGGAAAGGCAAATAAAGAACAAAAACTCGGTCTGCAAAACACAAGTTGCTTTCTTTCTTAGTGAAGTGGCAAAGGTGCTTTGTCTTTTCTTCTGAAAAGCAGGTTCTCAGTTGGTCAAATCCATGTCACATTGAGCTCTGAGAGGAGCCAATGTGCTAAACTACCCACAGTGGGATGTTCCATACCTTGCTGTAAACTGGATCTGAAAACTGATAGGGCACGGGAAGAAGGTACACGAGGCTGTCACTGAGCCATCTGTGCCTTTCCCCCAGCCTGAAGCGGCCGTGGCATTACATGGAACCCTTGCAGCGCACACCGGGAGAGGGGTGTGCTCAGGGTACACAGGGCAGGAAGAGTCATCTAACTTTTGATGAAGTGATAAGGGAAGGCATCTTAAGGAGAGGAGCGCTAACGGGCCAGTGAGAGGTGACTTGGTGAGGTAGAAGGCGGTGTAACGTGAGGCGACTAGAATGGATGTCTACTGAGATCTAAAAAATGGATTATTTTGTGGCTTGGAAGACATGGATATGCGGCACTCGTTAAAGTCCTCGGTATGACAGTGTAGGAGTCCTGCCCCGCCTTCATCACCACTGGAAACCACACTGGCCATGAACCCGAGTGAGTACGAACTCATCTGTATTCATTCAAAGTGACATTCGTATCAAAGTGGATCATTTCACACCAGGGACAGTGCGCAAGCGAGCCACAGACTGGGCCAGAAGAGTGGTTTTCAGAGAACCCCCGAGGTCTCTTTCCTTAGCAGGGGCGAACTGTTCCAACGCAGGATTAGGCACACGTTTCCATTCCGGCAGATGGCAGGAAGGTTCGCTGCAATGTGGAACTTGTTAGGGAGGAAGGCCGTGCTGATAGAGATCAAGAAGGAGCTTAAATTCACTTAGTGGTGAGATGGCTTGTAATCCGTTCATACTTGGGAGCGTAATGACTTTATAATCGTGCCCAAGCCCACTGAGCTCCTGCAGTGTCAGCTCAGGGGAAGGCTGTTCCGCTGCTGCATGTTCAGACCATAGACGCCGACGACCTTCACTGCTATCCCCTTTTGCTCTTTTGACCCTAAAACATCGTTCTGTCTCTCATGGGGAAAAGGGTCAAGGACCGTAACAGGGTCATTCGGAAGACGACTGGAGGCTCCCTGGTGATCAGACACCACTCACCAACGCCACAGGGAGGACACATGCGCTGTGTTTCACTATGTGACAAACAACCTCCAAAACTCGGTGTTTAACACAAAAAATGTATTTGTTTACATAGGAAGTTTATTGGGCACAGCTCTCCAGGGTAGCTCTTCTTCATGACGTGGCTCAGCTCCCAAGGCTATTGACTCTTTGCACACCCTGTAACCTCCCAGGCACGGACAACTGAACCCTCCAGCGAGGGAAGCTCGGGTCTGTCAGTCCAGTCCCAGCCCCGTGTTGTGCAGCCAGGATTCAAACGCCCAGGATGCGGGCAGCAGAGTAGATACCGGGAGCAACGGATTTGGAGTCAACCTCAGATGATCGCTGGGGACTTCAGCAGGCTAGATTCCTGCACCTGCTTTAGTTTTGTTAATTTGGGATGGGGTAATAATACTTAACGGAGGTAGTTTGAGGCTTAAATGGAGCTGTGCTCCCAAAACATTTGATTCTGCTATCAGCAGGAAAGTGATTGTCAGAGGCTGTGAAACACACGACCAAGGAGGGGCAGCTGCTCATTGAAGAGGCCTCCGGGACACCCTGGCTCGACAGGTGAGCATCAGCGTCAGCGTTAGTTAGCGCCGGCCTGGGAACCCACACGCTGTCCTTGGCCGGGGGCTCACAGCCCTTTCACTCCGACAGGGCCAGGGCTGGGAGTGGCCTGCACTTGGAGGCTGCCCCGTGTGTGCACAGCCTGAGTGTGCACAGCAAGCTCAGCTTTGACCGCCCTGCTGAGAACTCACACAGAGGGCAAGGGCACACATGTGTGTCACGAGACGTGGGCTCCAGTCCGGATTGTGTTATTCAGCACTTGTGACCTTGGGCCATCACCTAAATGGGCAGCATAAAACGTGGGAGAGTGGGATTTGTGTACCGCAGAAATACAGAGGTAGAACTCTCTGTTCTGACTTCGTAGGGCTGTGGGGCCAATTAAACTGAAGGATTTTAAAACGCTGAGTCCGAAGGGTGCAGCACTGACGCTGGTATTAGCACCGAGGGCTCCGTTGGGAGAGGAGCTGACAGTGCAGAAGCTGGACCAGGCTCTGACTCCACCACAGAGCCGGAAGCTGAGGACACTCGCTGGCATGGAAGTCCTTTAGACGCCTGCATGCCCTGTTTGTCACTCGGCTGCCCTCCACCCGCCCCTGACAAAGCATCCAGACTGCCTCGTTTTGAAAACAGATGAAATGATACCAAGAATATCAGAGCCGTTCCTTCCCAGGCAAAGATTTTTAGCATACGAAGCACGATGACAAAGACTTGGACCCAATCATAAGTAAAACCAGAAACTCCTCTTTGCTTAGGCACCCGCTTCTAGGGATCTTCCCCGGAAAGTTAATCATATTACAGAGACACACTCACACACAGTGTTTATAGCACCACAATTTATAGAAGCTGAGTCCTAGAAACAGCGAGGCGATCGGCAGATGAAAGGATGAAGAGAAGGTGGTATTTACACAGCGGAGTACCGTGCTGCCACGAAGAAGGGTGGTGTTCGTACTTGTAGGAGCGGACTCACCTTGAGACCGCAGTAGTAAGTGAAATCACTGAGACCCAAGCTTTAATACGATGTAGCTTCTCATACATGGGAAACCCAAAATATAAATAAGCAGCAAGACAAAAGACAGCAGGGAGTAGGGAGATGGGTCTTTCTTAAGTGGAAAGGGGATCAAGAGATGGAGGGAGAGGGAGGGAAGTAAAGGAAAAGAGCATGAAGACGCACTATGTACCTGTCCCAGTGCCCTGGAGGAATGCAGCCACTATATACTGCAAACGTACCGACAGCCCCAAAATCTCTACTCTTCCAAACCCACTCTTTATTGAGAAAAGTAAGTAAATGAAAATAAGGAGCAAATATCTGCACAACAAATACTTGGAAAATACAGATTGTATCTTACTATATAGATGCAATCGGAAAACAGCAGACAACTTCATTGTAAAATGTTTTTGTTTTAACCGGTCTACTCAGAATTGCTCACTGTGAAGGGGTGCAGACTGGCACGTGAGTTGTGAGGATCAGAGGACGACACTGCACATCCACTACCTCGGACATGCGCCGTGCTCTGAATCGGGACGTTCACAGTCCTCTCCACGGAGGGTTCGACACACCCTGCGGATTGCGCCCTCTGCAGTCCCTCCATGCGCTAGAACGTTAGAGGCCACTCCGCTGTGCCGCTGCTCTCCGTGCACATCACCCACCCTCTCTCCTCTCTTCCCTACCCTACATTCTTCCCACGCTCCGGTAACCATCGTGCTACGTGTATTTCTTCAGGATCCACTTTTTACTTTCACAGTGGAGTAGGAGTAGGAGTTTTTTTTTTTTTTGCCTTTCTGAGTCTAATTTGTTTTACTGAGCCTAAAGTCCTCCAGTTCTACCTGTATTGCTGCAAATGACAGAATCTCATTTTTTATAGCCAAGTAATATTCCACTGTGTGTACACTCCACATTTGGGATACCTTCTGGAGGTTCTTTTCATGTCTGTTGGTTGTTTCTTTTGCTGTACAGAACTTTGTAGTTGTAATCCCATCTGTCAGTTTTTGCTTTGGTACCTGAGCTGTTGAGATTGTATTTTAAAAATGCCTCGCCAAGACTAATGCCCTGAGGATTTCCCCATTCTTGCTTCCAAGAGACTCATAGTTTGGGGTTTTACACTGCAGTCTGATTTCTGATTGGATTTTGAATACAGTGAGAAACAGTGGCATAGATTTTATCTTGGGCACACAAATATCTGGCCTTCCCAGCACTGTTGTTGGAGTGGTTTCCCCTTTCCTGTAGAGTGTATGTTCTTGCAGCCTTCTTCAAAAATCAGGTAGCTGTAAACCCATGGATTTTTCTGCATTCTGTATTGTCTTTCACTCATCTTTGAGCCTGACTTTACACCAGTGTCATACTATTCTGGTTAATATATTTGACACTTCCCCTCACTGGGACAAAGCCCTTAACCCACTGCTTAAAGGAGAAGTTTGTTTTTCCTCACAGTTTCAGAGTTTCAGTCCATGGCCACCTGGCCCCTGGCTCATGAAAAGCTGTGGAAGAAGGCACAAGAAAGGAAAACTGCTCACCACCTGGTACCAGGAAACAGAGTGAAGGGGGCAGCGGGGCACAGGAACCCCCCTTCCAGGGCTCACCCCAGAGACCTGGCCTTGCCAGTCAGTCTGCTCCTCTGCACAGGAGACTCTCTGGGGGCAGTGCAGGGCTCCTCCATCGGGTCGCAGTTGCTGGTAGTGTGTTTGGAAGTCAGGCGTTGCAAAGCCTTCAGTTTAGCTGCTTTTGTTCAGGACTGCTTTGGATAGACAGGTTCTTTGGGGCATCTGTTCCAATTTTATGAGTGTTTTTGCTGTTTCTGTGGAGAATGTCATTGGTATTTGGGTAGGAATTGCCTTCAACCATTTTGTGTAATACGAACATTTCATCAGATTCTTCCAATCCATGGATATGGGATGTCTTTCCATTTTTGTTTTGTGATCTCTTCAATTTCATCCATCTTTGTTTTGTTTTTGTAATTTTCATTGTCGAGATCACTCACTCTCTCACCTAGATATATTTCTAGGTATTTTATTTTTGTAGTTATACTGAATAGGGTTGCTTTCTTGATGTCTATCTCATCATTTCATCATTGGTATACACACAAAACAATAATGGATTTGGGTATGTTCTCCTGTGTTCTACAAGCTTATTGAATTTATCAGTTCTACATGACTTTGATGGTCTTTAAGTTTTCTCTATCGAAAACCATATCACTTGTGAGCGGGGATAAGCTGTGTCCTGTTCTTTTGGATCTAACAGCACAACCTTGTTTTCTGCCCTGTGTTCTCTTGGTGTGTATGCTGTAGCTGTCACGTTAAGTATGTTGGGACATCTTTGCATGCATGGGGTGAACTGCATTTTATCATGGTGTATAACTTCTTTATGTTGCAGAATTTCTTTCTTTCTTAAAATCCCAGTTGGATTTCTACTCACCCTTCTTCAGATTTGCCTTGGTTCTTCTTGGTACTGATGCCACCGTGGCACAGAAAACAGTATGGAGGTTGCTCAAAATAATGAGTAACATATGCCTCAGCAATTGCATGCCTGGTCATTTGTCAGAAGTTAAAATTAGTGCTGATAGGCACAAGCACTTCTATGCTCTTTGAGGCATGATAACAATAGCCAAAGATCATAGGCAGCCTGAGTATCGATGGATGGATGGATACAGAAATAATGTGTGTGTGCAAACAACACAGTATCAGGTAGGCGTTAGAAAGAAGACAGTATCGTGACAAGCAGCAGCGTGATTAGACTTGGGCAAAAAACTCAGGCACAGAGTGAAACACCTCAAGATTCTGGTCATTTAAAATCTACAAATTCATGGAATCAAAGCGGGACACCGATTGCCAGGGGCTGGAGGCAAGGGAAATGGGGGCTGCTGATCGAATTTCAGCCAAAGGAAGATGTGCAAGGGCAACATTTCTGTTGAGCAGTCTGTGCCTGTGCTAAACAGCAGTGATTTATACCCTGTAAATTTGGTAAGATACGTAGGTCTTCTGCGTTCTTATCGCAATGAAATAAAATTTAAAAAGCACTGATTTTTTAATCAAATTCCTTTAAAATATGTTGGCATTTTGTTTTAGAATTGAATTTATAGACTAATTTTGAGTAGAATTTTTATTTTTATTTGGTTTATTTATTTATTTTTGAGGCAGGGTCTCACTATAGTTGAGATTGACCTTGAACTCACTACATAGCCCAGGCTGGTCTCAAACTCACAGCAATCCTCCTGCCTCAGCCTCCTGAGTGCTGGGATTACAGATGTGCACCACCTGTAATCACTCCCAGCTTGAGTAGAAGTTTTAGATTTTCAGTATAGCTTTGAGATGGTATACCTGCCTACATACTTGATATTTTAACATTTCTTACTAATGCTTTCTTCTGCGAAATTTAGCAAGTATTTATTTAAATATCTTACAATTCTCTTTGCTGTTGTGAATGGACCTTGATATATTTAATAATATTTGTAATTTTATGATGTCTAACATTTAGGTTCTGTTTTGCTCACTGTGTATTTATCATATTACCAACCAACTTGATTTATCTTTTTCTCATTTCTAATACTTTGTAGATTTTTATGCAATCATACCCTTAGCCAACAGTGTCATGTTTTATTTTTATTTTATTTATTTTTTGGTACCGGGGATTGAACTAGGGTCCTTGCACTTGCAAGGCAGACAGTGGAACCATTGAGCCAAATCCCTGGTCCCCTTTTCTTTTCATGTTTTCTTTAATAATCTTCACTTTCAGTTGCAGTGCAGTGTTGAACAGAAGCAGTGCTAATGATCATTTTCCTGCTGACTGAAAAGGAATATCTTAAAAATGACATCATGAAATTATGAGAGCTGCACGTACTCTTTGAACCACTTACTGGATGAAGGACGTTTGGTTCTATTCTGAGTCTGGCTAACTGTTTTAGTAAGAATTATGCCTGAACCTTTTTCACATGTTGTAGCAATCACAGAGCTTGGTGTTTGATAGCTCGGTGAATTACCTTCATCCGCTTGTTCCCTCCATGGATAATTCATTTATTCAGTGTCTGTGGTGGCATCACAGGACTGAGGAGGGACATCTGCAAGGACAGGCCATGGTGGCCTGGGATGTACAGAAGTGCCCGAGGTTACATGGAGATCGCAGTCATGGAAATGTAAGCCCCGGTGGGTGACAACGGAATGAGTATCTGATGCAGCACCGTGGGCAAGATCATCGCAGGAGGGACGCCAGGGGATTCATGAGCACTGGGCGAGTCATCACACGCACTTTTGGGAACCAGCAGTTCCGACTGTGCGGCAGACAGCGAGTGAGACTCGAACCGCGGTCACTGAGAGCAGGCAAGAGTCAGGGTGGTGGAGTGAGGACAGAAGCAGGGTGCTCCGAGGTTCAAGGCCGGGGTTTCAGGGGAGCGGGGAGGGTGAATGGCTCAGAAGAGGCCGAGAGGGCACCGAGGACCCTCGGGTCCTTCTCCTCAGGGAGCTGCTGCCGGGAAGCCCACCTCGAGGAGCCGTTGACCAAGGAGGGAGGGAAGGGGTGGCTGCAGACTACCTGAGTATGTTGGCGATAGTGTCAGTAATGGACAGCGGGTTCCGGAGGCCACAGTGACCGAGGCAGGGTTGGGTGAGGAAGGTGGGCAGGTGGTGACCAGGGCAGGGAGGGCCCCCGGCCTGCTGGTCTGGTGGTGACACGGGCGTGGGCTGCGATGGAGGCACACGCCACACACCCTGCTCTAGTCAGGGCTGTGCCCTGGTCCTGCTGGTCAGTCAATTGCATAGCTGGGGTTGAATTAAGTAATGATATGGTCAGGGCTTTTTGTACAAAGAGTGGAGAAATAATGCAACACTCGCATGGAGCTTTCTGATAAACTAGATCTCCAGACCAGAGATGAAGTAAATGAGCTTTATGCAAGGATATTTATTACGAGTTTCTGCATGGCCATTCCGAATCCTGAGTCAAGTAACACTTTGGTTTCTCCACCTGTAAACTGAGAATGGAGAAATCAATCTGTTGTTTTTCGGTCTGAGAATAAAAATGAGAGTAAGGAAACACAGCGAAGCCCAGCACGTGTGAGCACTTGTCTCTGGGTGACAACGGGAGGCGTGTCAGGGGTCTGCAGACCCCCAGGCAGCGTGGATTCCTATTTTAAGTATCTACTTGTCCTGGGCGCTTTGCAAATCTTTTAGGTTCTTACAGTCTAACAGCATAAGTACTTTTAGAGTACACGCGTGAGCAGAGAGAACGTTGCTTAGGGGTGTCAGGTGGGCACTGCCCCTGAGTGGAGCATAGCTGTGGGAGCTGTTCTTAGGCCTCCACCTCTTCCCACACCCGGTAGCACCTTAGAGCACCGGCTCTGCAGACTCTGCCTGACCCTCGTTGGAGTCAATTTCTTTCAATTAAAATTATTAATGAAGCCCAATTACATACATGTTGCTTTAAGTCCCAAGTTCCAGTGATCCAGAATCATAAATACAAACTCCTCTTGAAGTTATAATAACAATATAAGTTATGATAATAATAACAGTAAATTATAACAAGTTATAATAGGTAATTAATTAGTCTCTTGATGCTTAGAAATTATTCTCGCAGGCTCAGACGTTTACTTATTACCTTAGTTATTTTCTCACTGCTGGGACAAAATACCTGACACCCACAAGTTAGAGGAAAAGGCTTTGTTTAGGTTTCAGTCCATAGACAGCTGGTTTCCCGGCAGGGCGACACTGCAGAGGAGAAACAGTCCATGGCATGATTAGCAGGAAGCAGCGGTCTTCCTTGGTGTTTCCCTTTACGCTCCATCTGGGCTACAAGTCCATTGGTTGGTGTCACCCACACCCAGGGTGGGCCTTCCCTCTTGAGAAGTCCATTACTCACACCCAGAACTATGCTAATCCAGTATCACACACCCATGACCCAGTATCACACACCCATGATTTAGTCGCTCCTCGAAGCCCCACCTATGAGCACATGAGGCTTCGTGGGGACATCTTGCCACAAGCCATAACACTTATGATTCCTACCCCCTTTTGATATTTTAATTCCAAATGATAATTTGTTTCTTGGCAATAATTCACAAATAAGTCATACATATAGAAGGAAATGTGTCTATTCTATGCTTTCCCTGTGCACAAGGTTAAGTACTTCTCACGGTAACATAGCATTTACTAAAAGATACACATAACTCTTGATCTATGTAGATGGTCTGCGCATTCCCTAGTCCACAGGTTCTGGTGCAGAAGCTATGGCTCTCCTGGGTCCACACCCTCCGTGAAGCCTGCTCCGGGACCCTAGCTCCTGGACTGTCTCTCGAGCAACTGAAGTGTATCCCTGGGTCCTGGGCCTCTCCCTGAATATCAGGCTATTTCCAAGTGCATATGTGGTTATCCATCTAGGTCTGCGAAGAAATGTTCAAAAAGACAGATGTCTCCCAGGTAAGAGCTACATAACAACATATTTGTAAATCCAAACCTCAGTTTTCCTGCTGTCTGTGCAGACACTGGCACGCGAGCACAACCTCCCCTCACACGTGCTGGCCCCTGTGTGATGGGAGCCCAGGGGCCAGCAAACACGTGCGCAAACACTCAGCATCCCCGAGTTATGCTCACCGGTGTTACCGCACTCTTGCAAATCTGTTCTTGGACACCCTTTTTCTGTTTACTTTTCTTCTATGCTAATGTTTGATTAAATGAGTACCCCAGTCCTCTCTTCTCAATACTGTTCTCTAAACTCCATCATTCCTCTGTCCTCTCCAAAGTCCTTTCCCCGGCAAATAAATCAAACAATGCCATTTTCATAATAAACCAATGTTGGATGACCCTACCTTAAAGTTCTGTTTATCAGATTGTTCAAATGAATATAAAAATCCCTCCTTCAAAGCGTCCTCCTGGTCATTTCTGTCACCTAGGTCTCCAGTTGCCTGCTACATTTTAAAGACCTCTTTCCACTCTCCCGTCACAGCACCCCTCTCCGCCTCCACAGCACTTCCTGTGCCTTGCAGGGCCCGGCAGCCTTCCCCTGCTCCGTCCAGACCGGACCGGGCCCAGCTCCTGACTCTGCACCCATCTGGAAGCACAGCAACACGCTCCCAGAGCGACAGTGAGTAGTGCGCTCTCCTTTTCTGTTTCCAACCAATCTCACCGCCTACGAGGGCCAGGGCAGAGGCTGTCTCCTCCTTGACAGGAATGCGGTGTTTGCCTTCCTTGTTTCTGTGAAAACAACAATCTGGCCAACACTGGGTGGAGGGTGGGAAGCGTGTTTCTTCTGAGTGCTTTTGCATCTGTCCAGAACTGTATACATTTCTGAAATTTTAAAGTAGGATTAAGGAAAAGTGAGGCCCCAAATGTTTTCATTTTCATAAATTATTTATGGATTTATGGTTATTTTGGAGGTAAACATTCAGGCAACTGCAACAATAAAAGAAACCCTGTGAGCTTCATCCACAAGAAGAAGGAAGCCCTCAGCCCTCAGAAGACGGCGGTTCTGATGTCCAGTCCCGCTGATAACTCGCAGTCACATGGCTTATATTCTGGACAGTAGTTCTGCAAGGAGCTCAGAGCAGCTCTCTCCTGTTACACACTTCCCGGACCTCTAGGGAGGGTCAGAGGCCGAGCTCCACCGTGGTGCTCTCAGAGAAGGGTGTTGTGTGGGCTCCACCTCTCCAGGGCGAGCCAAGGAAGGTGTGAACAGTTCATGCCTCTGTGCGGAGATGCTGCCCCCGACGCGGACTTTTGTGAGCTGGAATTCACTCTATTCATTACAACCAGTGCTTGACCCTAACGTGTATCCAGCCCAGATCTTATTTCACAGAGTACGGATTCTTGGGAGTGTAAATTCAGCCAAGCTCCCTGAGCTCCGGAATTCTGAGATTGTGAAGATAGCATCATGTTTATGCGACAGTCCTCGGTTACAGACTCTGACAGCCAGGCATCCTGGATGAACACTGACATTCTCTGGGGCCTCTGGAGAGCAAGCTCAGAGCTGGGAACTGAAGCACAGAGCACAGGCACTACTCCGCAGGTCGGTCAGTAAGGAGCCCTCTTCCCACATAGCCCCAGTGGAGCACAGTTGGGAAGGAGCTGGTGTAGAAGGCAATGAGCTGGCAGCCCTGGCGAGCCTGGAGGTTGGGTGTCCGGATGCTCCCACAGCTGTAGAGCCCTTGTGCTCTCTGGCTGGCTAGCACACATGTGGCTTGTAAGTTAGACTAGCTTTGTTATTTTCTTACAGTATCTCCTTAGGATTGTGCTTCTTGGCATGACACAGCTCCGCTTTTTCAAAGTGCAGTCTTCTGGGGCCCCTTTGGGGATCAGACTGCCTCACTGCCAGAGGACACAAGGTTTTAGAGGACTTCTATCTCCCAGTGTCCACTAGGACCTCACTGCCACCTCCTCTTCTCCAGAGGGGTGGGGGTAACAGGGGACCCTGCTGCTCCTGTAGCCATGGATCCAGGAAGGGGCTCAAGCCAAGAGATCCCATATTCTCACCTTCCAGCCAAGCTTCTGGACCATTAATATCAGCAGTACTGATTTTCAGAAATCACAACATTCTTGAGCTCATGCTTGGAGTTTTACAACCAGAGAAACCTTTACAAGGAAGTCGGGCAGAAAGATAAGTGTTCTCCTTCGACCCCAAGGTCCAGAGACAGCCTCTGTTTTCTTTACCCTGATCCACTGATTCCCCTGGAGGAAAGACATAAAAGTCATCCCTGCAGATGGTCAGCATTCCAGAGCAGTTGGTCCCACGGGCTCCCTGGGTACACACAGCCGTGGCGCCTTCTGAGGGCTGAGCTCTGGGCTGGGCGCTTGGCTCCCTCAGGTGCCTTCAGAGAGGAAAATACCAGTGCCTCTGAACCAACAACGGGACATGTTTGACTGGTAGTGATGAAATGTCTTCTATAAACACTCCCTACCTACCTGCCTCCTCTTTCCAGGACCAATTCACCACTGAAATATTTATTTCCCCAAGTTCAGGCATCTCAAACAAAACTGTTTGGTGCAAGCAGTTCTCAAGGGCCACAGAAAGTGGCTTGACCACCACAGGCAGGGAGACCTTCAAGCCATGCCAGACCTGGCCACGAACAGCTGAGCTTGGGCTAGGCTTTCTGGGTCAGATCAGTGATGTGTACAGGAGTCCATTTTGCACGATGTGTTTCTGGCCAAGTCCATCTACAATACACACTTCTAGCACAAGAAGAGAGCACTGTCTTGTGTCTTGTTCTACCACCAGCAGACTGAAATCTCATCAGTTCTGCATCCTTTCCCTCAGAGCCTCGGATCCCAGTTCAAGTTTGCTTTTATGCCTTTTTGAGAAGACTTTTCTCTTATGGATCGTGCCACATTTTCAGAATAACTGATTATATCCTCGTGGGAGTGGAATAACGCTGGGAACCCCAGTGGCACCCTATTCGCCTGAGGACCAGGGAGTGTTTTCAACACCCAGGAGGGTTACAAATGGGCACCTTCCCATCTAAGGACAGACTCTGAGCATCAACTTCTCCCTAGCACGTCCCCAGGCAGAGCTGTGTTGCCAGGGGAGACGCCGTCCCTGATGCCATGACAGAAACTTACGGGACAGAAGTAGGAGGGGTTCCGGTCCCTCTGCTCAGGGCCTCAGCTTTCACTCTCTCCCGAACTCTCAGGCAGTGTTACTGGAAAGTGCTAGAAGATGGACACAGAAATCCATGTCATTTAAATAATATTCTTATAGCCAACAGGTAGGACATTAATGAATAATACGTCAAGGGAATCCAACCTTAGCTGAGCTGTCTAATTGTAAGCAAGCGAGCGCCGGCATCCGGCCACGGAGCAGCTCTGTCTCCAGAGCAATGTTCGTGTCGCACATGCCACGGTGTACCTTTGCGTTACAAACACATGTGTGATCCTTGGATCAGATTTTACTTATAAGGAAAATGTGCTCCGAGTTATGAATGGCAAACCTACAATCTCACCTTCGAGAAATGACTTATTCATTTACAAGATGTCGCCCCCCGTGACAGAAACCCAACACTGTCGCGGGTATGTGAGTGCGTGTTCTTGCAAACCCACCCTCCTTACCCACGTGAGCCTGAGAGAGGGTGGCGCCGCCCGGAGCCAGGATGTGAGCACTGGGCGAGGAGGAAAGCATTTCTTCTGCTGCTCTTGGTCTCCAACTCCTGTCACACCTCCTCCTGTTACTGCGAAATTAGCCAAGCTGCCAGCCTGGCTGTGTCCCTTGCTGAGCTGGAGGACAGCCTCGGGCTGCTTTTAATCTGATTGTTTTAACTGAATTTAATCTTCCCAGTAAATATTTTTCTTCAGCTGCAGAGAACTGTAAATCAACTGAGTAGTTAAAACTCCACGTAGTGAAGTTAACCCTGGTGCCCTGGCTAAGGCAAGAGCTCTCGAGGTGGGTCTGGTTTTGCTGGTTTCACCAAACAGTGCAGAAATTCCAGCGCCTACTGAGGTCTCTCCAGTAGTCAGTGCAGCAGCACCGAAACTCCTGCATACCGGGGCCAATGTTCTGTTCTTGCCCTGAGCCACTGGCATTCTGCCTCTGTGCAAAGGACCACAAGTGTAGCCTTTTCGGTTCTAAGCCCTGTGCGCCTTGATTTGAGTCCCTAGGTTCTGGCTGGAACTGTTTTCTCAGGTCAGCATCCGCAAGCAAGATCACATTGGAGGTTTCACATTTCCTCAGGACTCCACTGGACATGGGGGAGAGCTGCTCACACTGCTATCACGCCAGGCAGTGGCACGAACACTCACGGAGACCGAGACTCCCTGGAGCAGCTTCGAGCCTGCGTGCAGTGAGCCTCCCGCCCATTAGTGGTGACTGTGACAGAGCACCCCAGACAGTCAGTGCCTCAGCAGGAAGTCGTATTATGGCCCACAGTTCCAGAGATTTCCATCCACAGTCACTTGGCGGTGTGGCATCCTGGTGGGTTTCCTATCAGAGGCCACCTGTGGCCTCATGGTGGCCAGAACTGAAAACGAGGAGACCGGAGGGACCCAGCGTCCTCCCTCCAGGCCACAGTCTAGCACTTTCGCCACCTCCCACAGCTCCATGGGCATGGGACCCAGCCTTCCAACGCTGGCCTTTGGGAGACCCAAGACCCTGACCATCGCCTCAGGGGACGTCGGTGGGAGCAGGGCCTCCCTACTACTCCTGGCAGCAGGAAGAGGACGTCCTCCTTGACTGCCATCGTCCCTCGGATCAGCGGAGACAGCGGCCTCTGTCTCTGGAGGGTTGCTGTTTGGGGAAGGCAGAGTGGCTTGCGGGATGACGGAGGCGAGGAGCTGGCGGGCCGGTAAAGTGTGCCACACAGTCTTCATGAGCGGAGAGCCAAGTGACGATCACAGTCGGAGGGCACTTACTTTACAGGAGTACACATTAAATGACTCCTTCCTGAAACATGCTTGTAAGTTTGCATAACTCAGAGCTTAGAAAATCTAGAAAAAGAAAACCTTTGGACCCTCATGCTTTAGAAGTGGAGATAGCTGAGTCAAGCTCACAAAGAACTGAGTCTCATTCTGACCCCTACGACCCTCACAATCATTTACCTTTCATGAATTTCATTCTTCTGAACTGAGAGAGGAGAATCCTGATATGCATTTTGGAGGAACTCTGAGGACAGCAACCGAGTCAATACATGGAGTGTGCACACTCTGGCCCACAGCTGGTGTGCAGAGCTTGTGACAACCACGATATTTGAGGCCCTGTTCCCATGTGGCAAATGGACCACGAAACAGTCCACCAGTGACAGTAGAAGGGACGGACCTGAGATGCTACCAAGCTACCAGACCAAGGGCAGGTTTTCTACTGAGTTCTGATCACTCACAGTTAATGCTTTCTCAATGTATCTCCATGTTTTGTCTTGTTAGACTGATAGATACATGTTTAAGGATATTGTTTTAAAAATCTTAAAAGTGGGCTGGGGATTTAGCTCAGCGGTTCGGTGGCCTGCCTTGCAAACGCAAGGACCTAAGTTCAATCCCCGGTACCAAAAAAAAAAAAAAAAAATCTTAAAAGTAATCATTAAGAGAATTACAACCAGATGTGTACTCATTAAAGTTAGGAAAATGTTGAAAGCGGAGACGTTATAGTTGAAGCAGCAATAGAAATATGAATGTATTTCACAACTACAAGTCACACACATGCACACTTGAGTAGGACACTACCACAAATCCACTGTAAAACTGAGGGATGATTTTAACATCCTTATTTAAAAACTCTATCTCCATTGGGGCACAAAATAACAATAAAATAAATGTTTGTTCTTTATAAGAATCCAGTTTAGAGCAAAATAACACCGAGAAGATTAGGACAGTAGGATGGGGAGGTTTGTCCAGTAAGTGCAGACCCGGTGGCCAGGAAGGGGTCCTGGCTGGCAGCCTGGCCACTCGGAGTGGTTCTCAGAATTCCCTCTCTGTGCCTCAGGTGAGAGTTGGGCAGAAAGGAGTCCCTTTGACACCCGCCAGTCAGAACAGAATGGCTACTCTTCGAAGGTCATTGTGGTTACACACTAGGGCAGGTCAGCGTAAGGGTACCGAGGCCCTGCTGGCCCCAACTCCAAGTGCTGCTGCTCCTGCTTGCAGGTCCTGCTGACCCGCAGTTTTCCAGGCCCTCTCAGGGATCATGGGAGGATGGCCCTGTGCTCCTCACGCTCCCTACCTTGGCCAGCATCCTGGAAAGCTGGTTCTCAGACACCACCGCCCCAGATCCCCCCATCACCCACTTCCCCGAGTACATTGTGTGCCCTGTGGCACCTGCAGAAGTTCTGCTGTCCAATTAAGCAGTGTAAAACACACAAAGGAAATCAGTTTTAACCAAAGCAAAATTTCAACAAAGGAATTGCCCAGATAGATGTGATCCTTTAAAAAATGAAAGCAAAACTTGTACCACTTAGGACAGTAGTAGCAGTTGCTAATGTTCCACTGAACATCGTGATATTGGGCATATAAAGGAAAACCAATTAGATATACAGCTATGAATACCCAATAAACACTCAAGCAATTCATTGTAAAGTAGATCATAAAAATATAAGCATAGAACATATCAAAAATTTTAATGTTCATTCTCAGACTATGCAATATTACTATAATTAATTACCTTTTCTCAGATTAAAGAAAAACATTTTTTTTTCAATTAAAAAAAACACCTAGGCAATGTGTTGCAGAATAATTTGGGAAAATAAAGAAATATTGTATTCTGCATACAGAAATCTATACACAGAGATAAATATATAAGGTTAATTTTTCATTAATAATAACAATGAAGACAGAAGTGGGAATTGCAGAATTTAAAACACAGTACACTAAATGTAAGAAAACAAAGAGAAAATATTTTGAAAGCTATCTAAAAGAACAAGAAGATAATGATGGTATGGCAATATAAAAATTATAATAGTGTCAAGGATACATTTCTTATCACATACTATGTAATGTACATTTCTTGTAGTTCATCTGCTAAACAGCAGTTTTAAATCTAGCAGTTGTTGGATTTGCCCCTTGTAGTTTTTATGAGAAACTGTTTGCTCATTGATTTGCCAGCTAGACATTTTGAAGATTTTAGTGTTGGCTAAATTGGTGGATTGTGTTTTATAATTTTAATTTGCATTCAAATATTTATACATGAAGTTGAACATCTTTTCTAAACTTATCCTTTGCACTTCTCTTCCTGTATCCTAGCTGCTCAATTTTTCACTCTATTACTGAGTTACTAGAGGCCTCTATATGGTTGTCTTTAATCATATACTTTTAAATATTTTTATTTGTCATTTGTCTTTTAGTTGTCAAAGTCGTATGCATTGCTTGTTTTTTTTCAGCTTTAATTGAGTTTATTGGTACATTTTAGGGATACAGTACAGTTACATTCATTGTTGGGATCTTGTACGTCTACATGACAAATCTTGGTTCTCATTTTTTCCCCTTGTCCCTGCCCTCCCTTCAACCCCCTCCTCCCCTCCCCATCTACAAACACTTTATTTCCATCTTTTCATTATCTCACTTTTTTTCTTTTCCCTTATTACCCTACCCCTACCCATCCCACCTTCCCTACACCTTTAGCTCCTTTCTTCCCATTTCTAAATGTCAGTAATCTTATTAGGATCTTATGTATTATTGCAGATTATTCACACCAGAGAACCTATTCAGTATTTACATGTGTGCCTTATTTATTTCACTTAGGAGTATATCTTCAATATGTATCAATTTTCCTATGAATGAATCTATTTTCTCGTTCTTTATGGCTGAGTAATATTCCATTTTATAGAAAAACCACATCTTCTTTGTCCAGTTTCCAACGAATGGGCAAATGGGCTGTTTCCAAGATTTAGCTATTACAAACTATGCCGCTATAAACATGGGTGCACATACTTCTCTGTAATATGATTCTTTTCGTTCTTTTGGAAAGATACCCAGCAGAGGGATGGCTGGGACAAATGGAACCTCCAGTTCAAGCTCTTTGAGGTATCTCCATATTGATTTCCATAGTGGCTGCAGCAGTCTGCACTCCCACCAACAATGGAGAAGGGTTCCTTTCTCCCCACAATCCCGCCAACATTTGTTATTGTGTGATTTCTTGATAGCAGCCATTCTTTGTGGGGTGAGGTAGAATCTCAGTGCTGTTTTCATCTGCATCTCTCGAATGATCAGTGATGTGGAACATTTTTTCATATATTTACTAGCTGCTTTTACTTCTTTGTCTGAGAAATGTTTGTTCATTTCAGATGCCCATTTTTGAATCAGGTCTTTATATTTGGGGGGCTGATTGTTTTGAGTCCTTTATATATTCTTGATAGTAGTCCTTTGTCTGAGGAGCAGCTGGTAAAATTTTTTTCCCACATTGTAGATTGTCTCTTAGTTCTGCTGATGGTTTCTTTTGAAGTACAGAAGCTTGTTAATAAGATGTGATCCCAGTTGTTGATTCTATCTGTTAGTTCCTGTGCTACTGAGGATTTGTTCATAAAGTCTTTTCCTATACCAATGTCTTCCAGAGTTCTGCCTAACTTACCTTCCAGCAAGTTTAATGTTTCTGTTTTAATATTTAGATCTTTAATCCATTTGGATTTTAATTTAGTGCATGGTGAAAGATAAGGGTCTAGTTTTAATCTGTGGCAGGTTGACATCCAGTTTTTCCAACACCATTTATTAAAGAGGCTATCTTTCCTCCACTGAGGATGGTCAGCTCTTTTGTCAAAGATGAGGTAGCTGAGTACATCTGGATTTGTTTTTGTGTCTTCCAGTCTGTTCCACTGATCCTCAGGCCTGTTTCTTTGCCAGTAGCATGCTGTTTTTATCACAGTGGCTTTGTAGTGTAGTTTCAAATTGGGAATTGTTATACCAGGTGCCATGCGTCTGTTGCCTAAAATGGCTTTTGCTATTCTAGGTCTCTTATGGTTCCAAAAGAATTTTTGGATTCTTTTTTCTAGTTCTGTGAAATATAGTGTTGGAATTTCAACTGGCATTTCATTGAATGTATATAGAAGTTTTGGTAGTATGGCCATTTTCACTATGTTGATTCTTCCTACCCAGGAGCAGGGGATATCTTTCCATTTTTTTATATCCTCCTCAATTTCTTTTTTCAGAGTGCTGTAGTTTTCAGTGTAGAGATCTTTTGTTTCTTTTGTTAGATTGATTCCTAGATACTTCATTTTTTTGGATGCTATTGTAAAAGGAATTTTTTCCCCTTATTTCTCTCTCAGTGCGTCTATCATTTGTGTATAAGAAGGCTATTGATTTTTGGGTGTTGACTTTGTATCCAGATACTCTACTGAATCTGTCAATTAAGTCTAGAAGTCTTTTGGTGGAGTTTTTTTGGGTCTTCAATGTAGAGTATCATATCATCAGCAAATAATGACAGTTTAACTTCTTCCTTTTGTATCTTTATTGCTTTAATTTCTTTCTCTTTTCTAATTGCTGTGGCTAATGTTTCCAGAACTATATTGAAGAGGAGTGGTGATAGTGGGCATCCTTGTCTTGTTCCTGATTTTAACATGAAGGTTTTCAGTTTTTGGCCACTTAATATGATGTTGGCTGCTGGCTTTTCATAGATAGCCTTTATTAAGTTGAGGTATAGACCATCTATTCCAATTTTTTGCAGGGTTTTTATCATGAATGGGTGTTGAATTTTATCAAATGCTTTTTCTGCAACTATTGAAAGGATCATATGGTTTTTGTCCTTGACCGTTAATATAATGTATTACATTTATTGACTTTTGTATGTTGAACCACCCTTGCATCTCTGCAATAAATCCGACTTAGTCAGGATGGATGATCTTCTTGATAATCCTCTGTATTCTGTTTGCTAGTATCTTATTAAGGATTTTTGCATCTATATTCATTAAGGAGATTGGTCTGTAGTTCTCCTTTTTAGTTGCATCTTTCCCTGGTTTGGGGATCAAAGCGATACTTGCTTCCAGGAATGAATTTGGAAGTATAGCTTCCCTTTCAATTTCATTGAAAAGTTTGAAGAGTAATGGCAGTAGTTCTTCTCTAAATGTCTTGTAAAATTCAGCAGTGAATCCATCAGGGCCTGGACTTTTCTTTGTTGGTAAATTTTTAATTACATTTTCAATTTCACTGACTGTAATTGGGGTGTTTAAAATGTTTTTATCTTCTTCGTTCAACTTTGGTAATTCATAAGTATCTAGAAATTTGTCCATTTCTTCTGTGTTTTCCATTTTATTGGAGTATAGGTTCTCAAAGTAGGTATTCATGATTTTCTGGATTTCTTTTGGATCTGTTGTGACTTCGCCTTTTTCATTCCTGATTGCATGGATCTGAGCCTTTTCTTTCTTTCTTTTGATAAGATTAGCTAAGGGTTTATTGATTTTATTTATTGTTTCAAAAAAACAGCTCTTTGTTTCATTTATTTTTTGTATCATTTTCTTAGTTTCAATTGCATTGATTTCTGCTCGGATCTTTATAATTTCCTCTCTTGTTCGAGCTTTGGGTTTTTCTTGCTCTTGTTTTTCTAGGAGTCTAAGTTTCATCATTAGGTTGTTTATTTGAGCCCGCTCTGTTTTTCTAATGTGGGCATTCAATGTTATGAATTTTCCACGTAGAACTGCTTTCATTGCGTCCCATAGATTCCAGTATGTTGTATTGGCATTTTCATTTATTTGTAAAAACTGTCTAATTTCTTCTTTAATTTCCTCTGTAATCCATTGATTGTTTAGGAGAGTGTTGTTCAGTTTCCATGTGCTTGTGAAGTTCTTACAGTTTCTTGTGCTATTGATCTCCAGCTTGATTTCACTATGATCTGATAATATACAGGGGATGACTTCAATTCTTTTGCATTTATTCAGGCCCATTCTGTGAGCCAATATGTGGTCTATCTTGGAAAATGATCCATGTGCAGCCAAAAAGCATGTATATTCTGATTTTGTGGGGTTAAATACTCTGTAAACATCTATTAAGTCCGTGTGTTCTAAAGCTTCATTCAGTTCTATTATTTCATTGTTGATTTTCTGCCTAGATGATCTGTCAATTTGTGATAGTGGGGTATTTAAATCCCCTGCTAAAATTATATTAGCGCTTATTTGGCTTTTCATGTTACTCAATATTTGTTTTATATAGTTGGGGGCATTTATATTTGGCGCATATACATTTATGATTGTCAACTCTTCCTCTTGAATTGTTCCCTTTACAAGGATGTAGTGGCCTTCTTTGTATCCCTTAATGAGTTTTGGTTTGAAATTTACTTTGTCTGTGAATAAGATTGCTACCCCTGCTTTTTTCTGGGCTCCTGATGTGTGGAGAATTGTTTTCCATCTTTTCAATTTCAGTCTATGGGCTTCCTTTTGCACTAGGTGTGTTTCTTGTATACAACATATTGTTGGATTTTGCTTCTTAATCCATCCTACCAGTCTATTTCTCTTGATTGGTGAATTGAGGCCATTAACATTGATGATTATAACTGATATATTCTGACTTATTATTGTCATGTTATTGTCCTTTTGTTGACTCTTTTAACTTTTTCTCCCATCTCCTTTTAGTTTCTTGCCTTGCCTATTTGATTTGGTCTGTTAGGCCTCATGGTATTGTGCCCTTCATTGTCCTTTTCTAGGATATTGTTTAGAATTCCTTGTAGTGCTGGTTTGGTGTTCATGAAGTTTCTCAGGTGCTCTTTGTCATGGAAGTATCTTGTTTCCCCATCTATTTTGAAAGAGAGTTTTGCAGGATATATCAGTCTAGGTTGGAGGTTATTTTCTTTTAGGACTTGGAATACCTCACTCCAGGCTCTCCTTGACCTAAGGGTTTGTGTTGAAAAGTCTGCTGTGATTCTAATGGCCTTTCTTTTGCATGTGATTTGTTTCTTTTCTCTTACTGCTTATAGTGTTTTGTTTTTCTGTTGGATTTCTGGGATCTTGATTATTATATGTCTAGATGTAGATTTTTGTTAATCATGGCTAGTTGGAGTTCTATATGCCTCACTTATCTGTATGTCTAATTCTTCCCTTCGGTTTGGGAAGTTTTCTTTCATGAATTCTGTGAAGAGGTTTTTTAGGTCATTTGTGTTTTCTCCTGGTATTTCATGAATTCCTATCAGTCTTATGTTATTTTTCTTTGAATTGTCTAGAAGTTGTTGGATTGATTTCTCATGATCCCTTACTGTTTTTGAGAGACCTCTTTTCTCATGGTCACTGACTGTGATACTATCTTCTATATCTGAAACTCTATCTTCGCAATCTTTTATTCTGTTGCATACACTTTCAATAGAGTTTTTAATCTCCTGGATATCTGTTTGAATCTGTTTTATGGATTCCATTTCTTTCCTCTGTTGGGCATTCATTGTTTCCATTTCTTTCTTATGTTGAGTCTTCATGGCTTCTATCATGATCTTGAGCGCATCTATTTTTTTGTCAGTTTCTGTTCTAGAGTCTCGAATCATGACTTCCATTTTGCTCATCATCTCTATGGTTAACTGGGAAATTATTTCTGATTTGAATTTTTCTAGAGCCTGATTGATCTGTTTTGTTACCTCCTGTGCTATGGGTTCAGGGTGTCCTGCTGGTTCACTATCAGACTTTTCATCTTCATTTGCCCTACTGTTTGCCATTGGTGAACTGGAAATCTGTCTTTGTGTCTTGCTTAAGTGTTTTTTCATTTTTATTTTTGTTGCTGGGTTGTCCTTCTTTAATTTCTGGGTATTACTTAAATCTTCCTGATATAGTTGCATTTTAGCTTTTGAGTTTCAAATGACTCATAGACATCCTCATTTTCATAATATCAGAGAAAACAACTCATTAAATCAACCCCAATCCTTTATCCCAATTGATACATTCAGCAGCCCAATAGGATCAAGCACAGCTTACAAACTGACCACTTGTGGTAGTCATTAATCTAACCCCTTTAAACCATGTGAATTAAATTAATATCAGGAAGCAGCCCAAAATATGTTTGCAGTGAATACACTTTTCAATATAGCATCTTTACCATTTAGGATGGGGGGGTTAGACTGAGTTAGGACGAGAGGAGTAGATAAGTGAAAGAACTGGAGCAGGTCTGAAGTGAAACCAGAGGATGTAGAATGACCTTACTATCTTTATGAAGCTATTAACTTCAGAGGGGATAGACAGAGTGCAGGAATAAGGACAAGAATATATCCCCTTAACTGGAACAGGGGCTTGCCTTCCCTTGAAGCTACGGAGCCATGAGTGAGGTAAAATGACTGGAGAAAAGAACATAAAGAAAAAAAAAACACAAAGCAAAACAAAACAACACCCCTCAAAGGAACAATAATAAAAGAAGAAGTCTGAGTTAGGGCAGGAGCAGGAATAAAAAGGGAGATGAGGGATAATATGGTGGAGCAAGAGACTGAGTTACAGAGAGAGGACAGAAAAAAGAAAAACTTTTAGGGTGGAATGAGGAAAAGAAAAAAAAAAGAATTTGAAGGGCCTCTTTCAGACTATGTCTCTGTTCTCATATTGTACCACATGTACAGCCATATGCAGAACCAAATCCCCTGGTCTCGGCTAGCCCATGGCAAGTCCTCATGACTGAGACTGACCTCAGTCCACAAGGCCTAACTTGAGTTTCCCAACCTGCAGAGTTGAACTCCACTCAGTTCTATTACAGGTTTCCCCTGCCCTTTCTTTAAAGATGTTCAAAGTTGGGAGCTCAGAAAACTACCCTTCATGAGAACCTATGCCTCTGCAGAGTTGGTCCAAGAACTGGCCCAATCAGGAGGTTTGAGAATGGGGGGAGGCAGGTCGTGGGAGTGTTTCAAGGGCCCCCGAGTGGCTACCTTCCTTACTGGATCTGTTGGCGTGCAGTCCGGGAGGTAGCCTGCATTGATTGTTTATTGAAATTGTTTTTTAGTAGTAAGAGGCTGCTGAGTAGTTCTCTAGTTGATTATTAGGGTCAGCCAATGTGTTTCACAAAAACTTTGTTGGTTATGCTAAAGGAATTGTACTGCCTCAATAGATGAGTATATGGGGAATCATTTGGTATATCTTATTAGGTTTTCTCATCTCAGAGTGGTGCATAGCATTGTTAATCCTTTCTAAATATTATTGATTTATATTATGATTTGTTCTCTGAATTACAGACTATTTAGTAATTTTTGTAAATTTCAACTTTATGGGCCTCCAGGGAAGCAAAGCTTGTCATTCCTAACTTACTGAATTTGGTCTGAGACAGTGGTTGTGTTATAAATTGTTTTGTAACCTCTGAGATTTCCTTGTGAACACACTGCTGTATTCACTTGCTATCCTGCATAGCGAACCCTCAGGGGCTTCACTGCTCTGAATGCCTGCTCCCTGGCTCATCCTCCTGGAGTTCAGTGCTGCACAGCATGCTGGCCCCTCCAGCCAGCGTGGCGGAGTCACAGTGTCCACAGAGCTGAGCTTCCATCTGAGGTTTGAGGAAGGACTCACTGCCAAGCTCCTTTTCGTTGGTATGATTCCAGTTCTTTGGTGAGAGCTGTGTCTGCTCTCAGATCCTCAAGGCCGCCCACTTCCAAGCCTGGGTCCCCTCTCTACCACCAACAGCAGGCACTGCTCTCGGTCCATTTTCCCTCAGCTTTGACTCTGCCTTACCCCATCTCTTGCTTCTAGGCCCATATTTAAAGGATTCTTACAATCAGGTGAAGCCCACTTATCTTAAAGTCAAGTTATTTGGGGCCTGAATTACACCTGCAAAATCTTTGTAGGGTCTTCACGGCAGTGTCCCACTAGTGTGAATGAATACTGGGCAGGGTAAATTTGTATCACGTGCCCAGCTCCTGGGAGCCATCTGAGCCCTTGCTGATGTGTGCTTTGAAGGACACATCAGCAAGGGCTCATGTTTCTGGGCCAGGGCTCCGTACATGTCTAGTTGGTTAGACTTGCTATTTATGCTCTCAGACTGCTTCATGCCCTTGCTAACTGCATGGGTTCCAGTGCACTCAGATGAGCTAGTAGCCTGACAGTGAGTAGCATCTAAAACTTAACAGAGCTGCATTCACAGGAGATTGCCATTTTATTCTTTATTGACTGCTTTCCTGGCTAGCTCTCCAAGGACTTAGTGAATTCCTTCCAGTTCTGCAGTGCTTTAAACCCCTCCCCCTGGCTCGCTAACACCTTCCTCTGGAGTAGAAGGCTTGAGGACTCACCAATTCGTTTCTCCTCTTTAAACATCATCCTTTGAGATACTCTGCAGCCATCTCTTCTCAATGCCTAGACACTTTGCAGCCTTGTAATTATTGTATTTATTTATGGTCAATCCTCCCTTCCTTTCTGCCTCCTCTCTCTCCCTCCCTCCTTCTGGGCCTTCTCTTCTCCCTTCCTTTCTCCTATAGGAAGTGGTTATATTATATATCTCTCGGCACACCATGTAGCAGTGTGTCATTCACTTCTAGTTATACCTGCGTTTTTTCTAAGTTGTACACAATTGTCCATGATTAGGTGTGAAGGTTGAGGAGGCACACAGGTGAGGAGTTAGGATTTTGTTCTTGGTGTCAGGATTGCTCTGATCTACTAATATTCATTGAGCAAATAAATGAATGAATGAATAAATGTTTATAAAGAATCTTCTGCGAGGCAAGATTTTCATTTGATTATATCTCAAGTGTCTTTCCCTGTCCACCTGCAAGGGCTGCGGTTTCCAAGAGTTCCACTTCCTATCTGACGCCTGCAACTGGCCCCTCTGCAGCTCGGTTCCCTCCCTTGAGTCTTTCTCCACACGGACCGAGAAGCATAAGTCATGTCTCCCACCACCAAGCTTAAAATCATTCTTTGAAGCAGTCCGTGCCCCTTAATTTATTATAGAGCCACCCAATGGCCCAGTTTGCCTGGCACAGTTCAGTTTACGCCTAGGCTCCTGACACACATGTCTGCCCCTGCTGAGCTCGGGCGCAGGGCCTTGTGGGATTCTGAGTTCTCGAGGACCCCAGAAGCAGTGATTCCAAGATGACAGGAATGTGGCACTCTCCCTGTGCTTGATCCCGCTCCTCTGATGCAGCTGAGCAGTGTTCCCACATCATCTTGCAGGAGTCTTTGGAGCCGGGAGGGAGCCCTGGAGCAGTCACTGACAGGCGGGGAGACGCGGTTGCACGTCCTCTCAGGTCAGCCTTGGTTAAGCTCTGACATTTCCTGCTCCATTGTTTTAAAATCTTATTTTTGACAGATAAAAGGTAGAGATGCAGATTTACTCAGGCCTATTCTGTGAAACATCTATGATCAGAGTTGGTAGTCGGAAGTATGACTCATTCTACCTACAGTGCTGGTTAAGTACTCAAGAGATACACAGTTATCTCATAAAAATAACTAGTTGAAGTTAAATCTGCAGAGTGAAAGGTACTGTGTTCACTGTAAATACAACTTCTAAGCCAGGCAGTGACGGACCCTAAGACAGACATATGGGGCTGTGAGGTAAAATGATGGAGATCCTGATCCCAGGAGACTTCTCAGACCCTTCTCACAGGAAAGCATGAAAATGGCTCAGGTGGTTTTTGACAGATAGATGAATTGAAATTTGTGATATTTGAATCCGCGAAATAATTCATGTGTGAGAGAAGGAACAGAAGAAAGAGCAAAGATTGAGGAAAGCTTAGAGGAAAGACCTTTCTGCCTCAGCAGCTGGTATGATCATCAGAGAAGTGGTTATACTGAGCTGGGTGTGGCGGCACACATCTGTAATCCCAGCACTTAGGAGGTTGAGGCTGGATCTTGGTGACTTCAAGGCCAGTCTGGTAGATGGAAGAACCATGAATTTTTAAAAAATTAATTTTATTGGTGCATTTTTGACATACATAATGATCACATCCACCAGAGGAAATTTGTACCTGTACATAATATGTCTTAATTCTTTTTTTTTTCCTATTTATCTTCCTGCTCTTCAATCCTTTTTCCATTCCCCATTTAGAAAACATTTTCTATTCTCTTCTTTCCTTTCTTCACATTTTTAAAAATCTCTGTTCTCTTCCCTTCCTCTGGTTCTCTCCTCATTGGAGCATGTTCTCTCAGTATCTGTCGTCCACGTTGGTCCACATTTATCCTTTGTGTTTCTCACACAGGAGAAACCATGTGACATTTAAACATGCATGCATGATTTATTTTACTTAGGACTATGTTTTCAAGGTCATCCATTTACCTAAAAATATCTCAAGTTTATCCTTTTTTGTGGCAGAGGAGTACTCCATTATATGTAAACCACATCTTCCCTATCCAGTCATCTGTTGATGGGCAACTGGGCAGCTTCCAAGATTCAGCTGTTACACACTGTGCCACTGTAAACATGAGTGTGCATATATCGCTGTGATCTGATGCTTTTAACTCTTCCAGGAAGATGCCAAGAAGAGGAATAGCTGGGTCGATTGAAACCTCTAATTTTAGCTTTCTGAGGAATCTCCACACTGATTTTCACAGTGGCTGCACCAAGCTACACTCTCCTCAAAAGTGGAGCAGGGTCCCTTTTCCCCACAACCCTGCCAGCATTTGCTATTGGCTGATTTCTTGATAGCAGCCAATCTCTCTGGGGTGAGGTGGAATCTCAGTGTTGTTCTAATTTGCATTTCTCAAATGACCCGTGATGCTGAAACTTCTTTCATATGTGTATTTACTTGCTGTTTGTACCCCTTCATCTGAGACGTGTCTGTTCATTTCAGATGCCCATTTTTGGATTAGGTCTTTAAATCTGGGGGGGGTTCTGATTTTTTAAATTCTTTATATATTCTAGATAACTAGTCCTTTGAGGAATGGCTGGTAAAAATTTTTCCCATTCTCTGGATTGTCTTTACACCTCTGGCAGTTTCTCTTGCTGTGCAGAAGTATTTTAACATGATGAGGTCCCAGTTGCTAAGCCTTTGTAATATTTCCAGTGTGATTCTGGCTTTGTTCATATACCGGTGTCCTCAAGAGTTCTGCCTGTTTTCTCTTCCAGCAAATGAAGATTTTCTGTCTTAATATTTAGATCTTTGATCCATTTTGACTTTGGTCTCGCGCACGGTGAGAGACATGGGTCTGGGTTTAATCTGTGGCGTGTGGAAACCAGTTTTCCCAGCACCATTTATTAAAGAGGCTGTCTTTCGTCCAGTGAGGTTGTTTGGCCTTTTTGTGAAAGATGAGGGGCTGAGTGTGTTGGAGTTTTTTCTGCATCTTCTGACCCAGGAACCAAGAATCGAGGGGCACAAGAGCAGGGCTCGTCTGTCCGGGCCGAGCCTGCGGCAGCCGTTCACTTCCTGTGCAGTGCTGTCTTCCAAGGCCAGGCAAAGCAGGATGGGATAAGGGCAATGTGACTGCACCTGGGGCTGAGGCTCCGTGTCTGAGTCCCAGCTCAGGTCTCGACTTGGTGGTCTTGGTAGACGATTTTCTTTCTTCGAACTTCAGGGTAGAAGCTATTTTTGAGGTTACTTCCAGCTCCAGAAGATTAGGAATCCACTTCCCAGTTTGGACATGGCGGGTCAGTGTAGAAAAGCAACCAAATGTAAATAGGAACATTGTCTGGGGAGTGTCGTACTGAGTGAGGAAGTAAAGGTCCAGCTAGTGCTTCTGTCCATCCATGATCCAAGCCAATTTATTTTGCAGAAAATGCAGTCTTAGCCTCTCAGAGCAGCGGCTAGTGCTGTTTACAGGAGCTGGAAGAGAAGGGTATGGCCGTGGATGGCTGCGGTTTGCTGCTACCTTCAAGGCTCCCTCAGTCTCAGGTCTTCAGGGGTGTTCTGTTTCCAGGAAACTGACCCAAAACAAAGGATGCCGGGCCACCGCCCTAGAACACGGAGTCTTACAGCTCAGAGTCCGGGACTGCCGTCTTCCGAGGGCGGACACTTTAAATATTACTGCTTCACAGCGTGTGGGTCCAGGGAGCTACAGCAGTCCTGGAAGAGAGAAGGTGCTCTGTCACCAGGGGACCCTGGTGACAGAGGAAGTCTCTGGACATGGTGCTGTGGAGGAGGATTTATTCCTGTGGAGAGGCTTGTGAAAGGACACACAGAATAAACGAACAGAAATGGCGGACCTGAATTATTTCCTGCCACTTTGTCACAGAAGTCAAAGGTTGGTTTTGAGAAAGATATTGTGATAGAGATCTTGTCTGTATAATAGCAATGGTGAGAAAACCCTTGATGTATGTGTGTGTGTGTGTGTGTGTGTGTGTGTTAGCTCGCTACTGTACTTTAACAATAGTTTTTCTGGACATCACACAAGGTCAGAAAGTCACCTCCAGACCACCCTGCTTGAAGATCTGCTGTCCACGCAGGCTGCATGGGCTCTCTCAGCTGAGAAATGTCATCCAGCACCTTTTAATTTATGGTGACTCATAAACAGGAAACTAGTCCTGTCCATGACATTGTAGCTTTTTCATATCTGAAATCCTTTTATGAAAATGAAAAAAACCACGCACACCCCAAACAAAACAAGAGAACTTTGCTGCTTTCTTGCTTTCTGGGCCAAAATAAATATTGCCAAATTAGTAAGGCATACTGAACAAATTAAGCGCTAAATGCAAATTTATCGACTGAAATCCAATGGCAGAGTCGCCAAAGCACTTACAGCAGTGGGGAGCAGGACTGTGAGTAGGTGTTTGTGTTGGCGCGTCTCCGCAGGGAGACATGGGAACAGTGATATAAAAAGAGAGCATTTCTGTTACACCCAAGATGAACAGTTTGTTTTAGAAAGCTCAAGTAAACAGTGTCTAACATATATTCACTGAATTCAGAATCACAGTTGCTACCAAGGAGGAAATGAAAAAAAAAAGCTGGCAAAATTTCTCCAGAAATTCTCACTGGGAAATGCTCCAGTCAGCACCGTAAATCCTCAGTGGGCGGGGGCCCCGACTCAGCCTGCCAGGTCCTCAGCAGGGCGAACGAGAGCTTTTCCCTCAAGGACACCTAAAACTTTGCAAAGTAAGGAGGAGATTCACACTGATATTTCAATATCCCAAGTGAAATGTATGTGGTGGGCGTGACTGATGATGCTGACACTTGAAAAGCTGTGTGTGTGGTGCCGCGTCTCCAAGACCAGTCTGAAGTCCGTGAAGAGGTAGATGCCCCGTGTTCCGTGGCTTCCCTTCTGATCTTGCTCCGTTCCCTCCATCTGCTTTGACGTGAAAGATCCCGAGGTGCAGACAGACTTACAGATATCCCTCCTGTGTACACTTCTTGTACGTTAGCAGAGTTCCCACCGGACTCTTTTCTCTTCCGCCCTAGAAAGTTGAAGGACTGAAGAGCCAGAAAAGACATTTATCACACCCTGCACTTTGAGAAAGCTATAAGGACAACTTCATATGCCACAACTAGAAGGACACCCAGAAAGCATTTTGCAGAGCAAAGAGGGAAGTCGAGAGAGAGAGACAGAGAGAGAGAGAGAGAGAGAGAGAGAGAGAGAGAGAGAGAGGAGAGAGAG
>NW_022900914.1:1607762-1651841 GCF_012274545.1 Fukomys damarensis | reverse complement strand
GCAGAGCAAAGAGAAGGCGAGAGAGAGAGAGAGAGAGAGAGAGAGAGAGAGAGAGAGAGAGAGAGAGAGAGAGAGGAGAGAGAGAGTTTTCAGCCTGCCCAGAGTAACTCAGTGCTTTGCCAAGAAATTTTAGATCAGTTTTCTCTCATCTGTTGACTCCTAACCAAAGTGCTTTCTGCATACTCTTCTGTCCTTGACACATTGTTTAGAAGTCTTTTCTGCAGCTAATACTTTCCACACCCACATTACAGGGTAGGGAGCTAAATACCTGCTTCTCCAGAAGAGCCATGTGTTCTGCTGCAGGGGAGGGAAAGGTCTGAACTGCAGGCAATTTTGATTTTGCCCTGTGAATAATCTCAGCCATCAGTGGTAAGACAGGGAACAGCTCTGAACTGGTTTGTTCCAAGAAGACAGATAATTCCAAATTAGAAAGGGACCCAGGTGTGGCTTCAAGAGGAAGGGAAATACATTAATATTTTGTTAGTGAAACAAAATTGGTTTAGAAACAATTATTTTCCCATGATATCCCCTAAGAAACCAATCAGTATTACCTTTTTAACAAATCATTTTGTTTTTTAAAAAAGACAAATAAAATCTACATTTTACCATATATAACATGATGTTCTAGAATATGTACAAATTGTAGAATGACTATATCAAGTTAATTAACATATCTATTACTTTCCCATACTTACCATTTTTTTATCCAACCTTAAATTGTGAAAATCATCTAGCCATTCAATGAAATGAGAAACAAGTTGATTAATGTTTTTCACATCACAATTCACAAAGCTAGAAAGTAACCAGCTGTGACCCATGATCCACAGGCAACACCTTCAGCCCACAAGTCCCCAGGACCCAGCACCCAGTCAAGAAGGCTGCGGAGTCACCTGGCTCCCAGGGTCACTAGCCAAGGTCCACCCTGACCCACTCCTACACGGGAACCTGCTCCTGAAGGCTCAGGAAAACACCAACTGCCACAATGAAGAGAGGAGAAATAAAACAGAAGCTAAACAAAACTTCTTTAAACTCATTTTAATAGGAAGTGATATAAAAGTATTGTGACCTCAGAACACCAAGGAAATGTAAATTCCTTCGTGAGAATGACGGAAGTTCAATGTCATCACAGTTCAGATTGTGGCAACCCCTGCTCTGTCTTAACACTGGGCCTGGTTTGGGGTCGAATCTGCGGCCACCCCTGTTGTGCGCTGTGACTCTCCATGTGGCACAGAAGCTAGAAGCCACGGTCTAGCCTGAGGCCACCCCCTTTCATGCAGAAGCTGACACCTGCTAGCATCTGCTGGTGGGCATTTAAACAGTGGATACGTTCCAAAACATGAATGTAACTCCAGCTAATCTACTGTTAATATTTTCACATAGGTTGATCTTCCCAGACTACCTGTAGGTTGACGGATTCTACCTACCTCAAAGGGTGCTTGTTGTTCAGATTCCCTAACAGCGAAAGTGAAGGTGTGGAGTAACTTTCATCCACAAATTCAAGGAGCTAAATCCTGTCAGTGTGGACACTGGTGGGGAGGCTGGGACCGATTTAAAACTTGTTCTCTTTTAACGCATGACTCCATATGAATGCGCTATGTAGAGAGCAACTCGCATTTTGAGACAGTTTGTTAAAGCACTGGGCTGGGAGTAGAGCTGTTGGAGGTAGAACGGGGGTTGGACAGGCAGCCCCAAGGATGACCATCGTGAGTATGAAAGCAGCCCCCAGGAGTGATTCCAGTCTTATTCAACAGGCACAGACTTTGGGGCTCCTGGAAAAGCTCACTAAGCCAGGTTCCTACACCTACCACACCTGCCAGCTCTCCTCTGGCTGGTTTCAGCCCAGCCTTCGTGAGATCTCTTTTCAGTCCCTGCTTCTCACAGATGCAATCCAAAGTCATGTAAATCCATGTGAATCCCTGAATCTGAGGCCCAGCATACGGGTATCTAAGGACTTACTAAATATCTACCTGTAATCCTGTGTGCCCTCATCAGTATCCTTGCCATCAGCCTCTCCTCCTCCTCCTCATCATCATTCATCCCTTTCCACACCCCTGGTAGCACTTTGATGGGGACAAAACAGAAGTCAGTCTCATCCCAGTGAATGTATTTATTATGGACAGTTTGCCTTTCAGGACCATCTGCGTTAACTACAGGAGAAAGGCTGAGGTGGGAAGATTACAAGTTCCAGCAGAGGGAACTTAGGACTGTAGGGAAACCCTGACTCAGAATGACAAAGGACTAGAATGTAGCTCAGTGTGAAGCCCTGGGGTTCAATTCCTAAAGCCACAAACAAAACCTTTCAACCAAGTTTCAGAGAACTGGAGCAGCAGTTCCTTCGGAATACTCCTTCCTGCTGCTTTCACGAATCTCGCAGTAGCCAGCCTGACGCGGGTGACTGGGGTCTCTGCAGCCCCCTGCAATGTCCCCTCGGTCAGGCTCCTTTCTGTTGGAGTGTCCTGCCTTCCAAATGCGATGACCTTTGGAGGAGTGTGAATTTCCTTTCTCTTTCTTTACCTGGTCTCAGCAGTTAGCTAACACTTTGCCCAAAACTCAGGTGTTGGACAAGCCAGGGAGGGAGCAGCAGCTTCTGCAGTCCTTGAATGTGAAGCCCAAGGACTCTGGGGCGTCCACAGTCACCGCTTCCATGCCCATGGACACACACTGGTGCATGGGATTGGCACTCGCCTCACATCTGTGCAGACTTGTGCACCCCACTAACTCAGAAGCCTGTATTCACCTGCTGCTCACACCCCTAAGTAAGCCAGTGCCCCCACCAGATGTCCTTTGCTCGCAGACATGCAGAAGCACCAACAGGCAAGGGCTTCAGATCAGCCCCTCGCCACAGGACACACCCCAGGCCAACTGAGTTGAGGAGCACCCAGGATCCCTGCTTGTAAAACAGATCACATCAAAAGCCTGCTTTGCATCCCCTGGGGCCAGAGACACACCTCAGCGTTCACTGACTGCAAATACTGACTTTCGCTTTGCTCAGGGCTAGCCCTGAACAGTACCAGACTGTGCTGGGATGGATGACAAGAGCTCTCTTGTGCTCTCAGTGCCTTTAGGAAGAGTGTCTCAAACACCAAGACATCAGTAGTGTTGTCTGTTGCTTTGTCTTTGAGGAAGTTTATTCCTAGATAGAGATCTGCATAGCCAGCTGGGAGTGGAGGCCCTGCCTGTTTGCTCTCATTTAAGGCTGCTGTGTAAGAACAGCACTTTAGGAGCTCCCCTGAAAACCTGGTGAGTGTCCCCTTCTGCAGACAGAGCCACTTGTTCTGCTCAGAGCATCTGCCTGCTGGAGAACGCTGGCTTTTGGTGTCTGCCCAGGCACGGGATGACGAGAAGGCAGAGAGATTAAACTTTAACTTCTGCAGACATCATGGGACCATCACAGAAATGAATCAGAAACACCCACTGAAAACATTTTCAGTCACTGTGCTGATGACAGAAGATAAGAATTGTTGGCAAAGGGAAAAGCTCCAGGCCGAGAGCATCTGAGATGTGTGTGGAGGAGACTGCCTGTCCAGAGCAACAGGGGGCTCCTGCCCACACCCCCAGAATGGGGTGAACCCCAATTCAGGGCTAGGAGACATTTTCTCCTCTCCCTCCTAGGTCCTGCATGGCAGGCGTAAAAGGCCCCAACCTAATTTCCCTCTGCTTTATAGAAGAAAAACGAAGAACACAAAAGCAGAGGGGCTTATTGGCCAACTCTTCGGGTGGCAAGAGCTGAGTGGAAGCCTGGATGCAGGTCTCAGGTCCTTACTTAGGATGTCTGGCCTTTTCCCGCCAGGGCTGGGTATTTCCCTGGACCTCGTCCTCTCTCCTGTGAGCAGCAGAAATCAGGAGCCTCTCCAGGGCAGACACGACTAACTCAGCTCCACTTTGTTTATTCTAATATTTATAGAGTTTTAATGAACTCATGAAGGAATTGGTAGGGGAAAAGTTAAAAATGAATCAGATTGTAATATGGACAGGTGTTTTATTCTAGAGACCCCAGGACCTTTAGAACAGGCATTTACAATGAACTCATGAAGGAATTGGTAGGGGAAAAGTTAAAAATGATCAGATTGTAATATGGACAGGTGTTTTATTCTAGAGACCCCAGGACCTTTAGAACAGGCATTTTAAGGCTACAAAGGAAAATAAAATCTTTTGACTTCTCTTTGCTCCAGCTGTGGCTGGCCCCTTCCCTGGAGCCTCTCCAGGGCAGGAGGCTGCAGATTGTTGGCAGAAGTACGCGTGGCTTGGCATGTCCTGGGCTTGCTGTCTTGTCCTGAGAAACAGGAAGCCAAGATTATTTCGCTGTCATGACAAGGCTATGTTCATGAAATCTTTTCCTGCTCCAGTGTCTTCAAGCATTTTACCTGACCTCTCTTCCAGCTGGTTTAGTATTTCTGTTTTAATATTTAGATCTTTAATCCATTTTGATTTTAGTTTAGTGCATGATGAAAGATATAGGTCTAGTTTTAATCTTTGGCAGGTTGAAACCCAGCTTTTCTGGCACCATTTATTAAAGAGGCTGCCTTTCCTCCAGTGGGGGTGTTTGCCTCCTCTGTCAAAGTTGAGGTGGCCAAGTGTGTCTGGAGTTGTTTCTTCATCTTCTAATCTGTTCTACTAGTCTGCAGGTCTGTTTCTTTGCCAGTACCATGCTGTTTTTTTTTAAATCATAGTAGCTTTATAGTATAGTTTCAAGTGGGGATTGTGATACTCCCTACCTTGTCTTTATTGCCTAGAATTGCTTTGCTATTCTAGGTCTCTTCTTGTTCCAAATGAATTTTTGGATTGTTTTCTCAAGATCTGTGAAGTGTGCTGCTGGAATTTCAATTGGGATTGCATTGAATCTGTATAGCAGTTTTGGAAGTATGGCCATTTTCACTATGTTGATTCTTCCTACCCAGGAGCAAGAGATGTCTTTCCATTTTCTGATATTGTCTTTGATCTCTTTTTTTTTTTCCAGAGTGCTAAAGTTTTCAGAGTAGAAGTCTTTGATTTCTTTTGTTAGGTTGATTCCTAGATATTTCAAGTATTTGGATGCTATTGTGAAAGGAATTGTTTGCCCTATTTCTCTCTCAGCAAGTCTGTTGTTTATATACAGGAAAGCTATTGATTTTTGTGTGTTGATCTTGTGTCCAGCTACTTTACTGAATTTGGGTATCAAGTCTGGAAGACTTTTATTGGAGTTATGGGGGTCTTCTATATAGAGTATCATGTTGTCTGCAAATAATGACAATTTGACTTCTTCATGTCTTTTCTTTATTCCTTTTATTTCTTTCTCTTGTCCAACTGCTGTGGCTAATGTTTAAAAACTATATTGAACAGTAGTGGTAACAGTGGACATCCTTGTCTTGTTTCTGGTTTTAGTGTGAAGGATTTCAGTTTTTGACCATTTCGTGTGATGTTGGCTGTTGGGTTTTCATAGATGGCTTTTATCATGTTGGGATAGAGAGACCACCTATTCCAATTTCTTGTAGGGTTTTTATCATGAATGCCTCTTGGATTTTGTTGAATACAAAAAATAAAATGGAGTACTACTCAGCTATAAAGAATGATAAATTAGAGACTTTCATAGATAAATAGATGCACATTGAGGCCATACTCTTAAGTGAAATAAATAGGACACACATGTAAATACTGAATCATTTCTCTGGTGTGAAAAACTGAAAGTATAAATAAGGACTAAAAGGTATAATAGACAATGTGAAATAGGAAGAAAAGGGGTAAAGGGGAAGGGGAAGTGGACAGGGTAGGTGAAAGGAAAGAAGGAAATGGAATTAATATGAGAAAAGGCAAAAAATGGCAGGAGAATCGGAAAAAATAAGAACTAAGATGGATTATGTAAAGCTGCAAATTTCCAACAATGAATATCATTATATTGTATACCTAAAATGTACCAAAAAAAAAAAAAAAAAGACAGCGCAGAGAGGGCATCCTGAGGTCACTGTTCCAGACCCTGCTCCTGAGAAGGCCAGAGGCAGAGATGCTGTGAGCCTGTCTCATACCCACTTTGTGTTTCTGGTGAATATTGAGGGCCATGGTTGCTCTGACGGCGCAATGAGCTCTCAGCCCACCCCAGAAAAGACTCCAGTGTCAGGTCTTGGGAATGTGACCAGAGGGGCTTGCAGTGTCAAGAGTCAGAGACAGGGGCTCTGGAGAGTGTCAGGCACTGAGGATGTAGGGTTATCTGGTTGGAGCCCGAGATCGAGGGAGAAGTTTGCGTCACGCGCCGTTGGAACATGGGCAGGTCAGAGAAATGGATGGCCAAGCCTCAGTGGGCAGGTGGGCAGCCAGCTGTCCCTGGAAGTACAGGCCCCTGAGTCCTCTGTCTGGACACCGTCCTTGCTGGTCTCCTGCCTCCGCATGGCCAAACTCTTCACCTTGAGACTTGTGAATCCCCCATCAGACTGAATTCAGATGGGTCCTGGGCCCCCCATGAGTCCCTCAGTGCAAGGCAGATCCTGCGGGCAGGACTCAGCTCCTGCTCATCTCCAGATCATGGACCTCTAGCATGGGAGAAGCCTCAGTCATTGCTTTTCAATGATTCATCAAACGGTAGAGGAAAACTTTCAGATGCTCTGCACTTTGAAGCTTGTTGGTCCGCATCAAAGAAGAGCCTGCATGTTTCCTCCAGGACATCAGGATCCAGGCAGACTGCCTGTAGGGTTGCAGGGCCCGAGAGCAGCTTGGGACTCTGATTTGAGTGGACACCCGAGTCTTGAGCTCCTCTGGAAGGAGCCTCTCAGAGCCCGTCCTTGAGCTGCCCCTGCCCTGAGGACAAAAGCTCTGTCTGAGGTGGGGAACTGGTTTTGTGACACCCAGACAAACCAAGACCACTCAGAAAGGGAAGCTCTTGCTTTAGGAAACAGCAGCACCCGATATCAATATCGTTTGGTTTCTGTGAGTGGCTCCACAAAGGATCTTGAGCTAACTGCAAACACTGTCATGAGGAGGGACTGGTTCCTGCGCTAGGAGTCAGCTGACAGAATGAGTAGTAGTCCTGGCTTCTTTTGTGCTCCCCTTGGAAGGAAGACAATGCTTCCTGCAGCGGCCTGTGGGGGCTCTCCCTGCACCTCAGACCCAGAGGACACAGCAGAGCTGTCTGATCTCAGCTCCTCCGTCTAGAGGCTGTGGGGCAATGTTTGTCACTTGCTTTCTTCACTTCTGCTATTGTTATATGACTTCTACTCAGCATTCAGAGCTATGTACTCTCACTTGTCCATACTGGAAAGTTTTGAGGAATTACTAGACTAGGAGCTCACGGATCTGGCTGGTGTTTCCCCTTTATCAATATTTCATTCCATTTTACAGATGAGAAATGCTCTAGCTTGAAAGATATTGTGCTGATTACCTGAAGTAAAGCGAAAGGTTGAAGTCTTGCAAAAATGCCAACAGGTGGCAGGAAGCTCGCTTGCTTCTCCTGAAGCCAAGTGGCTGCTTCGCAGTGGGCTTGGGGGACTCAGGTCTTCCTGTGAATGTGTCCCAGTGATAATGTCCGGTCTGTATCCTGCAATGCATCGCTACCTCCTGGGCACCTGAGGGGGCAGGTTCAGCAGTCAGGTGGGCTCTCAGAAAACTGCAGTTATGTCTCTCAGAAATTCACGGCATACCTGGAGAGCCGTTAGGGGACAGAAACCTGCCCACATTTATTTATCTCAGTTTCTGGACTGTGTCTCATGAAGGCCTCACTACCCGTGCCAGCTGCTTGCTACTCACGCCGGGAATTTTGCTAGCTCACCTTGCGCTGCATGGCTCCCTCCTCAGGGCTCCTCAGGGAGCCTGGTTTCTTTGCCTTGCTTTCTTATTGCACACATCTGCCATTGGTGAAGCAAGTCACAGGTACCAACTCAGTTACCTTTCACAGGAAACCCGAGATATGGACTACTCATTTTATCTCTGATAAACTCAGCAATTAACATTTACCGCTTATCGACAGTGGGCATGGGGGCAGGGACGGATTTGTTATCATCCCCACCTCAGTGAGGGGAAACTCAGACCCGGATAAGTTAAGTAACCTATCCAGAGTCACAGGATGGGAATATGGTGAGGCCAGAAGCGAAGTTCAGTTTTTATGGTTGCCAGTCTTGGGTCGTCTTTCCCTCGCTAGACCGCAGCTCCATCCCGGATGCCATGTTGCCTGTGTCGTTCTAGACCCAGACCAGTTGCTAAGGGAGGGTCTGCAGTGACTCCCATGTTCCTCATCCTCCCCCTCACGCTGGCCCGTTCACAGCTCCAGGGTGGGGAGAGAGGCTGGCCATTACCTCCGAACAGGGAGGCGAGCACGAGGCCTGGCCACCTCAACTCCCAGCTCTGCCCCTGGAACGTACAATTGCTCCACCCCAGACCTTGGACTCCCTGCACACCCTGCTCCCTGCAAGACTCCCTCCCTCCCTGACACAAAGCCTGGGCGGCCATTCTCAGGAGTGCTTGGCTGTCGTTTGCTGCAAAGGGAGCCTTTGGACTTAGAGTTTCCTGGGCTGTGGTCTGAAACCTATCTAGTCAAGTCGAGTGTACCGGAAGTCTGGGATTGACTGTTTTGGGAGCACTTTGGTGCTGCCCTCAGATGTGGGGAGGGGTGGGCAAGCGGTGATCTTCCGGAGAGGGCAGCATTGCTGTGCACCCTCCAGGCAGGCTTGGTGTGGAGCTGCCACACTCCAAGGTGCCAGGCAGCTGAGTGAATGGAGGAGGCGGTTTCCTCACAGCAGTCCCCGACCGGAGAGTGAGCTTCCAGCCTTCGTGCTCCTCTTCCTCCTGTGCCCGTGACATTGGGAGCACTGCATTGAGGACTGAGGTCCAGATGCCACAGTCTCCCTGGAGGGATGGCCAGGAGCTCACATGGGCTCGTGACTCTGTTTTTCCTCTGATTTCAGGAGGGTCCCACTGGAACTTTCCTGATTGCCCTATCTGCTTGCCTCTCCTTCCAGCCCTACCCACCCACAACCAGTACTGAGCATTTTCAGAGGAATGGAGCCATGACCCGGAGCTCTGAATGCCTCCCAGAGACGACTGGACAGAACCTCATTGTGTCGCGCTGTGGTCGCGCTGTGGTTCAGAGGGCCTGGTGATTAATCCGCAGGGAGGATGCGCAGGACAGGGGCTGGCACCCGTCCTGGAGATAGAGATTCTCTCATGGTGTCACCCTCTGCACACGCGCACCAGGAACACAAGCTGTCATTGTGAAGGTTTCCAGGCCGTGAGCTGGCGTGTGAGGAGGTAGCTTTCTTCTGTGCCAGGGGAGACGGTGTTCCTGAACTTGGACATTTTCTGGACTTCAAAAATGTGCTTGTGCTGCCTACAATTATACTTCCAGCAGCTCACATCACAATCGTGCTTTGTGTGGTTTCTAAATCAGGAGTGGGACGCTGAGCCAGGATGCCTGGGGACAGCAGCACATCCGGACTCTAATCAATAGGTGTGCATTTACTGTGATAGCGCTGAGCTATTTTTAAAATCCATTTTTCAAAAGCTCCAAGTCCTGACCTTTCGGGTTAATATGGGGGAACTGGGCACTATCTGCCATGGCCCAGGCTCACAAGACTGCCACTCGGAGAGAGGGTGTGAGAGAAGAAGCCCTGTGCCCAGCTGAGTGGGCCGAGCTTGGGTTGTGTATATAACAGGGCATCAGAGGAGACAAGCCCCGGAGCTCAGCAGACAAAGCAGAGAGAGCTGTGTGCTTCTGTTCTGTGCTCAAGGCTGTTTCCCGTCACCGGTGTCCCCTTGTTCCCCTGTCGTGTCACAGGGCATCGGCTCTGAATGGATCTTTTCACCACAGCTGCAGCGGCCCCGACTCACCGCCGTGCACAGTGAATCCGCGGACGCCTGAAGCTGGTGCTGGCAGGGATCCCTTGCCACCCGTGCCACCCGCTCCACATGCCTGCCCGAGGTGCACTGTGGGGCCAGCGGCTGGCTGCCAGTTGGAGCCAGAGCCCAGTGCTTGGTGCTGCCCACAGCCCTGAGTGCCCTGCACCTGGTGCTGCCCAGGAGAAGGCTTCCAGAAGCTCCCCGTGTGGGGAATCCATCCCGGTCTCCTCTGAGTTCTGGCTCCAGATCCAGCCCATCCAGACCCCGCCAGGGCGTGGTGTCAGCCTCCTGCTCCTGCTCTCCTCATGTGTCTGTGACTGGAGTTCTGGATGAACCTGGATTTGCTGCTTCCTGCAGGGCCCTGTGGACCGGGAATTGCGTCCGAGTGCATGGATCGCTTTGAACCCGCACAGGACAGGAAAAGGTCGCTCAGCACCACATGTCACTGGTGGCTTGACAGTTCTCTCAGTCGTCATGGAAAACACGGGGCTGTCCCCACTTCACAGGGATCTGAAGATGCGAAATTCCAAGGATCTGCCCAGTTTTTGTAGCTACTGATTGGAGAGATGAGCCTCGCACCAGGTCTGTTCAGCTCTGAGACGTGCTCCTTCCTCTGAAGTGCCTCTCTTCCTGGCTTCCCACCTAGGCCAGCCAGCTCTGTGGGCGGTGTGTCTCCCACAGACTCGCCCTCACCCGCCCCTCAACCATGGTGCCTGCTCGAGGTGTCACTGGTCCTCAGTCCTCTCGGATGCCCCAGACCCAGGGCTCCCCATTCTCCCCGACACCTGGCCGAAGTGCACCTGAGACTCACATCCATGTCCTGTGGGCGGGGCTTTGTCATCACTTACAGGAAGACTTGCTTAGCGCATCAACCTCCTGAAGCACAGCACCATGGGTGCCTTGCAAACAGCAGAAACTCACTTCTCACAGGTTGGAGGCTGGAATCTGAATCCACAGTGCAGAGGGCCTGCTCTGGCTGGCACATGGCATCTTCTCGCCTGTTCTTCTGTGGTGAAAGGCAAAATACGCTCCTCCGGGCCTCCACTGGCCCAGTCCTGTTCCCCCCATTCGCAAGGGCTCATCCTCTGCACCCCAAAGGCTTACCTCTTCTGTCTCACCTGGGGTTAGAATCATAACTTGCAAGCCTGGGAGCCAGGGACATGCAGACCTCGTGCGCACACATCACTGGGGTTTAGGCTCACAGAAGAAGGGCTGCAGTCTCACCCACATCTGATGAGCTCCTCAGGCCTGGACCTGGCACAGTGCTGGGCTGTGTGTCAGTGAATGAGGGGCACAGCTCGCAGAAACCACCTGTCATTAGCTGTGTGATGAGTAGGTGCTTTCCTCTCGGTCCATCTGGAGGTCTGTCTCCTCTATTAATGTTTAAGTCCCTGTCCAGAAGCTTTCTAATCTAAAGTAATCCAACCACCCATGTGTTTCCTTATTGCTCGTGCTTCAAATCACGGCCAGGAGATCCCTGTGCAGACAGCGTCATGGGTTTTCCCCTGCGTCTTCTCCTCAACACTCCAGTTTCAGACTTTACACTTGCACTGTCAAGTGGTTCTGAGTTGATTCTTCTGTAAAAGGTGGGAAGAGGGTCCAGATTTACCCTTTTTCTCTGTGCCATTTATTGAACAGAGTCTTTTCCTCAATATGGCTGTTTGCAACTTTGTCAAAACTTAACTGTAGACACTGCTTTATTTCTGGGCTCTCTTTCTTAGTCCATGATTGATGAGTTTTTCTCTATGCCAATACTGTTGTGGTTCAGTTCTAATAGCTTTGTATATATATTTAAAATCCAGTAGTTTGTTGGCTTCAGCTTCTTTTTTTTTTCATTCAAGAATGTTCTGGCGATTTTAGTTTTTGTCCAAAATATACAAGAAACTCGAACTGTTCAATAACAAGAAATAACACTATTAAAATTGGACAAAGGACTTAAAAAGACTTTCTCAAAAGAAAACATATGAGTAAACAAGTGATGTGCAGAAAAAGATGGCAACATCTGCAGCCATTGGAGAAATGCAAATTGTAAGCCAGGTAGTCACTCTGACACCTGTTAGGCTGACCATTAACAAAAGATGAAAGATAACAAATGCTAGTGACAACGTGGGAAAAAAGGAAAGCTTTGGATGATATTACAGATTAGTGCAGCTGTTTTTGCAAAATATTGTGAAGCTTCCCCCACAAAGCTAAAAATAGAATTATTGTGTGGTCCAGTAACCCCATTACTGGGTGTGTATTTGAAGGAATCTAAATTAGTGCACCAAAAACACGAGTGCACATCCATATTGAAGCACTATTCATGGAAACGACCTGCCCACCCATGAATGAATGGTTAAAAGTGTGGAATATATCTCCAACAAACACCACACAATCTCAAAAACCAGGAAATTTGGTCACTTACGACATGGCTGACCATAGTGGATATTTCATTAAGTAAAATAAGGGAGAGATGGAAAACTGTATGATCTCACTTATAAAGGAATTTTTACAAGTTAAGGTAGAAAAAAAACAAGTAGTGTGGTGGTTACCAAAGGCAGTAAGATAGGATCAGATGAGGGAAGGGGGATCGTCCGTGCATACTAAGTTATATTTAGGTAGGAGGAATAAGTTCTGGGGCCTCATTGTACAGCAAATTGAGTATAGTTAATGATGTATTTCATATCTCAAAATACTAAAACAGAGGAATTTAAATATTCTCACCACATAGAAATGATAAGAATCTGAGGTGTTGATTATTCTGATTTGATTATTCCACAGTGTATGTTCAGTACTAAAATATTAATTTGTATTATTTAATTCATTTTAATTGCTAAAATATTAATTACAGTTTGTTGATTAAAAATTAAATAAATTTAAAAAGAGGAATTTGACCACTGGTGGAAAAATTTGGGGACGTCAGGCAGTTTATCTTGTGTCAGGAAATCATGTTGTTCGTGGACACTGCAAAAGCCTGTGCACAACGGCAGTCCCCACTTGTTACGTTAGCCCTCGTTAGTGTCCTCCTTCACCACCTCCCGGCACCTGCTGAGCACAGTGCTCTGTGCGGCTGTGCCAGGGGAGAGGTGGAAATGGAGGGGCTCAGGCCCTGTCCTCAGAGGCCTCATGACTGGAGTGAGGCCCATTTGATTTTCAAGCAAGGAATGAAGTATAAAGGAATGGCATCGATCTCTTCTGAGAAATAGATATGAGAAGCCTGCATGGGTGGAAGGCGGCTGCCCTTGAGTAGCTGCTAAGGGAATAGAGTCAGTAAGCAAAACTTGGTAGAATAATTTAGGCAAAGGGAGCAAATACAGTGTGAAATTAGTTATGAAGAAAAGTTTCCCAGGAGACTGAACATGTTCCTGAGGGGTCAGAAGCAGCCTTACCACATGGACGAGCATGAAGTTCTTAATCTCACACGAGGGCTTCCGTGTGGGAGCACGAGGAGTCGTTATTATGCTTCACACATGCCCGGTGAGATACTGCTCCAGGTGTTCGATGGGAACATCTCACGAAATCTCCACTGCACTCATGCAGGAATTCCTCTTATCCCATATAATTTAGCAGGAGACTAAAGCCCAGTGCCACACAGTGGCTGAGCTGGGATTCCGACCCGGCTGTGTCCCAACGCCAGACCCTCCTGCCTCTCTGCGGTCTGGTGCATGCCTCTCTGGACACCGTGGCTGCCCTGCCTGGGCGTGGCAAGGCGTGCAGGTGGAGAGCAGAGTCTGAGCCCAGGTCCCGGCTCGATGTGTGGAGTGACAGTGACTCCACATACAGATGATGGTGTCAAGATGGCGAGAGCTTTCCTTTGGCTTGGACGACTCATTGGATGGTTCAGATTTTGTACGTTCCACTCAGAGACACTGAGTTTAATGGAAACAGAGAATATATGGAAAATGATCTCATAGCTAGCTAAGGGCTGAAGTTGAAATGCCTGGCTTGGATTCTGGCCTCACCCCACCCTTCCTCGGTTCTGGCTGCTTCTGTGGCCACGTGGCCCAGGCCCAAGCTGCTGTACAGGCTCCTTCTGTGCACAGGGCGGTAGCTCCTGGCAGTTCTCTGCATCCACTAGGCTCCATGGAGGAGGAACTCACCACTTTCAGTAGCAATCTCAAGATCATCCAAGGAGGCTAAGGTAGAGATGTTTATGATGTGTGACCATGTTTCCCTGTTATGAAGAAATCTGGAAGAAAATGGGGTGACTCACTGAAAACTTTCCTGAAAGACCCAAATAGTCATTGGGGGCATGGCATTTCCGCATCAGTACAGTGAAGTATTATTGCTTCTTTTAAACAGAAAACTCATAAATCTCCTCTCCCAATGCTCTGGGTTTAGAAAGTATCATTTTAGTTTTTGCATATGAAAAAACCAAAAACCCAGAGCCAAGCTTTCCAGCTAGGATTCAGTTCAGTACTTTCTGTGGTGCTGCTTTTCCTGGTCTGCTGAGTCCAAGTCAAATGCCCCATCTTGCAGCCCATGCTGTGCCATTCGGTTTATGCATGAAGAAAATGGTGTTTTATTGTAATCACTGGTTTGATGTTGTGTTGATAATGGATAAATCCTTTCTGACTGGCTAGTAGCCAATGGATATTTAGATCATTGTTTCTGTTTTTATGTAAATATTTAATATTTTCTATTGTATTGCTTTCTATTCAAAAAGATTTATGGCAGTTTATAAATACACCGTAAAATAGTAAGTAACATCTATTAGAAGTAGACCAAAAAGCAAGAATAAATATAAGGAAACAAAAAAATATGAGAAAAGGAAAAAAATGGAAACAAAGTCTTTGTAGACAGGGAAGGGTGAAGGGGATGAAGGGAGGGCAGAGGAAGGGGGAAAAATAAGAACCAAGATAATCATGTAAAGATACAAGATCCCAAGGATGAATGTAACTGTATTATTGTATACCTAAAAGGTACCAATAAACTTAATGAAAAAAGAGAATAAATATAAGGACAGAAAGATAAATCTGGATAAGAATAAACCAATACAAAAGTGTAAATCTTAAACTTGAAATGTTTTCTGGAGAAGAATCCCCACTGGACATTAACCCTCCCAGGAGCTAACAGCTGAAGAGAAGCTGATTTAAGAAAAAAGCATGGGACACATCACCTCCCAGGCCCCTTCCAGGGACACTGTGGTTTACGGTACTGGTGCAGTGCTCGGGGTGACTTCGCGGCTTCCTTGAACCCGGGGCGCAGTGTCGCGCTCCTGCCTCTAAAGCACCTTGTGCTGATGGTGGCTTGCTGGGGCTATTCGCATCATCTCCCTGGTTAATATAAAACTTCCTCTGGCACATGGTGCTTGATGCAAAGTTTCCCTGGGAAATTATGAGGAAGTAATAACTTTTAAAAACTTGGAAAATGAAAGCGTTGAACTACAAGAGGGGGTGGAAGCACAGTCCTTCCCAGGCACACTTCTTGCCGATGCCCTCTTTCCTCTAGTGTGCCACGAAATGTGGACAGACAGAGGCTTTCCATTCATTACCTTCCAGCGAAACGGGTGGAAACCCCAAGGGCATGCCTAGAACTCTTTCTGACTTCACACAGAAAATGGTCAGTTCAGTTTTGATTCCCATTTAATTGTCACTCACTCGATCAGGCTTGCATCAAAACTGCAGAGAGGATCATGACGCCCTTGACCCGAGGACAGAGCAACGGGGCTGGCACGGTACTGCTCTGGAAGGGCTTCGAGATCACAGGAGGAGGCAGGTGCAATGTGCAAGCACTGACACCACGTTGAGCGTGGGGTGGTGGGAGGGAAGCAAGAGAGGGGCATTATGGCCGAATGAGAAGCTGGACGGACTCCTGCTGGAGTCAACGGCTGACTCAGTATTGACACAGACTCCTCAAGCAGTTGAGAATAGAAGGAGATGACTGATGGAAAACCATAAATTACCTAACAGCGAACCAGCATGGGGGCAACGGGCAGCACTTGGAGGTATGGGAGGGCTCTGCTTCAGTGAAACGCCAACGGTGAAATCCAGACTTGAGCCAGCTCTCCCACAAACCCATATCACAGGCCAGGGCGAAGCAGTGCATTTTAAAAGAAAAGGTGCAGCAGTCATGTGACCTATTTAAACAGGTGTTTTCTTATTTGCGTTCATTTGTATTTGTTAAGGTTCTGGGAAGAAGGCGAGGAGGGAGGTGCTCTGCCACTATGGGGCTTGCACGTCCTTTCACTGCTTTGAGCCAGCGGCTTCCGGTCTCTTCAGACATAATGCATTTTTGGAAAGACTCAAGCAGCAGTAGATGATGCTACGTCCTCCTCGATGTACTTCTCCCCTCTTGGTAAGAAGCGTGGGGCTTTCACTTCATGTTTTTGTGTGTGTCTCACTCTGTGTGATTTATAGGCCGCTCCCGTGGCCAGGAAAGAATGCACTGCTTCTGAGCCAGTTGCACAGGCACTAATCCCCAAGCTGTAGATTTGCAGAGATCGCACCATGGGGTTGGTTTTTGTTTTTTGTTTTTTTTTCCCAAGCAGGAAGATCATATTGTGAAAAGAATGAAGTGTCTTTGGATTTTGTCAAGTGCTGAGTTAAAACGTTGTTTTGCGATTCCATGAACTGTCCTCAAATTGGGGAAAAAAACTAAAGTCTTTACAGATACCGATAATGGTGTGTATTCTTGAGGTTGACTTTAGAAAAGTAAATCCCTGTTGAAACCTAATAACTTGTGGAGATTTAGGGCCATCGCCCAGCGCTTTCTGTTGCGTCAGTGCTGCTGGGATTGATATTTATGTAAGGAAATGTGCTGCACGGATTTAAAAGATTTGAGAATGTAGAAAGTCCAAATAGATGAACAAATTATAAATGTGGTACAATGCAAGAAACACAGATAATTGCCTGGCCATACAGATTTAGTTTCTCTTAAAATTTTGAAGTTCTTTTTTTTTTTTTTTTCATTTTGCCTAGGAAATAACTTTTCAAACAAACAAACGAAAAAAGGAACCTTTGTCTTGGCTTCCTGAGTCCCTAAACTAGACACACGCTCGTGTCTCCGTCTGCTGAGAGGACTGTCCAGGCCCATCAGCAGGTGGCCCCAGTGCTGGTTTTCAGCCGTTGCCATAGTCTGCCCGGTCCGCAGAGGCCACACTCGGCAGCTGGCTCGCTGCAGCGTGATCTTCCCGGCCTGTTCGGAGGGGCCGGCCCTTGTACCAGCTGAATAATTTCTCACTCAAGAATGCGCTGAAGCGTTTGCATGTCGTCTGTGTCCAGCCACACGGGAATCGGCTTTGCTCTTAAAGAACAGCCTGCGCAGCCTTCTTTGCCGGGTTCTGGCAGGGTCAGCCAACTTCCGGTTCTCCCGGAGCGTGAAATCCCGCCCCAGAGGCGCAGTGTGGAACCCACTGATCTTCAACGTCCACATGGGCCTGGGATTTAGCTCAGTGATGCTGTCGCCTGCCTCGCAAACACAAGCTCCAAGTTTGATCCCTGGTACCCCCCACCAAAGATTTAACATCCACGAGTGTGTGTCGGTCACATCCGCCCCGGCTAGCCTGTGAAATGTGTCTGTGCACACTGATACCGGCTCCCAAGGTATTAGGGTTTAAAGATTTATATTTTGAGTTTGAAAATGCATCATTTGAGGAGTGGACACCATCGCATCTGCCCAGCAGACGCCATTCTGGGATCTTCGGGGAAGACGCCGGCCCAGAAGTCCAACGAATGGGAGATTTCACACCTCACGCTGCTACTGAGTTGGGCCAAATTCTGGAGCCTAGATTGCGATAGCTCCGAGTTACGTAATTCTGGTAAGCCAGCCGCTGACTGCATGGCCGCCTAGCCAAGGGGCTACCTCAAGTGACTCCAAGATCCCCAAGGAAGCCTTGCGCGGAGAGCCGGAGTCCTGTCCCGAGCACAGCCGTTGTCAGGCTGGGGCAGTTTGGGGCCTGGAGCCAGTTTTAGCCCTCGCAGCTGTCGGAAGGGGCGGTACCGACACAGTGGTCGGGGCTTGGTGGGCAAAGAACTCTGCGGCTCCAGTGCCAGTGGGAGCAAGAGGGTCTCGTGCCACAGTGGGCACCTGAGAGGCTTAGGAAAGACGGGGGGGAAGAAGCCGAGAAATCTGGCCCCTCCTTTGGGAAACGAGAACACCAGGAGCACAGGAAAGGTACACAGTGAAGAGTCACACTGTCTTGTTTTCCTGAGGCTGACTTTTGGAATTTTTTAAGCTCAGAGAGAATAAAGTGAAACCAAGAAGTAGCACGCCCGCAGGCTGCGCCCCAAGCTGGCAAAACCCAGCACAGAGATTCAGGCAGCTCCATGGAGAAGTCTTGACGTGATTCACAGCTTCCCCGAGCTGGCTGTGTTCTCTGACTCTGTAGCGAACAAGAATTAGCAGCGTCACCCACTCAGTTGCACATAAAACTCCAAAGCGGCAGAAAGTCTCCGTGCCAGAAGCAGGACTCTCACACTCGTGTGGATGTTAAATCTTTTTTTGGGGGGGTAACAGGGATCAAACTCAGGACCTTGTGCTTGCGAGGCAGGCGGCAGCATCACTGAGCTAAATCCCCGGACCATGTGGACGATAACGATCATCAGTGGGCGAGATGTGGGGAGCATCCATTGGCCCCCCGCACATCCCCAGAAGGGCTGCGTATTCAGGGAGTTCTGGTAGAGCCTGGACGCCTTGTGGGTTAGGTGGTGACAAAGGAAGGCCCTGGAGGAGGCCGGCAGTCAGGACTGGGACGGTGGAGAAGGCGCTTCCTCACGGCCAGCAGCACCTCCCAGCCTCACCCGCAAGCCTGTCTGCCTGCAGTTGTCTCAGGGACGGTCCTCAGGAGCGCTCACCTCTTCCGAAGCTGTGGAGGACCCCTCCGCTCCTCTCTGTGTGCTCCTGTTTGCCTGTGAAGAAACCGTCCAGACCCTTCTTGGTGTTTCCTGGGCCCAGATAGCAGTGAGGTGAAGTCACTGTAACCACGCAGGCCCTGTGCCTGCGGGCTGCCGCGTGCTAACAAAGCGCTAATGCTGCCTGGCGCGCATAAGGCCGGTCACCGCGCCAAACTTCTGAGCCGTGCAAGGGGCCAAGTGTCCGCCTGCCAATTAGGCAGCAAGGTGGAAAATGCTCGCCTTCCTCTTGGCTCAGATGAGTTCGTTGAGGGAAAAAATTAAACAAGCAATAAAAAGAAAGATTTCATTTTTTAGTGCATGTGAGCAGTGCGAGCAGAATCTGTACTAACGTCTCTATTCCGTTCATCAGGACACAGCACAACTGGCATGGGCACCCAGCTCCGCGACACTTCGTAATGAAAGAGCTCAGAATCCCAGGGACCCGACCTCCCAGTTGGAGGAGGGGAGAAGCAGACCCGTCCTAGCTCAACATTCTCCCTCTTGGTGCCCCTGAAACATTGTCTTCCAGGATTCAGACCGAGTTGCAGAGGATCTAGGATGGGCAACAAAAACAATCCCACAGGCACATAGTGCTTTAAGCTACAGAAAATCTGCTTGAGTTTAATCTCACAGCCTTTCTTGCCTCCTCTCCATTTTTTTACAGCCACTGAGTCAGGCATTGCAGTCCTGAGATGAACTGGAAACTGAGATTGAGGAACTGGGCTAAAACTGCACAACTTCTAAGGGGTACGACCTGGGCTGACTCCACACCCTCTCCTTGGCTGTGGCCTCTCACTGGGCCTCTGTGCTCTTTCTACCACCACACAAGTCATTTACCTCCGGCAGGGTTGATGGCGCAGCTTCTGCTTTCATGGTGGAGAGCGACGCTTTACTCATCTCCAGGAAGAGGTGGACTCAGTCCCTGCACAGGCTCGTCTCAGCTGCGCCTGTGATTTCCACAAGGAAGCATTGTAGCCTAGCCGCCATCCTGCTGATTTTTCTTCAGAAATGCTGCCTGTGACTCTCCACATTGGAAGGGTTGTGTGGTGGACAGGAGTGGGTGATTTTCAGAAAGCCAAATTGTGTCACAAGGACAGAGAATGACTAGTCCGAAATCACATTCAATATCCCATGGCTCTGCAGGTAGATGTGTTTGGGTATATACTTTACACAAGAGGTCTCCCGAAGAGAGACCTTTCCTTTCCTTTCCTTTCCTTCGCTTTCTCTCTCTCCCTCTCCCCCCTCTCCTTTCCCTTCCTGCATTCTCTATTTTTCTTTCTCCCCCTCCCTCTTTTTCTTCTCCCTCCCCTTCCTTTCTTTTTTCTCCTCCTCCTCCTCCCTTCTCTGCTCTGTCTCTCTGTCTGTCTCTGTCTCTCTCCCATAGTCGAATATATCAAAGATGGATATGTTGTCTTTGCTACTCCTCTTAGTTTACTTGGATTTTCTAATTTCAAGCTGTGCTGACTGCAGATTGGCCCTTTTGTGTACATGCACCATCCTTTTAATCAAAGCGTGGAAGTCTTTCCTTGCAGCCACACCGAGTGCCCGTCTGTTGAATCAGCCCGTGCTCTGCCCTTCCAGACTCGGGGTTGCCATGTCTCTCTCCCTCCCACTCACCCAGTCATCTATTTCCTTTCTCTGTGGCATTTTGCAAGTGTTTCTTGAGTGCATATTGTGTGTCAGGTACTATAGCAACCACAGCAGTGAGCGTCATCAGTGTGCAAATGATCCAATACTTGGCTATCCTGTGTGTGTGTGTGTATGTGTGTGTGTGTGTGTGTGTGTGTGAAGATGTACATGTAAACTGAGTTTTTATGTCATCTCTATGATGCACATGCAAATACCTTCAGTTGAATGCTTCTTATGCCAAAGTGTAAGAGAAGAAAATACTTCCCAGTGTATCTTTTTATTCTGAATTTCTCTGCAACTTTCTCTCAATCTGCTCTTGTAGTTTAAGCCAGCTCCTCTGTACTGTAATTTGAATGTATCATAACTTTAATTTCCGTAAAATAGCAAGCTCTCTTCTCGTATCAAGGTCTTGCTGTGGTTGATGCTCATATCTTAGAGCAAGCACAACCTGTGCTGCAGAACCTGGAGCCTGCCTGCGACCTGTCTGCCCTGTGAACAGCTGCTCGCTTCCTCTTCGGAGCCCAGTGCAGCTTCCCAGTGGCAGGTGTGCCGACTTCACCAAGCTGAGCTGATGGTGCTGGGTCCTCTGGGTTCCAAGTGTGTCCGCTATGGATCGCACGTCAAACTCACTTACGGTACCGACATCCGTATCTTCTGGTGGTGAGGAGGCTGAGGATGGGCTGGTGCCTGGGTGGGGAGCTTGGCCCTGTGCTCTCACACTGTTTCCCACCACATGCTGGTCCCCAGGTGCCAGGCCTCTCGCTTCTGTTCACGTTAAATCAAGTCCATGGTGTTCTGCTATAGCAGCGCAGGGCACCTCCCTGGCCATCTTGCTCTGTGTGCAGCAGAGTCTGGCAGCTTCCAGCAGCTCTGGGATGAGGTGGAGGAGCAGCTCACATGCTGCCCCTCTATTCCTACCCATCTGGTGCCAGGGAGGCTGAGGATGACGTCCTGAGATGAGGTCTGCCTCCATGGCCGTGCCTTCCCACTGCCAGCCTGTGCCACCCAAGGTATTTCCATCAGTCATGAGAGCGGAGTGCCTAGTCCTGCTGTGGCTGCCTCCGTATTGCAATGGCGGGTTGCCCGACAGTGTACTTCTCAGCACGTGTGCTCACCATTTGATGTCTGGGACCCGTAACTGCCAGGCTTAGAGCCTGTCCTGGGAGAGCTAAAGCAGCCCTCAGGTCCCCTGTGTTGCAGTTGTGGCCTGGGGGGCATATTCTTGTCTAAATCAGTGGATTCTGTCTGAAGTCATTTCTTCCAACACAATTCTTTTTATTGCTAGCCCAACATCTTCAGGTAACTTCTTGTTCATTAATTAGCATATATCATCTACTAAGTAAGAACAGCAACACCTTGTGCTTGGCATACAAATATTATTGTATCTAATCCACCAAACAGTCTCATGAGGTAGGAGTTGCTTTTGTAGATATTTGAAGAAAGGAGAAACTGGGAACAGGAAAGTAAAGGCCTGCTCTGGAGTAGCCTTAGACTCTATTTCATGTCATAACTGGTTACGATCTCCACTTCGTTATAACGGAAATGGAGCCCAAGGCCAAGCTGACGTCCACATGGAACGGAAGAGAACTGGACGTGGGTGGGGGGGGTTCTGACGGCACCAGGATGGCTTTTCCTCCTTGTGGGTGAGTGACAGACACCAGTGGGCAATGGTCTAGGTGCAGTAAGTAAACATCTAGAAACAGGAAACAACACAGAAAGTTATAGTCTGCACGGTACCAGCCTGTATGGATATTGTGGGGAGAGTTAACTCACAAAATCGAAGCATCAATTAACTTCTGAGAGGACTGGGGCTGGAAGCAGGGCTGTGGGCTGCCAGTCTCCGCCCTGCAGCTCCCGTCCTGCAGTCACATGAGGGGCTCCACCTGGGTCCGGCCCTGAGAACCTATGAGAAGGTGTCGGCGTTTAACAAATGGAGGGAAGCCCTGGTTCTGCTGCCTGTCAGGGGTAGAGCTAATTAATCGTGGGCAGGGCAGTGGACTTTCCTGGGCTCCTGCTCCTTCTCTTCTTACAGGAAGGACATGGAGACCGACACAAGCAACCTGGCTGAGGGCTAAGCACAGGGATGGCACGCCGTGCTCAGTGTACAGTCATGGAAGCATTCTTTAAAACGTACCAGATTTTAGTCCTTATGGTGCTTAGGGAGGCTGCACTTTGTTCTTCCTGTCTTACACACAGACCTGTGCAGGGCGAAAAGGGGGAGCACTGGTAGAGGGACCCCAGTTATTCTGCAGAACTCACAAATCCTCGGCTGGGAACGCTCTGGCCGCCTGAAGAGCACACATAGGCCAGTGCACCGGGCAGCCCGGGCTGTGGGATCCGGAATCTCCCCATTCTCGGAGTCAGCTCTGCTGCTCCGGGACCCCAGCCCTATTCTCTTCAAAGGTACATGGACTTTTCCTAAAGCAGGAACGGTATTCCCCTGGGTCTGCTGGGGCATAGGAAGATCTGTCACACGCCTTCTCCAAACACCATCTCTTCAAGGATGTCACCAGCACACCTCTGCAACCAGGAAGGCAACTTTTCCATAAGAAAAGAGACACTCAGCTGGACAGCTCACAACTGCACACCCTCAGACTCACCTCCTCTCCCAAAAGCCTCCTTCTCGGGAAACAAGAGAATGTGGGGTTGAGTGGATCAGAGCATGGTGCTGCAAGAGTGAAGGCTTCCTGTGTGTGGTTGCCTGGTCAGCTGGTGTGTGGTGACAGACACCATCTTCTGAGAGACACCCACACACGTGCTCAGTGGCCAGCTCGCACGTGGAATCTTCCGGAGGTTGGCAACCAGCTCTTAAAGCCCCTTTCTATCTTATGACTTCATTCATGCATAGGAAGGACTCGTGTTTGGTCCCACAGCTCCCTGACACCCACCAATATGGAGGGGCAGTGGAGTCTCACTCCCCCAGGAGCTCCCGGCATTTGGGAGGCCTTTGAGTGACCCTGGTTTAAGCTCAGCCACATCCGGCTCCAGGTGGAAGACAGGCAGCCTGGTCACAGAGTGCAGCTGCCCCAGGCCATTAGAGGGCCTGGTGACTCTGCGGTCCCCACAGAAGGTGCAAGGGGTAGGAGAAGTCCTGTGGGTCAAGAGAAGATGGGAAAAATGCAGGCACTTTTATGTTTTTAATAGAAAATCCCCCAATTGGCTGAGAGCCAGGAAGTCTTCTAAAATAGGATGACAGCCATTTGCATTTCACAGTTATTAATTTGCTGAATCCAACCCATGTCTTAAGGAACAAGGGGAGACAGAGGTGGCTGAGGAAAGCAGAGTCTTGGTCTTGGCTGTTTGTGATGTTATACAGGTCACCTATAAAACAGAGACTACAGAGAAGACATTCATCTAGAGCAACGCCCTCTGAAGACAGCAGCCCTTGGCCTCCGGCATCATGTGGGGATTGGTGCAGGTGTTCTGGCCCCCTTCAGAGATCTTTCCTGACCATGGGACAACTTATAGGAAAGGGTGCAGCAGCTTTTCCATGAAAACCTCAATTTCCACATCATCTACTCAAATTCTACACAAGCCATGCAAAATAAAAATAAAATGGAGGAGTGTAGTTTCAGATTAGGAATTGTTATACCCGCTGCCATGTGTCTGTTGCCTAGGATGGCTTTTGCTATTCTAGGTCTCTTATGGTTCCAAATGAATTTTTGGATTCTTCTTTTTCTAGTTCTGTGAAGTACAGTGTTGGAATTTCAATTGGTATTGCATTGAATCTGTATAGCAGTTTTGGTAGTATGGCCATTTTCACTGTGTTGATTCTTCCTACCCAGGAGCAGGGGATATCTTTCCATTTTCGTATATCCTCTTTGATCTCTTTTTTCAGAGTGCTGTAGTTTTCAGTGTAGAGGTCTTTTGCTTCTTTTGTTAGATTGATTCCCAGATACTTCATTTTTTTTGGTGCCATTGTGAAAGGAATTGTTTCCCTAATTTCTCATTCTGTGAGTATGTTATTTGTGTACAAGAAGGCTATTGATATTTGGGTGTTGACCTTGTATCCAGCTACTCTGCTAAAAGTGTCAATTAAATCAAAAAGTCTTTTGGTGGAGTTTTTTGGGTCTTCAATGTAGAGTATCATATCATCAGCAAATAATGACAGTTTAACTTCTTCCTTTCCTATCTTTAAAAGCCCCTGTGATAAAAACAGCATGATACTGGCAAAGAAACAGACCTGAGGATCAGTAGAACAGACTGAAAGACACAAAAACAACTCCAGATGTACTCAGCTACCTCATCTTTGACAAAGGTGCTGACCATCCTCACTGGAGGAAATATAGCCTCTTTAATGAATGGTGTTTGAAAAATTGGATCTCAACCTGCCAAAGATTAAAACTAGATCCTTATCTTTCACCATGCACTAAAATAAAATTGAAGTGTATTAAAGATCTAAATATTAAAACAGAAACACTAAACTTGCTGGAAAATAAATTAGGCAGAACTCTTGAAGACATTGGCATAGGAAAAGACTTTATGGACAAGTCCTCAGTAGCATGGGAACTAGCAGAAAGAATCAACAACTGGGATCTCATCTTATTGAAAAGCTTCTGCGCTGCAAAAGAAATCATCAACAGAACTAAGAGACAACCTACAGGGTGGGAAAAAATTCTTACCAGCTGCTCCTCAGACAAAGGACTATTATCTAGAATATATAAAGGACTCAAAACAGTCAGCCCCCCTGAATATAAAGACCCAATTCAAAAATGGGCATCTGAAATGAACAGACATTTATCAGACAAAGAAGTAGAGGCACAGTTTGTAATAGCTAAAACTTGGAAACAGCCCATCTGCCCATGTGTTGGAAAATGGATAAAGAAGATGTGGTTTTTCTATAAAATGGAATACTACTCAGCCATAAAGAATGAGAAATTAGAGTTATTCATAGGAAAATGGCTACATATTGAGGATATACTCCTAAGTGAAATAAATCAGTCACACTTGTAAATACCGAATAGTTTCTTTGGCGTGAAAAACTATAATAGTACATAAGATCCTAATGGGATAATTAAGAGTGTGAAATCGGAAGAAAAGGGCTAAAGGTGTAGGGGAAGTGGGAAGGGTAGGGGAAAGGTAATAAGGGAAAAGAAAAAATATGAGGAAATGAAAAAATGGAAATAAAGAGTATATAAATGGGGAAGGGAGGAGGTGCTGAAGGGCGGGCAGGTACAAGGGGAAAAAATGAGAGCCAAGACCTGTCATATGAAGGTACAGGATCCCAGTAATGAATGTAACTGTACTGTAGACCTAGATTGTACCAATAAACTCAATAAAAAGAAAAAAAAATAAAACGAAGGAGACAAATGTGCATTTTCCTTTTTGAAATTTTTTTTTTCTTATTGACTTGAAATCCTAACCATCAATAAACCCCGCATCAAGTCTCATCTGCCCTAAGCCTCCCATCCGGGGTGTCCGACTCTCTGTGATGGTCGCAGTCTCGCACGATCTGTGCTGATGGCTGGCACTCGTCCGAGGCCGCTGGGGACCCTTGCATCTGATGCGCACCAGAAGGCCGTCAGCACCCTGAACCAAAGGAGGAGTCAAGGAGGCCCCTCACACCAACATCTGCAATGTTGCCACGCCAAGCCAGCCACTGCGCCCATCTAGTTCTGTTCAGTGCAGCAGTGGCACCAGCTCTATGTCCTGCTCTGGGTTACACTGAGGGTCCACGCCGAGAACTGCAGAGGGCCTTGGGGCCCAGGACGGAGGTGGCTGCAGTTCGAGAAGGGCAGACAGCGTGTGGGGTTAGGACCCGCTGCAGAAGAGGAGCTGGGAATCCACAGCCCGGGCGCCTGGCATTACTTTCACGTGTGGTGGTCTCCACGTGTCTTCCTCCCTAGCTCCATGCTATGTGGACAGCTTCTGTCCTCTCCAAGTCCTCGCTGCCTCAGAAGACGGTCCCCACTGTGATTTCTGCACCTCCCCATTATTATTGTACTATGTGAGGATTATATACGGTCTCTCCATGCATAATTGCTCTTGGCTTCAACTCCAGACTCTGCATTGGTACTTTTATTCATGACAGCACTTAATCCTTGTGAAAAAGTAAGAGAAAATTACTGTCCTGGTTTAAGAGGAGCAAAGGTTAGGTAATTTTACCAAATTTGCATCTGACAAGGACAGGAAGCCATGACTGACTTTCCCCACATCCCCTTCCTTGCCATACACCAAGTCCTCATTTAAATCATACAAAGTGTGGGTAAATATAAACCATACAAATGTAAACCAAATTCAGCATGAATTTCCATGACAGAAGAACATGGACCAGATGTTGTGACACGGCCCTAAACCACTTTGAAGCTAATCAGACAGGTCCTGAGAGGCCCTTGAGGGCAAAGTGAGGTCTCCAGTGTGTGACCCTTCTTGCAGGATGGAGCGATGGTGGGGTTGGGGGGTCTGGTCTCCACTCAGGCTCACTGCCACTCGCGACTGCCAGCACCTGCACCAAGTGTGCACTGAACACTGACTGGGCCACAGCTCTCCCTGGGCTGTGACTTCCCAGGCCACTGCCCATCTCTGCCTGTGTCCCCCGACTGCCAGCGGCTCTCCCAGCTCTTCTGCTTGGCCTCTCTTGGACCTGTGTGCCAGTCTTGCTCTGCACCAGCAAGTACTTTCACGTGACCTGCAGCAGCGTTTTCCTGGAAAGACCTTGCTCAGATTTTCCACTGCCTGCCTGCTGCCCCAACTAGCACTCGGGAAACTGCTTTTGCTTTCTTCCTAGTTGCACCTGCCACTCACCCTCCTGAAAGCAGGCATTAAGGCTTCAGACAGCTACTTACTACATAAAATTTTCAAATAAAATATTCCCGTTACATTTCCTTAGGGGAAAAGTTCATTTGACCAGATTAGCAAAATGAACGTAAATATGAAGTAAGGCACTGGCTGCCTGTGGACTGTGGGTTCAGGCCCAGAGCTGTTGGAGACAGTGCTCAGGGCAGGTCTGTGAGAAGGTGACGTCGCCGGCCTCACGCTATGGGACAGATGCCAGCGTGCGCGAATGTGTGTTCACAGGTGGAAGCACTCCCGGCTCATCCTGTGGGAATTCACACTTACAAACGGGGCAGAGGGGATTCAAGCCTTATTCTGGACTCTGCCTTTGACCTGGCGTGAGTAGGACTTTGACGTTTTCCTCCCACAAAGTCTATTTTCACTTTCGTAAAGAAAACACTCAAGGCCTGGGTTGTAGCTCAGCGGCGAGTGCCTGCCCGGCAAGCGTGAGGCCCTGGGTTCGATTCCTGGTACCAAAAAAGAAGTGAAAAAAAAGACCCCCAAAAAAGGCCCTTTAAAAAAAGAACACTCAAATATCCTAACCAAAGGATTCAACGCGTGGAACTCGAGCCCAGTCTCTCCAAAGGTCTAGGTTTTGTGCGGGGGGGAGGCCGTGCTGTCGCTGATGGGGGACGGGGCACATCTTCCTGGATGTGGTCTCCGTGGTTACAGCCATGAAACTCAGCCGAAGGGTTAGGCGGACATCATGGGGCAGTCCAGGAGGTTGGACCTCCTCCCTTCACCGGCGTAAGCAGAACGGAGAGACCAAGGGACCAGGAGGAAAGTCTTCCCTCTCCCGCCAACTCCCTATGCGCTTCGGGGAAAGCACCGAACTCCTTCCTCCATGGCCTGCTGTATCACGAGAGCTTAGGTTCCCTGCTGTCATCTTCACCTGAGTTCTTCAGAAGAAGCGATTCTGTGCAAACGGAGGGCAGCGAGGAAATACTGCGCAGGGGCGAGCCAGGGAAAGCGCGGTGGAGAGCTCACGTGCAGAGCCCTGGGTCAGAACCGCTGGGCACGCGTGTGACCCACCCAGGCCTCAGCCCTGGCTGCTGAACGCCGCCTCTTGTGAGGGCTGCGTTGCAGCGCCTATCTCCTTTGTCTTTGGCATATCTGGCACATTTAAAATCAGATGCCTCTTACTATAAGGTTTCTCATAATTTTATGTGGATGTAGTTTGAATAATAGGGAATGGCAAATACTAAGATCCGACACAGAGGCAGGAATGCCAGTCTGTGAAGGATTCTTTCCCCGCAGTGCGGTTGACATGGAGCACTTTTCTTGCTCAGTTCTCCCTCGTCTTGTGTGCTGCTTTTCCTCCTGACTTGTGTGTTCTGTAGCCTTAACTCATGGGTGCCATCTCTAGAAGTGCTGGAGTCCACAGAGAGTTGATCTTGCATCACAGAGATGATGGATTTGTGTTCCTTTGACTTTGCCATTCACAGCCGCACAGTTGGGTGGAAGTTGCCCAGCCCAGCCTAGCCCAGGACTGGCAACTTTATGTGACGTTGGTGGAATTTTGATACAAATCATACCAATAATTGAGAGAAATGGAGCAAGCTGCCTATAACTGGAGAAAGACTCTGGAGGTGGCTGTATCTGAATTACACAAGTGTGGGCTGTGTGTCACTGCACCATGTGTGAATGCTGAGAGTTTGGTAGCTTGAACTCGGGGCTGTATATTTAGTTCATGCCTCCGTGAGGGCCTACGGAGGGGTGGGGCCAAGAGTCTTAGCTGGATGCATGAAAGCACTTCCAACAGCAACAACAATGTAGGATTTTGCAGACTGCATGAAAAGAAGAGATAACTTTAACTTGGCCAGCCAGTGAACGTGTTGTAGAGCAAGTTTCCATTGGGGTGGTTTGTGGTGGAACAGATCTGACCACACACTTCAGCAGGTTGTTTGCAAGGCTGGGATGATTAAACTCCGAGTTGTTGACCGGAGAAGTGTTCCTGTTCCTCCCTCAGGAGCACTGTGCACATGTGCTCAACACCCCAGTCATGCACAGAGACGTTTGTGGATATTTTAAAATGTTACACCTGCCCCTGGAGATCAGGTCCCTGCCTGGGAGATTTCAGGGCACCCTCAATTCCTTACATGAAGGCTGCATATTGTTAAGCGGGGAGATGAGAGAAAAGAATGACTGAGAAGCAGATTCAGAGTCTCAAAGCTGGATTTTTATGCAGCCTCATCCACAGCAACAGTCCTGTCCAGCTCGATAGCCAGAAAGCAGTGACACCTGGAGCTTCAGGACGTCTCTGCCCAGCGAGGGGCAGGAAAGAAGGCAGGAGACATAGCCAGAAGACAAACCTAACTTTTTGGCCTCCCTCAAACACTGTGCAGTGGGCGCTAGGAATCTAGTTCTGGAGCAAGTCCATAAAGAAAACCTTTGAAAAGTTTGCACAAAAGATTCTTGAGTAAGCTCGTAAATGTGACGCCAAGCAAACACTTGGCAAAATTCAGCCAAGTCATAAAAAGAGCTGCTGGACCATCCAGCTGCATGACCTGAGCTGGAGAAACGGGGCTGCAGGGTTCCCCTTCCCCTAAGGATCAGGTAAGGGACAGAGGCTTCCGGCTTTATTTAACTTGGTCCTGGACCAGTTATATCTGGTCTCCAGACTCTTGTCTTAAAGGGGACCCAGTGTAAAAGTAGGCCAGCACCTGAGCAGACGTGAGCTTTTTATCACAGCAACGTGAACTTGTGCTGGTAGAACTGGGCTTGAGGTGACACCGCCACTGTGGGTGCTGGGCACTGGGAACACGCTCCAAGTCATGGCTGTTTTTAGACTTATCTTGACTGCATTCTCTTCTCAACTCTTTTTCAGCCAAATAGCTAGTCATTTCTGTTGAGTCTCTTATTGGAACTGTTTCACTGTCGGGGCAGTTGGTGTGGAGGATTCCCCAGCTCCCTAAATTTACAAGAACCTGTTTGTAGGTTTCCTAAGTCCTCCATGACAAAATATCTCACACTGAGTGGCTTGAGTAATGTGACTTTTTCATCTAACAGCTCCTGAATTCTGAGACCAAGGTGTCTAAGGCTGGTTCCTTCTGAGGATGCGAAGCGCTCTGTGCTCTGCCCCAACTTCTGGGGCTTTGTCAGCACGTGACTGGGACAGCACCACCCTGGACTCTGGTCTCATCTTGAGTGTGTGCATATCCAAACCCCTCCTTCTGGGGACTCCATCATACTAAGTTAAGACCCACCCTAAAGACCACATTTCAATTTAGCCCTGCAAACACCCTCTCTTCACCTAAGGCCACATTCCGAGGTCCTGGGGGTTAGCACTGCAAAGTATGAATTCTGTTTTAAAAAATTAACTTTATTGGTACAATTTGGGTATACAATATAGTGACATTTATCATTGGAAATTTGCACCTTTATGAAATTGATCTTGGTTCTTATTTTTTCCCCATACCTTGTCCTCCTTTCAACCCCTCCACCCCTCCCCATTCACAGAGACTTTGCTTCCATTTTTTCATTTTCTCATGTTCATTCCATTTCCTCTCCCTACCCCTCCTACTTCCCCTTCCCCTTTGCCCCTTTTCTTCCTGTTTCACATCACCTATTATCCATTTTAGTCCTCACGAATTTGAAGGGACTCTACTCAATCAGTAGCAGTGTGATTTCTGAAGCTGGGAAGGAAGGGAACTATCTGAAGTTGAACTTTATTTCAACCAGAATGAATAAGCAAACAAATTAATTCATTAAAAAATAAAAATGCTTAAATGGTAAGGACTGCAATAGTCCACAAATGTCTCTTTAGTGTAGTCTGCACGCCGATACGTCCCCATCTAAGTCTCATCTGGGAAGCTCGTGTTCCAGGTAAATACCAAGAGAACTTGTGTCTCTTTCCTCCTCACTGATAATAGGACCGGTAACTCATCATGCTTCGCTTTTTGCTTAGGTTGCCGGAAATCACAGAACCAGGTGTACCACTCAGTCACGTTCCTCTCAGTGCTTTCTCCTCCTGCTGTGGTGTTGATTTTCTGTTTCTGTGCCTCGTTTTCTGCCTGTGGTTCTGCACTCTGCTAGCCAGCAGCTGCCCAGCCTCACCGCAGAGAGCCTCACTGCCATGGCGCTAAGACTGTTCCCACATCACCCAGGCTCCTCTGCTCAGACTGCAGAGCTGCATCCACCATGACCTCCTCCGTGGGGTCTGCCTGGGCATTTTATAGACTTTTTCCTTGTACTTTCCCTCCACACTGTCCTCTTTTTCGCCAGAACCTGGGAAAACAATGGCTGACCATGCCTAGGGCTCAGAGCTGTTCAGCCTTAGCAATTCTATTGCAGAAAACAGCAGGTATATTCTTTGTGTATTAAACAATGGGTGCTTACACAATCTTTGGGGGAAACAGTTCCATCTGTCTGAGGTTGGAGAACACCCCTCCCACATAGAGAATGATCAAAATATAAAGTGAGCATTTAAATTTTTTAAATTGTTATAGTAAGACATATTGCCGTGAATCTCCCTCAAAATGCCACCTCACTTTGAACACACTTATCTTGCTGTCCATGTCACTTTCTGACACAGTTCTGGAAGTCTCCTTTCATGGGTGTCTTTATAAGGTATGATTGAAAATATGGTGAGTACAGCTGTTCCGCGCCAGCCAATGAAAAGATAGCTTTGTAAAAACATTAAGCTGTGTCCTCATTCACCTTATTCACCGGATCTGGCAACATGTGACTTCTGGCTTCTCCTCAAAGTCAAAATGACCATGAAAAGTGAATGTTGCGATTTAATTCAGGACATCGAGGCAGCCACAACAGCACAACTAAAGACAGTCACAAAACAGAACTTTTAGAACTTCTTCAGTAAGTGGCAAAACCAGTGCAATAAGTGTGTTTGTTAGAGAGGGGATATTTTGAGGGGAATTAATTGCAATGTGTCTTTTACTGCAATAATTTTTGAAAATTTGTTCATTAAACTATGTTTTAATCACACCTCACTAAACTAACTAATCTTTCATCATGAACACCTCATTAGGTATCTGAAGCTGGAATTTTCCTCAAGAATTTTGCAGAGTTTGATATTCTTTGAGCCATAACTTAGAGTTGTGAATTTTAGTCACAGTTGGTTCAGCTTTACAGGAAAAAAAAAAAAAACAAAAGAGAAGAAAGCTGGCTGGTTGAGTTGGATTCCAAACTCTGTATTTTCTCTGTGTTATACACTAAGTCTGCTGCTGGGTTTTGAGATCTATATTGGTGCTAAGGTATACCCATACCCTTCTCACTTATATCACACACACACATATTTAAATATGTGTATGTGTCTATGTATCTTCTGTTTTGGAAAACTTTTCTGATCTCTGATGACTCATGCTCATAGTATTCATGATTTTTGTTTTGTTTTGTGTTTTTATAGGGTCTTGCCATGTAGTCCAGTCTGGGCTTGAACACATTTTTTGTTTTGTTTTGTTTTGTTTTTTTGAGACAGAGTCTCACTGTTTAGTTGAGAATGACCTGGAACTCACTGTGGAGCCCAGGCTGGTCTCAAACTCACAGTGATCCTCCTGCCTCAGCCTCCCGAGTGCTGGGATTACTCTCATGCACCGCCACGCCCAGCTCGAACACATTTTATAGCCCAGGTTGGCCTTCAACTTGCAGCAATCCTCTTGCCTCAGCCTCTTGAGTACTAGGGTTACAGGCATACACCACCATTCCTGGCTCAGTATTCATGATTTTTAAAGTTCTCCTCTAATTTTCCTTCCATTTAATATCAGCAGAAATCGTTTCTTTTTGATGCTCCCTTGGAATCCCAAGTATGTTACTATTTTTTTATCTTCTACATATGCTTGTTTGTGAATTAGCAAAAGCACCTCGCAGGTGCAAGGCCTGTGGAACCATACAGAGCAAGGTGGGTCAAAAGACAAAGAGAAATGTCCCATCCTGGGAACCAGCTGTGAAGGTGCCAGTCCACCTGATCCTGCTGCTGGCGCGAAAGGGAGAGGTCCACAGTCACCCTCAGCCTGTAGGGTCATCCTGGGTGCTAGGCCAGTTGTGCCTGCTCTTGTCCAAGGGGAACTGGCACCCTCCACTCTCAGCCATCTCCTCACTCTTCTGAGAACAGAGGGAGGAGGAGAAGGAAGATGTGCCATGTGCCACAATCTCAATCTCTGCTGGTTGCGATGAGGTCCAGAAAGTACCTGAATCAGAAGCTCTTTATACCACACGAAAGGAAAGTTAATGCAAACATACCCGGGAGTCCAGCATCAGAACGCCTGTCAGCATGACTCACCATGCCAAGAATTAAAAGAAAGAACATGTGACGGCATGGTAAGTACAGAAATGGTTTGTAAAGATGTAGAAAAACAATAATTTCTAATAGCTACAGAAAGTGAAGAAGATTACAGAAGGAGTTATAGTTATATATAGTTATAGCACAATAGTATATCAAACCTTACAATATTAAAGCCATTTCCTATAAAATTAAGAACAAAACAGAGATGTCAAAACTGTCCACCATAAGAAATAGAGTTTTGGGCCGGGGATTTAGCTCAGCGGTTCGGTGGCCTGCCTTGCAAGCACAAGGACCTGAGTTCAATCCCTGGTACCAAAAAAAAAAGAAATAGAGTTTTGGGCCGGGGATTTAGCTCAGCGGTTCGGTGGCCTGCCTTGCAAGCACAAGGACCTGAGTTCAATCCCTGGTACCAAAAAAAAAAGAAATAGAGTTTTAATAACTATTGCAACTTCAGTAAGATCATAACATGAGATGATATATAAATATTGAGGAAAAATTCAAAGAGTATGGTACAGTCACGTACATAAGAAACCCATGAGGTGAAAGAAGAAAACTCCTCTTAGATTAATAAAAGGGTAATTGCTATATTAGTTCTCCATGCCGAGTAATAAATTTCTGCACACGTAGAGGCTGGGGGTGACTCACATTCATCAGCTCACAGTTCCCATGAATTGGAGTACTGATGTGGCACATCTGGGACTTCTGCTTATAGTCTCACAGGACCATATTCAAGGTGTTGGCTATGCTGCACTCTCATCTGTGGCTCAAGAATCTGCGTCCAGTGCTGCTCAGAGTGTTTCCAGAATGTATTTCCTTGTAGTTGCCGACTCATAGCAGCTTCCGGCTCTAATACCAGCAGCAGAGATGAGTGGGTGGGGTGGGGGAGAGACATATGTATACTTTCTGGGTGGATCAAGCGTAGGAGGTGCGATCAAACACTACAGTGAACATTTAAATAAAAACGATCACGATATACCGCCTGCCTCACAAGCAGAAGGACCCGAGTTTGATCCCTGGTGCCTCCCCAAATATTGTAATAAAGGCCACGTTGCCATAAATCCGCCTCAGGATATTCTCTTCCTGTCACTCTCTGAAGCAGCTCTGGAGTGCTCTTTCGTGAGTGTCTTTAGTTCTGTTGTGGCTGCCTCAACGTCTTGAATCACCTCAAAATATTCACCACCGTTTCTGTCACATAAAAGCATTATAAGGGCTCCTTATCTGCCATGTTCACCCGCTGTGGGTTGATGCACCATTTGGCTCTTTCCTAAGTGGAGGTGACCGTGGAAGGTAAACATTCTGAGTCAATTCAAACACTGAGGCAGCCGTGAGAGCACACGATGAACTCATGAAAGAGGTTTTCTGGAAATGCTTCAGACAGTGCCAAGGACAGGGGAGTAAGTGTTTGCAAAGGAAGAGGAGTGTTCTGAGGAGAGTTAGTTGCAATGTGCCCTTTACTATAATACTCGATTCTGTCAATTTACACATCTACCAGTTTATAATCACATCTAATACAGGAAATCAGTAAAGGCATAAATAACCTGGGTGAAAGAGCTTGTTATTCAAGAAAAGACAAGAAGTAAAAACAATGTTTCTAAGCACAGTGGGTTAAATATATACGGTCTTATAACATAATGATATACATGAATTATGCGCATTTATTCAAACTGCATGTAGTTTACATACGTGTATGCGCTTGTTTGAAAAATAGTTGCCAGGAAAATGTTTCTCAGGCTTCTCTGACAGTGAATCAGTTCATATCTCTAAAATCTTAAAGCGCACACAACTTAGCAGGAAATGATAGAAATAGCACACATATGAACAGGAAAGCCCACAAGAAATCTAAACAGAACCTGCACTCATAAAATAAGGCTAATCTTCCCTATTTGTTCAGAGAAAGGTAAATTAATGTAGAAAGATGGTATTTTTCATCTATTAGATTAAAAATTAAAAGGATAACAGCCTGTGATTTTAAGGTTTAAAAGAAAGCGGCCTTTTCATGTATAGCTTCTCAGCAAATAAATTGCTGCAACTTTCTGTAATCAGCTCCTATTAGAAAGAAGAATCACAATCATTGATTCTGCAACCCCACTTTGATTTTCTCCTGTGACTATAAAAGCATCCTATTCAATCACAGTAACTGCAGCATTGTTTATTTTTAATAGGCCCATACTGGGGATGAGAACACTCAGCAGTAGCAAGGTGTGAGCACATCATGTAAATCCAGCATGCTGACATCACGCAGCTGTCCAAAAGGCTGAGTTAGCACCCAAAGTCCTCCAACCAGGCTCTTACTGTGCTGTGTATTGAAAGAAGCACATTTTCTAGCACTAGCATTGTTTTTGTAGAAATAAAACACACCACAGAGACCACACTAAATGCTTTTGTATGCGAATGTGTGGTTCAAATGTGTTCCTTTCCAGCCAGAAGGGAGCATGGACACTGTGCTTAACAGATTACTACATCTGCAAAGATGAGGAAAGAAGAGGGTGATTATTGCTTTCATCACTACATCCTTGCTTTGTTCCACTAGTTAGAATGCCTTTGTGCTATGTTGGACAAATAAAATAAAGAGACATTTAAAAGAACAAGTACTGTTTGTTGGGTAATGTCTGCTTTTCTCAATTATCACCTTTTGTGCTTTTTCTCATTCTGTACAGCTTGCTATGTTTCAACTTATTTTTAAAATTAAACAGAGATAAATGTGAGTTCATTTAAAAAAATTGAACTGGAACCCTGGATTTTGTTTGGAATCATCACTGACCAAAGGCGCAGAGGTCTTCGGAGCAGGGAGAGGGACAGAGTCTTCTTGGGGTTGTTCAGGCCTGGCGGTGATTAGGAGGAGGGCTGAGGCGGGTACACGGCAAAGAGCATTCGTGGACAAATCATGATTGAAAGGGGGTCAGGCAAACCATGTTTGGTTTTCCCAAACCGGCTTGGAAAAGAAGAGACGTCCTCCAGCCCTGGCCCTCGGTGTATCTCCTGCCTCACTGTACAAGAGACGTGGCATTTCTGGGAAATTGAGAAGATCCCAGGCCTCTACTGAGCACCCAGAATGTGAGGGAGAGGAAGTGCTGCTTTGGAAGAAAGCTTTGCAAGAGTTGCTGGAGTAGCTTACGTAGCATGAAAAATAACCTTCCCTCTAAATATCTGAAATACCTTTTCAATAAAAGCATTCTAGATTAGAGTTGTTATTGTTTGGGGGGGGTAAACCTTTTTCTTGTTTTTTTTTTTAAATTTGGGCATTTCAACTTCAGTTTGTTAATGAGTAGTGTTTTCAGTTTATTTCACCAGGATTTCATATGTTTTAGAAAATAGATGTAAAATTTCTTTGTCACTTTGTATTTTATTTTCCCAGTTTAGTTGTAATTTTGTTATATTTTTCTGGTCTTCTAAAAGCTTAACCAGTTCATTTTTATCTTCAAATAATATGTTATTCATTCTACTCTTTATTTCTAATTTATGCATTTTACAGCTCGGTTGTTCATTCTTGTATCCTTAGAACAGGTTTTCATTGTTTCTAAAATACTCAAATTTATTTACTTTACGTAATGAACGTTGTGCACCTTTGCCAGCATCGTACCGCGAGAATTCTTTCCTAGTATTTTCCTCGACTGTGCCCGTAGTGTTTCACTCCTTCCTTGTGGGCTTCCTTTCCTGCCTCACGGAATGTGAATGTCGGCCGAGACGCGGTTCCCCCACGCCCATGAGGAGCGCACCGAGACGCCTCTCCGCGGGAGAGCTGGACTAGCTTTGCAAGACCTTGCTTCAATCTCCAATGAAGACGTCTCTATGTACTTTCACTGTAGACAGCTGTGCTGTGCATGGACTGCTGTATTTCCTCAGCCTCTGAAGGGACTTTTCGTTGCCCTTGGACACCCACCGATGTTGTGTGAACTAAGTGCATCGTGACTTGTTCGGAAGTAACTAACCTCTTTCTCTACCTTTTTACCTAAACTAACAAAAAAATTTTGACATTGTATGATTTGGATTTATTTTTTAACTATACTGGGGCTCAAAGAAATTTTTATCCTTAGGGCTCATTTCTTTTTTGAAACTTGGAGAAAATTAAAACCAAAATAAAAACAGTAGTAAAATACTTTTCATGAATAGCAATTAACAAAATATGAAAATAGCTAAAAAAAATACTAGTGACTTTCAAAATGCCATGTCTGAAAATAAGTTGAAAAGATCCTTACATGAAAGCAAACCCTAAAGGAAATTATTTAAATGGTAACCAAATGTCAAATTTACATCTTTTTTCCTTTTCTTTCCTTCTGTGTCTTGACCAATAGGGTGTATGCTGACACTCATCTCTCTTTCATGCAAGCCGTGTGAATGTGGATGTTTTCTGAATCTTTGTATTTTCTCAGTCTCATTCTGGAGCTCGCAGTGCATTTAACATTCGAGTTGTACGTTCAGACTTGGTATCAAATTCAGTGCACGTTGCTGGTAGTGGTGTGGGCTTGGATTGGTCTGTTCCTAAGTTTCTCGTGTGTGAAACAAGCTGCCAATAGTTTCTCCCTTGAGGAATTTTCCTGATGAAGGAAGTTACTATACAGGTATCACTTCTCAGACACTGTGCTATCTGAACTGTTTATTTTACACTGTACAGGAATGGGAGTGCTAGACCTTGTCCTCAACCTCTTCAGAGATTCATTATTTTCTGGCAGCTTTACAAATGGCCAGTTTTGACATTTGTCAGATTACATTTTTTTCAGGTTTATTTACCTTTTTCAGTGCTCCCCGAGTACTTTCATTGGCTATGGCTAAGTACAAATTTTTGATAGATTTTCTTTATTAACTTCTTTGAATGTCTTATGCCATTTTTCAAAAGAGTTTCTTTTATTATACTCGTGATGATTTGCTCTTTTGCTGAATTTAAGCCTGTTTTTTCATCTATAACTGGAAAAAAAAAACCTTCCCCAGCACAGCCCTGAGTGGTCTGCTGTCCTCTCAAGAAAGGACAGCCCTGAGGGGCCCTGATGTAGTCGTGTGTCCAGGAGCAGTGGGACATAAAAGCCAAGGAGCCAATTCCTAAGGAGCTCCTTGCCCGCTGCATTTAGGGTGTTTTCCTCTCCTAAATCCTTTCAGATTCTGAATTTTTAAACAACAGAAAACAAGCAGCAGGGAAGCTGGCATTAGTAGAGACACAACGCGTGGAGTTCTACTCATTTTCCCAAATGGGAAGGAATTCAGGAGAGGCCTTTCTTAGTCTCCTTTCTCTGCATCTTTCCTTCGTTGTACATTTTGTTGGCCTCTTTTCCCCTTTCTCTCCATGTGGTGCTGCTTTTCATTTTCTTCTGTCATTAATTCAAGTTTGCACCATTAAAGGATTTTCCATCTTTTTGTTTCGATCTCGTCCACCATCCTGGGATCCAGGCTCCCCGTGCTGCCTACCTGCTGTTGTGCCTCCCACTTGCCAGTGCTCAATGTGTGTGAGAAGGAGCTGCTGCTCACCCCATGCACCTCAGTGATTCTGTTTCAAAGGATGAGATTTCTCCGCATCCGTGTGGTGTGGACTTTGAAGTGGAAACCCTCCCCTTTCACCAGGTTAACTGTGTTGCCTTCCATTATGCTGCCAGGCTACGAAGTGGGCCAAGTTCAGCACTCTTTGGAGGAGCCATTGGAAACTGGCTTTTGAGTTTGATTCCCCTGTGATTTTGTGACTCCTGATAGAAATTTGAACCCTCATGATATGAACTATTAAAGGTGTGGGTTTGTATACATTTTGGGTGATATATATTCCATAACAGTCATCTCTGGCTGAGTCATGTTGAGGGCTACCCTGTTATCAGCACAGATTTTCTCTTTTGGAGTGGGGTACTAAATGCATACAGGTAATAGTCTACACAGACCTAAAAGACATACTCAAAGGACGCCAGATTCCAGACAACTGTCTGTATCCTCAATGCACCATCACTGTCATGAAATTATTTAAATTACTTGTATTCTCTCGGAGGGGCATAGACTATCGCAAGTGTACTTTGCTGTCTCAAATCTGTAAATATAAGCTTTAGGGAATAACTTACAAACTGAATCTGCAAGATAAGTTTGACTATCTTCCCATACTAATGCTATGAATGCTAAAAGCACAGATGATTTTTGGGGGTACTACCAGGAAATTCTTGAGATCAGAAGCTTTGTTTTTAATTAGAGAGAAAATAAAGAACAATGTGCTCCTGAGAAGAGTGAACCTTCCCCAGGGTGGTCTGAGAAGACAGGCTCAGAAGGTCAGGCAAACCTCAAGTGTGAGGGCTGTGAGCTGGTCCTGATGTTTGGTCTATGGCCTTCTGTGTCATACATGTGGCTGGGAGGCCTTGGGAAGACCATAACTCTTGGTCCATATTGTAGTCCTGTCCCTTAAAGGCTGAAGTCCCTTCCAGTGCTAAAATCCCGGTGGCTCTAGTCTGTCCTACTGCTCTAGTGTGTTACACATACAGGCCTGAAACATTGCTGGCAGACATTGTGTTTTCCTTCATGTTCATGTGATTGTGGTTTACAAATATACACATTCTTTGGCTATGCCAACTACTCTCTTCAGAACAGAGCAGAGCCCAATACCCCACCAGCAGCTGGCTCAGAGAAAGCTCTGGAGGCTGCTGAGGGCTGGCTTGGAAGCTATCTCCTGAACCAAGCCAAAGAGAGATGCCAGCTCACTCTGCAGGAGAGCAAAGGCTCACTGAGGGTGGAACACAGGCATTCTGTGCTGCTTATTCTCTAAGTCCAAAGGTAATTACCAACACTCCAGTTTGGGTGCCAGGCATGGCACTCTGATTAATGCTATGAATGCAACTTTCAGACTCATTACTTAGTAGGTGCTGGGAGCAAAATGGGCCATAGTGCTGTGTGTGGCTCAGGCTGCCGAGGGGCAGAGTATGCTCTGGAAGAAAGGCCAGCTGCTCCTTGCACAGAGGTGCTTGTCTGGCCAGGAGGTCTCTGCCAGCACAGTGTATGCTCATGACATTCTCATGGAGAAAGTTATCCCATTTTCCCACAGGTGGAGGAGCAATCTCAGTAGCCACCAGTGGCCTGGGGACACAAGACTTGTTTGTGGGCCTTTTTAATTTGTTTATACTTTTGGATGATGCCTTTTACCATCGGCCCAAAGATCTCCATAAACTATCTGATGAGATGGCTTGTTCCTTAACTTTTGTAACTAGAGAGGACAGGATGTTTGGAAGAGTCCTAAGGATGTGCAATGCCCTCCTTCCTGGAGGAAGTGGGGAGGTGAATCAGAACTGCTCCTGATGATGCCTGTGTACTGGGTGTCCATACCCCTTCCTGCAGACAGTCCTGACAAGTGTGTGCAGTATCTTCCTCTGTGGGTGTCTTCTAACCAGTGGTACATTTTCAAAACAACTGTGCAGGGATGATAGGAGAAATATATGACCCAGAGGCTTCAAAGTGACAGAGTGCTGATCTTGGTGTAGGGAATAGGTGTTCCTTATTGTGAACAAATAAAGTAGAAGTATCAGCCTTTCAAGCGCAGAAGAGACTCTCAAATTATGCACTGTGCCCTCTTCCTCTTGGTGCCTTCTCCCTAGGCCACAGAAAGACTGCTCAGCATTTTTGGTTCCATCAGTCAGGCGGCCTGATGCATCTCACAGGTGCCAATATCGACAGATAATAAATCCGTTTTCTCTTTCGTTGGATGGAGGAGATGCTAACTTTGGAAGAGCAGTGAAAACTGGGCTAAAGACATCATCCAAATTCCCTTCCATGGGAGTGGGGTCAAAGCTTACTCTAAGGGTCTCCTGTGTGTATACGAAAAATAGGCATGCATCATGTTGGCTTTTGCAATTTAGTATCCTTTCCTGTTCAAGTTTATAGCAGAAAGAACTATAAAGTGGCAAATAAAAATCTTTCAAAGCAAAACCAAAGTGATCTGCATATCCCTCTATAAAGTCTGGAATTCTCGTAGGACATTCTTTAAAAACACTCTCTAGGCTTCAAAATGTCCGTTGGACTTCTTGTTTAACGCCAACCCCAGCCTTCAGCTGTCCTCACTACCTGTGCTCCAGCAGCCTCGCACCCTGTTGTGACCGGAAGGGGACCTCACTTCTGGGGTGCTGCTCCTCCCATCTTGGCTGAAGGGTGGAGCCCCTGGAATAATAGTCAGAGCCCATGCTCGTGTCGCTTTTCAGTCGTCCCACCTGTGACTTCCACTCTGACCAGCCCCTCCTCAAGCTTTCTCTTCCTTGTCTTTCTGTTGTGATTTTAACTTCCTATTGTTCAATAACCGAGGCAATCTCTTCCAGACAAGATTAATTCCTCATATTTGCAGCGAAGAGAGACTGGAAGAAGAAATTCCATTCTATAGTCTAGAGAAGAAAGTATAGTTGGGCCTTTCAAAATAGGGCGCTTCTGCGGGCAGAGGCGTGGTCTGTGGTAAGTCAAAGGTCACAAGTTCGGGAAGCAGATGACCGCGGTGTCGGATCATCGCTTTACAGATGAGAAGCTGTGAGAATCTAGAGCGGAGTGGTCGTTTAACTTCCCCACGGACAAGCCAGGGCCAAATGGCTTTGACGCTGCGTAGGGATTATGAGCTCGGGCACCCTGCCTGCGGTGGTGCTGCAGTGCTAGGGGCTGTGGTGACTAGCGGAGCGGGAAGGTGGTGGGCGGGTGTGATGGAGTCGGTGGTGTGGTGAGGCGGTGTGGGCGTGGTGCTGGAGGCGCGGAAGGTGAGGTGGCGTAGGGAGGAGGGCAGGGTGCTGCTGGAGCCACAGGGTGAGCGCAGGTGTTTGGAGGCAAACAGGCTGCTGGATTTTCGGGCAGTGAAGGTGAAGGTGGTAGACTGCCCAGTCTTCTGGCCATGCTGAAAGTTAAAGAAGTATTTGCCTCTGTTCTGTAAGTAATAGAGGCTAGCACAGTCTCTTACCAAAAATTGTCCCCCTGCTCTCTGCTATGTTGTGTAAAATTCCACCAGTTAAGATGAGTCCCCTGGGATCTCTGAGCGGTTCATGTCCAAGAGCCTCTGTTACAATTTCAGTGCCTCCAGGAGTTTTTGCCTTCATCTTACACATTTTACTGGCAAACAAGATGGAAAGAAAACATATCTCAGAGGGCAAGGATGCAAGTCATCAAGTTTAATTCAGTGTCTTTATTTACCTTTTTTCACCATTATTGCTACCATATACAATCTTGTTAAACAGTTAAATCTATCTTCCCATTTTATAAATGAGAAGAAAGTTCTGGCTCTATGAGCTTTAGGTAAATTTCCAAAGTCACGGTGTAGCTGGCGTCATTTTCTCCCTCTGAAATCCAGTCTTCTTGCAGGTGTGCTGTTTCGGGGCTCGGACTTGCACAGCTCCAAGCAGGACAAAGCCCTGCTCTGACCCTCAGTCCTGCAGCACACAGCTGACCTCGCGGCCAGTGCCCTCCCACGCTATGCCCGAATCCTCCTGGCAGCGCGCATGGCTGTGAGTAGTCTGCTGGTCACGGTGTGGACTCCTAGGGTGTTGCTGGGCTTGCACAGGCAGAAGCCACTCCGCTGCGGAGGGTCGTGAGGTCCCGTGGCCATGGCCGTGGCTCAGTGTCCTGGGCACCCACTTGGTGGGCAGGCAGCGCTGGTTCCCTGAGCTCTAGCAGTGAAGAGAGCCCAGCGCATCTTCCCTGCAGCTCCAGCGGGGGCCAGGGCGTGGCTGCCATCCTCTCTGAGGCCTCATTGGGGAGCCTGGAGTTGTGCTCCTTTGGGGGCTGGTGGCCTGGATGTGGGGGCTCAGGCAAAAGGCACCCCATACATCCGGGTGCTGGGGAGCCTGGTGGACTGGTGTGGTCACCAGGGAATAAAGTGATGCTGCAAAGGATGGCTGGGCCGAGTCACCGCATGTGGCCAGGCCTGAGGTGTGCTGGACTCAGGAGCCCACGGGGCACAGCCTGACAGCTGAGCCTTTCTGTGGATTTGGCCTGGGTGGCCCTGCCCTACCTCGGCCTGCCAGACAGCTTGCCCTGCCCAGGCCCAGCTGGGTTCCCGCAGACCATGTGTGCTGCCTACTGGTGTCCACTGCTAGTCACCCTCTCTCCACAGGAAGAAAACACAAGGGAACTCTTTGCAAATTTCAGCTGGTCAAAGAACAGCAATCTTTAAGGGGTTTTTAATTCCTCTCCTAGGTAAAGCCTCCTGTTGCAGCCTTGGGAAATTCAGGAAAAGGTAAAAGAATCAGCCTTGAAATACCAGGAGCCTGCAACCAGACCAGGCTGCCTGGCACACGCTGTGGCAGCTGGCATTGCTTGTGCAGGACCAGGGAAGATGTGGGCAGTGGTGCACTGGGGAGGCCTTCGACCCAGCCTGGAGCTGGAGAGGGAGCCAGGGGAGTGTGTGTCTCCTTTAAGTACTCATTACCTGTAATGAGTCCAGGACCTCGATGCCTTTCCTTTATAATACCCCAATGCACAATAGTCTTAAATAGTGACCGGACAAAATGTCATTTCTTTTTGTCCCTGTTCCTGGCAAAACCACACAGACCCTGAGCCCAAGAAAGGAGCAGCTTCGCTTGCATGGCCCCTTCCTGCCTACCCCGTCTATCCTGCTGCAAGGCTGGTGAGGCTGGGTGGGCAGAGGCAGGAAGGACACTGTCCGCAGGGCCAGCCATCTCCCAGCCCCACTCAGCCAACTGTGGGAGGGGGAGCCAGGTTCAGGACCTGCGGCATGGGCAGGAGGGTTAGAGGGTAAGCTGAGATACTCAGGAGAGAGAGAGGGGGCAGAAGGGGCACAGGGATAGGACAGGAGACTGAGGCAGAGAGACAGAGACAGGGAACACCCGGTGCTGTCCGGGCTCCCTCAGGGCACAGCACTGGAGGCAATGCGTGGGCTGCCCCCCCCCCCCC
>NW_022900914.1:1567310-1607538 GCF_012274545.1 Fukomys damarensis | reverse complement strand
CCCCGTGCCTTAGGCTCCGAGTGGTCTGTCCAGCCTGCTGTGTCTGCTCCATCTGTGACACATCCAGAGACCGCAGCAGACACACACTGGGCATGCTCGGCCCCACCTGTGCCCTCTGCTGTCCCTGACCAACACCAGTCACTACTCCGTGAAAGCATGAGATGCTCCAACAGGGCTGTCCAGGGCTGGCAAGTCAGGGTGCCGCTGAGCACACGGGGCCCGAGAACTTCTTAAGTCCTAGGCCGTGTCTTCGCCTGACAGCTGCGGCAGGGGCGGTATCTGCCCTGAACCTGAATGCAGAGAGAGTGCAGCCCAGCAGGATGCTGGCCGCGGGCCTCAGGGTGTGGGCCTGCAGGCCTCATCTCTTCCTGTGCTGTTGGTTGTCTGTGGCGAGCGTTTACCTCTTGGTCAGTTCCAGAGGCACCTGGCTCTTGAGTGATGCCTCTGCGGTACCAGACACACCTTGACCTGGTGTGAGCTGGGCAGTAATGCTTCCGGAAGATCGAATCTCATGTGGGCTCCCCAAGTGCAGCCAGGAAAGTGCTTTCATCTGCGCAGAAATCCAGAGGACACCAATGGTTCTTGGGATCAGCCTCCTCGGCAGCGAGCAGCTGTTTGAACCATCAGAGCCGCACTTTGGTGGGTGAGTGGGGCCAGCTCTGGAGTCACCTGCCACCATGCATCAGGTGAGCAGCCTCCTGGTGCCTTTGGGCCGAGCTTCGAGTGGGTGCCAAGAGCTTGGTGAGGAGACTCTTCTGGAGCACCCCAGCTTCTTCAAAAGCATGGTGGCCCCTCTCATCCATCACCATAAATGGTCTGCGTGCACACTGGTGTTTTCAGCCTGCGCCATAATATTTCATTCAACTACCCATTTGTTACGCACACATTGTGAAAGCAAAAATGTTAATGTAAATAATTTGGGAGCATCGTTCCATCTGCTGAAATGCGCAGTAGTTGCTTCACCCTTGTCTAAACTGGGGCAGCTACTCTGAGGCGAGTTTGGGAGGTAAATGAACTGTCTGGATGCTTTTCTTGGCAGGCTCTCTTATTAGTGGGAGGTGGCAAGAACAAGAACACGAAGAAGATGGAAAGTGTTTACTTAAAGTTGTGGCCAAATGGCGAGGGGGAGTGAGATACATCACACACTGTCAACGATGACAAGTTCAGACTGCTACCAGTCCACTCCTGTTGACGGCGTTTCGGGCGCTCCTTTGGGATACGAGGCAGTTTGTGAAAACTCATTGGTGGAAGCGGCTGACTGTTTAGAGGTCACTGTTAGGGCCAAGAGGCAGCAGCCACCCAGCAGGACCAATGGCTGCGCTGCCTGTGGGCAGCCTCTGAGAGCCTGTGCAGGAGGCCAGGGTCTCTGCCCTAAGCCTCAGCTTGCAGCCCAGAGACCTGCCGTACCGCTGTCACGTGACAGGGAATCATATATTAGCACAGAGAAAGGTGAAAGGGAGGCAAGAACTGGGTTATTTGCTGGGTTATTTGCTATTTCTTGTTCAAGGCAACTTTGCTTTGTAGCTCGTGGAAACAGAAGTCACGACCTGTGGTGGACATGAAACAGTGACCCCAATAATTTTACCCCCTATGCTCTTTGCTGAATGGATATCCACTCAAAGATTTGACTTTGGGGAGCAGGTGGCTGGGGACTGAACCCAGGGCTTTTGCAATACTGAGCTATAGCCACAGACTTTTTCTGTTTTGATGCAGGGTGTCGTCAGTCACTAAATTGTGATCTTCCTGCCTCAGTTTCCCAGAGTGATGGGATTACAGGTGTGGGCCCCCACAATTGACTAAGATTTTTTTTCTTGTGCAGCTTCTGTCTTTCTTCTACTGAGCTTCTTAGATCTCCCTCACAGCAAGAATGAACGCATCAGTGGCGTTACGGAGTTTCAGATGTTCCACTTGGAATGTGAAGGAGTTTATGGAAATCTCATTGGTGGAAGCCGCTGGTTATTTAGATGTCACAGTTAGAGGCAAGAGCCTCTTGCATATAAGGGGTTGAAGCTCTGCTGTGGCTTACGTGCCCTTTCTGTGTAGATGTCCCTCAGACACTCACTAAGCACCAGTGGCATGTGATGCAGTGGGGAGGAGCTGACACATCGTGAGAGGTGCTGAGTAACCCAGCCAGGCTGTCTTGTCAACAGAGCACGGTCCAAGTGGCAGCCAAGCTGGGTGATGCAGCTTTGTGTAGACATTGAAGTGGACGAAGGGAGCCGTAGGTCAAGCATGAAGGATTTGGTAAGGAGATACAAACTGAGGTCTTAGAGGTTGAAAGGGGTTTCCCCAGATCCACAAGGGAATCCAGGTCTTCCAGCAGAGGAAACAGCCCCTGAAAAGCACCCAGAAGTGTGCTCTGCTGGGAGATTTGCTGCATGGCTGGTGTGGCTGGAGAGTGACTTCCAGATGACCGGGGCAGAAGGGACCAGGACAGCGGATTGTAGGGTTTATGAGCATGGGAAGATTGGCTCATGGAAACGAAAATGACTCTTTCTTCCTCCCTTCATCTGTGCCTCAAAACTGCCTTTCCCTGAGGAATTTTGGAAGAGACAAAAGTCACCTAGCATTTCGAATGGTAGAACTTTGCACAGAGAAGTTTGATTTCCTTTACAAAAAAATCAAACTAATAACATTTGGACCATTTCATTAACAAAAGCTTTGAACTAGGTGAGATGGGGTTTGAGAAGATAAAAGGAACAGGTGTCAGTTTGCCCCCACTCTGTGGGTTGTCTCTTTACTCTGTTGGTGATTTCCTTTGCTGCACAAAATCTTTTTTAAAAAGATGAGGTCCCACTTGTTGAATCTTTGTGGTATTTGATGTGTGATCAGCGTTGTGTTCATAAAGTTTTAGCCTACTCCTATGTCCTCAAGAGTTCTACCCATTCTCTCTTCCAGTAGATTTACTGTTTGTGTTTTAACATTTAGATCTTTGATCCATCTGATTTTAGTTTAGTGCATACGTAGTGGGTCTAGTTTTAGTCTTCAGACAAGAGTCTGATATCTAGAATATATAAAGAACTGAAAAAAATCAGACCCCCAGATTTACAGACCCAATCCAAAAATGGGCATCTGAGATGAATACACACTTCTCAGACGAAGTAGAAACAAGTAAATATATAGAAAAATGTTCAACATCACTGCAAATTTAAAAAAGCACTTAGATTCCCCTCACTCCAGAAAGAATGGCTGCTATCAAGAAACCAACCGATAGCAAATGCTGGTGGGGCTGTGGAGAGAAAGGAACCCGTCTCCACTGATGGTGGGAGAGAAGACTGGTGCAGCCGCTGTGGAAATCAGTGTGAAGATTCCTCAAAAGACTAAAACTAGAGCTTCCATTCTGCTCAGCCATTCCCCTTCTCAATATCTTCCTGAAGAATTAAAAGTGTCATGCCACAGCAATACACAACCTTGTTCACAGCAGCGCAATTTGTAATAGCTAAATCTTGGAAACAGCCCAAATGCCTATCAATGGATGTGTGGATAAAGAACATGTGTTCATTTTAATACAGTGAAGTACTACTCTGATATAAAGAAGAATAAATTCAAGACATTTATAGGTAAATGGATATACCTAAAATCCACACTCTTAAGCGAGATAAATTGGACACACATGTGTAAATATCGCATTGTTTCTCTGGTGTGAGGAATTGAAAGCATAAATAAGGATAAAAATGTATAATAGATATTGTGAAATAGGAAGAAAACATTTAAATGGGAAGGGGCACGGGGATGGGGAGGGAGGAAGAAGGGAAGGGAAAAGAAAAAAAGAGCAAAGACAACATGGAAACAAAACTTTTGTAAATAAGAAAGGGAGGTGGAGTAGAAGGGAAGGGAAAAGGAGAGAAAAATAAGAATCAGGATATATCCTGTGCAGGTACAAATCCCGCAGGGCAAACGTGATCATTATGTGTATCTAACGACACCAATAAGCAATTCATGATACAAAGGTGAAAGGAAACCTTGGACATGACGAGCAGCACGAGCTGTTTACCTGGGAAGTCCTAGGAGGTGCCGGAGAGGGGAAACGCCCCGCCTCATCCCACCTCTGGGGTTGAATCGGAGAATCAGACCCCGCGAAGGGTGTTTCAGTCCCACCCTCAGGACCCAGGAATAGACAACCTCGCTGCAAGTAGGTCTTGGAGAGGCCAGCTTCACACAAACCTGGGCCCTGATCCTCAGACTGAACCCTCGTACAAAGGTAAGTTCTGGACATAAGACACACCTCTCTCACACTTGCACACATGCCAGGGGCCAAGGCCATGTGGAGACGAAGGAAGGGAGACCCTGGGTGACACGGCTGGAAGCCAAGGAATGCCCAGCATTGCCAGCAATCACCAGACACAGGAAAGAGAAAAAGAAGATTCTGTCACGGCAGTGGGAGGAGCCAGCCACTCAGTCCACACGTCGCTCGGGTCTGCACCCTCCAGAGCCCAGACTGGATTTCCGCCATTTAAGCAGCCTGGTGTGTGGAGTTTGCTATGTGGTCCAGATGACCGAGACAGACCCAGACTGTGCTTCAGCTTCAAAGCAGCTGGGCGGGCGGGGAAAGCGCTGAGGATGGTGGGGGATAGGCGGGCACCGGCACACGGATCTCCACAGGGTCCTGAGCAGCATAGGTGACCAGCCAGACCAGGGCCTCCCAGGACGGCCAGTGGAAGGCTCTCTGACGGCATTCAGATGAACACTGATTATAACAGGGGAAGCTGACGGAGTTTTGGGTCATTGCACATAGAGCTCAAAGAAGTGCTTCGCTAGGAGTCAGAACGGTTCTTTCTTGACTGATGAAAGTGTACACATTAGGTTTTATGGTGTGCACTTAGTGTAAAGAAGGGGATCGTGTGCCATGGGTTTTCAAAGCAGGTGCTCTAAGGAGAAAAACTGATTATTCATTTTTTCCGGAAAGTGTAGCAGTTACAGCTCTTGACAGCGGATCTTGGGTGCTCATTGAGTCATTGGGCCTCACGAAACACAGCTCAAACGGTGAGGTGCTTCCTCCCCGATGGCTCCTGGAGTTCTGCAGTCCCCTCTGCTTGGCCATCCGCTTGCCCTCTCTGTCCCTGCCTACTACCGCGCCCCTGTCACCGCGCTCCCCCGGCGCCTGCGTGCCCGTCCGGCGCCAGCATCTCACACCTCACCTGGACCTGCCTTACCACTGCAGGCCCAGAGAGCGGCCCTTTCCTTTCTCCAGCTCGGACCACGGTGTTCGTGAGTCTGACACTTACCAAGACCTGCAGGGCACAGCGGTTCAGCTCACACCAGCAGAGGCCTCCATGGGTCCCCTGGGAAGCTGAGCGAGGCCTGGTCCTCCAAGCCACTCCTCTCTCCGCCCTGCGCGGAGGTGACCAGAGGTGAGCTCGTGCCTCTCCCAGGGAACAGGACCTGCCGCCCCGCCCAGGAGATGTTTCACTAACTCCACCAACCGCCGACCAACCTCATCATGATGTGTTCACGTCCACCGGAGTGCTGCTCAGAAAATCGTTTTTGGATGCTGACAACAATAAAAATGATAGCTAAGTGTCCTAATTTTGTGGAGTTTACTTTGTAAGGGGAAGTAAAAGCAGGAGGAGGAGAGGGAACACACTCAAGCGCACGCCGTGTGAGACCAGAGGAGAGGGGCTGCTGTGCAGCCGCTGGAGCCTCCAGTCTCTCAGGAAGCAGAAGCAGGACGGTGCTTCCCAGACCCAGACCCACGCGCAGCAGAGCGTGGACAGCACTGCTGGGAGGTCCCGAGGGACGCCGGGTCCACCCCTGGGGCTGTGGGCTGCCGTCCTGCCTTGTTCTCCGGCGAGATTTTGTTCTCATTTGACAGAAGAGGTTGCGTTTCACACGCAAACATGCCTGGGTAGGAGCATAACTTAAAACATTAAGGCTTCCCAAAGCCAGGAGCTTTCTGACGTCCAGCAAGGTGCCCCAGACAGAAGTTTCTGCTGAGAGCAGGTTTCCAGACTTCCCGCCTCCACTCAGGGTCCACCTCCGTCCTGCACAAGCACGGGGGGGGGGTGACAACTTCTCAGAGGCTTGCTGAAGACAAACATACGTTCAGCTGGGGTTCGTTGGAGGAAAGACTAAGCTGGAGAAGGCATGGAAAACCAAGTGTGGCACTGTCTGTACCCCTGGACAACACGGTCAAAACTCCGTGTCCATTTTCCTCAAATACGTGAAATGCGTTTGATTATGTTTATGCCATAGCACAATTGTGAGAAACACAAGACACACAGGGAAAGGCATGGGAGGCTCCTGACAACACTAAATGTTGGCAAACGTTTGCTCATTCGACGGCACTGGATTGATTTTCTTGTTGCCCTGGAGACTAATTTATGAAATGACTGGCTCCAGGCGCTGTTTAAACTGGCTGACAGGAAGCAGGACAGAGGTTAAATGTCAGTGGGAGGTCTCCCTTGTCTGCTTCTGACTTCAGGTGAGGAAGGTTCGGCACCAGGCAGCGTCTGCGGGCCCAGCTGTGCCTCTCTAAGCGCTCAGGTACTGCTGGGGAAGATGGAGCCTGCTCCACCCTCCACATGAGCGCAGGTGCATGAGCAGGTCGTCAGGACCAACGCAGGGTTACAAGCAGACCTTGACACTGCCGGACTTTACCCTAAGGTCTGAAGGGTCTCTAATTGGTCAGTGGTTGGAGAATGTGTCCCTTAAGGCATAGGCCCAGATCTCTGCCTCTTTTCTCCCTGACAAAAGAACAAGGTCTTTAATCTGCCCAGGAAGGGGAAAGAACAGAAATGCAACAAATAAAGTCATCCTCAGGGCACTGGGAAAACCCATTTCAGCTGAGTAAAAAATTATCTGATTGTTTTAGATCTAATTAAATCTAAAGTCAGATCTAATTGTTTTCATTCGTAGAGGGCCTCTTTCTCTTTGAGCGAAGACCTGGGACTGGGTCCCAGGTACAAGGAATAGTGAGTAAATATACGTGAAAGTAACACATTATGTTGGTCCTATAAGGCCTGTAAGAGATGCGTTAGGAATCAACTTTACTGGGCAAAGATGACTTAGTCTGGCTCAGCTGACCTAGTGCTGCTTTTTAGGTGCCTGGAAATATCACAGTTTGGTGGCTTGGAAATCTGTGGGAAGCCAGCCATGGCCCACTGGCTTTTCGAAAGATAACTTCTTTCTTTATAATCAAGGCATTGACATAATGTGTGGTCAGGATGTTCCTAATTAGCATTTGTTAACATTTGTTCCTTTTTAAGGACTGCACGTGTTAAACTTGTTTTTGACCCTGCACGGGAGAAACTCGGACAGCCAAAGATCTGTAGGAGTCAGGTGCTTCCTGTTAAAGATCTGACGTTATCTGTAGGAGTCAGGTGTTGTAACTCCATTTTGTTAAGTTCCTCCACCTATTGTGGGAATCATGATTATTAGTTGCAAGTGTTGTTCATTTGTTTTTCTTGAGCCTGATTTCTCTTTCCCGTGTGAACCCTCGTTCCCGTGGAGCGGGTGTTGAGGTTACTATGGTAATCCTAGCCCATAATAGTTCGGTCTTTTCCTTTAAAAGGCTGATGCTTGCCTGCAATAAACATCGCCTTAATCAGACTCTTGTCTTGGCGTTCTTCCTTTCTCTCTGCCGCATCTCCACCCCGCTGCTCTTTCAGGTTTGAGGCACTGCTGGACAGTGCTCTGCGTCGCCGGCTCGCGACAGAAATCAAGAGTGATCTTTGGCTGATTCTTAAATTCCTGTCAGATGATCTTGAAGTCCATGTCCCAGCTCAGCCTACTTTTATGAGCTGATTTATTTCTTGGCCTTATGTTGTCTTTCCTGCCTTTTCACGTGCTATACTACCTTGCAGGTTTTGATAAGGCCAAACAGCTTGCAAAAGATGGTAGAGACGGTCCTCACCAGGTTTCCACTCCCAGGAACGAACTCACCTCTCTTCCTGCCTGGCTTTTACTGAAGAGCTTATCTAGTGGCCCACAGCTGGGGTGCAGGTTTATTAGCGCTGTGGCGTGGATCCCTGTGCTCCTGTCTTTGTTGTCAGTGAGACTCTTGTCACTGACCCCCTCCAAGTATTTCTCCTGTACCTGTGACAAGTGCAGAAGTCGGCCTCTAGGTTTGTGTTTTGCTTTTGCTTCCTTTGCTCCGCTGACGCGGGTGTTCACAGTGGGCCAAGAGCGACGTTATTTCCTGCATTACAGGCATCTTCCCTCCCCTGCTGATGAAAGATCTCACTCCTTTGTCAGGGAGAGGAAGACATCACGCCTGCATCAAAAGACTCCGGAAGGGACACTTCTCGAAACACTGACCCACCGTCGTGGACCCTGCCAGCAGGGTCTGGAGGGAAAGCAGCGAGGGTTGCAGGCACTCCTGTCTGCCTCTGAGGCGGTCCACACACTCACCAGCTCCTCAGGTATGAATGTGAGCTGAACTTTTCTTCACAGCTCCTGGCTGCTTCTGACGCGGGTGAGCCCTCTCTCGGCAGGCACCGCCTTCTTTTCTTTGGGGTTAGTTGGTTGCTCAGGGACTCTGCTTTCTGGGGCAGGGGAGCCAGGTTGTGAACTTGTAGGTTATCTGGTCGTCATCATCATAAGGGTGAGGACAGCACTTTTCTTTTCCCTGTATATACTCAGCTCAGTCCCTGTAGTCTGTTCGTCTAAGACGGCTGTGCTCAGGTCTGCAGGAGTCACGCCGTATGTCACACACGTGAATTAATTTCTTAAAACTTCAAAATATAATTTTATAATCAGATACTTGATTACTGTCAGTTTTAAGCCACCATAATATTCAAGAAGGATCAAAATACTTAATTTTAAATCTGTAACATTTCCATGCTATTTTCAAGCACTCCTTTCCATATGTTCACATTCACATGAAAGGAACCCATCAGTGAGCAAATGTAAATCAGAACTCTAGGCCTTGGCTCCGTGTTGCAGTATTTTAAATTAATTAGATAATTAGAAAGCCACGGCAAATCAGCTCTAAAGTGATGAATAGCTTCCTTCGTTTTAGCATGACTTGAAAAAAAACACACGAAGTTGATAATATAACTTTAAATTATGAAAAAATTTTGTCCTTTTTTTAACTATTTTACTTTTTGGGGGGTTAATACAGATAGGATACTTCTTAATCTCACTCTTTTCACTTTGTGCCTACAAAATATAAAACTGTCCTTTATCTTCCTAAACACTCTTCCAGCCCCTTGCACTCTAGGAAGAAGTCAGAAGTCTTTCTCTCTCTGTAACTGTAACAACCAGAATGAAATTGTGTCCAGGAAGGTGGATGCATAAGTCCACACTTTCACATCTGTTTCTAGGGTATGAATAAGAAAAACCTCATTTCTCTGGAAGCTGTTAATGAAGGTACTCATACTTCCCTTAACAGGAAGCAAAGGCAGTGGAATTTAAAATATATATATTATAAAATTTGGGATTGTGTGCCTGATTTACTTCTCTCGACATTATGTATTCAAGCTGCACCCATTTTCCTAAAAATGTCTCTAAATTATGCTTCTTTATAGCTGAGTAGTATTCCATTATGTATAGATCTACATTTTCTTTATGTATTGGTCTGCTGATGGATATATAGGCTGCTTCCGGGATTGAGGTATTAAAATTATGCTGCTATGAACATTGGTATGCATGTATCACTGTATAACAGTCTCACTGACTCTTTTGGGATGATGATACCTAAAAGGGGACTAGCTGGGTTGAGTGACTTCCACAAAACTCACACTAGTATATATTTCTATCAACAGTGGTGAAGGTTCCTTTTCCCCCTTAGCAGCACTTATAATTTGGTTCCTTGAAAATATTCCCATTCTTTCTGGAGGAAGATGAAATTTCAGTGTTGTTTTAATTTTCATTTCTCTAATGGCCAGTGAAGCACAATCTTTTTTTTTTTCATGTATTTATTGACCATTTGTATTTCTTCTAAAAAGTATCTTTTCATTTCAAGTGCACATTTTTCGATTGGGTCCTTTATTTGGAGGTGTGTGCTTTTTTGAATTCTTTATATGCTCTAGATGTTAGTCCTCTGTCTGGGTTTAGCTGGCTAATTTTTTTTTACCAAATCTGTAGGCTGTCTGTTCACTCTGTGGGTGGTTTCCTTTGTGCTGTAGAAGGTTTATAATTTGACACAACACCATTTACTGATTCTATTATTTCTTGTGCAACTAGAGTTCTGCCCAGAATGTCTTTGCCTCTACTTATGACTTTGTGACTTTTATTTATTTCATCTTTCAGTAGATTGTTTCTCACTTAGGGTTTAGATCTTTGATTCATTCTGATTGTAGTTTAGTAATAGTGAGAGATATTGGTCCAGATCCAATCTTTTGCCCTTGGACAGCCAGTTTTCCCAGCACCATTTACTAAAGAAGCTGTCTTTTATCCAAGGTATGTTCTTGGCCCCTTTGTCAAAGATGTGTTAAAAGCATGTCTGAGATGTGCATGGGACTATTTCTCCACCTTTTATTGCACCAATCCACACATCTGTTTTTGTGCCAATATTATGCTGTTTTTAGTATAGCTTCAAGCCATGTATTACAATGCCTCCCCTTTCAATCTTGTTGACCGGGATTTCTTTGTTACTTGGGGTCGCTTCTGGTTCTATATCAATTATAGGGTTGTTTTCTGTTGGAAATACTGTAGGTATTTTGATTGGGATTGCATTAGATCTATGTGTCAGTTTTGGAAGATGGTCATTTTGACAATATTGATTCTGTCTATCCAGGAACAGAGGAGGATATTCTTCCATTTTCTAATGTCCTTTCTAATCTTCCTTTTCAGGATACGGCAATTTTCATTGTAGAGATCCTTTGCTTCCTTGATTAGGTTAATTGTAAGTATTTAAATTTCCTTGATGCTATTGTAAATGAGGTTGTTTTCCTAAATTCTTTCTCTGAGTTCATTATTGTATGGGAATGCTATCTATGAATGTGTGTTGATTTTGTTTCTTGCTACATTGCTCAATTTCATAATTCTAGGAGTCTTTTGGTGGAATTTTTTTGACTTCTGTGTAGAGGATCATGTCATCACAAATAATGATACTTTGACTTCTTTATTTCCTATACATAGCCTTTTACCTCTTTCTCTTGGCTGATTCTCTGGCTAATGTTTTGAGTGCTATATTGAACAGGGCAGTGATAGTGGGCAGTCTTGTCCTTTTCCTGATTTTGTAGGGAAAGCTTTAATTTTTCTCTGCTTAATATGATGTCAACAGTTGGTTTGTCATGAATGGCTTTTATCACATTCAAGTAAGGTCATCTATACCTATTTTCTTCATATTTTTATCATGAATGGGTGTTGGATTTTTTCAAAAGCTTTTTCTGCATTTATTTATGTGATCATATGATTTTTGTCCCTGCTTCTTTACATGTGGTTATTCCATTTATTTTTTATGCATACTGAAATGTCCTTGGAACCTTGGGATAAAATCTACTTGGTCATGATGATGATCCTTTCATTAATTTGTTGCATTCTACTTGCTAATGTCTTTTTAAGGATTTTTGTATCTATATTCATTAAGGATATTAAGTTGTAGTTTTTAAAACTTGGATACTACCTCTTTGGTACATCAATTCTTTATTTTTATTTTTTTAGTTTCATTTGAGTCTCTTGAGGTTTATCATTAGGTTATTTAATAGAGCTTGCTCTGTTTTTATAAAATGAACACTGATTATAATGATTTACCTTTCAGAACTGCTTTCAAATTTTGATGTATTATACTGGGGCTGTTGTTTGACTCCAGAAATTATTTAATTTCTTCCTTGATTTCTTTAATGACCCACTGGATGTTTAAGAGTATGCTATTAATTTTCCAGTTTATAACATTTCCACTATTTCTTTTGTGACTGATTTCTACTTTTAATGCACAATGGCCAGATAGCAGATTCTTAAATCAGTCCTTCTAAAATCAGGAAAAAGACAAAGATGTCCATCATCTGAACACTTCTGTTCAACCTCATGTTTGAAACATTAGCCAGAATGATTAGTTAAGAGGAAGTTAAAAAAAGGAGTACACAACAGAAAGGCAAAACTCAAATTATTAGTATTTGTTGATGATATCACACTCTACACAGAAGACCCATAGAATTCCACATACGCAAAGAAAACCTCTTAGACTTAATAGTCAATTTCAAGAATGTAGCTGGATACAAAATCCACATATAAATCATAGCATTTATGTACAGCAATAACGAACTCTGTGAGAAGGAAATTATGAAACTAATACCAGCCATGATAGCATCAAGAGAAATAAAATATCTAGGAAGTAACCTAGCCAAAGAAGTGAAATTCCTCTACAAAGTAAACTACCGTACTCTGAAAAAGGAGATCGAACAGAACATTGGAAAATGGAAGACGTCTCTTCATCGTGCAAACATGTGCAATGGAAGATGGGGAGGCTGAATCAATATTGTCAAAATGGCCATAATTGAAATACTTGGAGCATACTTCACAGATCAAGGGAAAAACATCCTAAAATCGGTATGGAACTAGAAAAGACCCAGAGTCACAGAAGCCTTCTTTGGCAACAAGAGCAAAATGGGAAGCAGTGCAATACCTAATTTCAAGCTATTTACAAAGCAACAGTGATAGAAACGGAGTGGTACAGGAACAGGAACAGATACGGATCTCTGCAGCGGAGCAGAGGGTGTGGAGACATCTTCAGATGCTGTCAGCTAGAGGGGCCAGAAGCGTGCATTCGAGGAAAGACAGCCTATTTAACAAGTGATGCTGGAGAAAGTGGATATCCATTGGCAGAAGACTGAAATTGGACCCACATCAAGATGATTGTAAACTGCAGGTACTGCAAACATTACTAAAATGAAAATAAAAATAATTTTGTAAAATAAAGATGTTAGAGAATACCACAGAGGGCACGACCAACAACGTCTGCTTTGTGTCACTGTGTACAGAAAGTACAGTAACCCTTTATACAGTGTATGTCCTTCCACCAGGCCAACTGGTAATGAGGATGAGTAACACAAACTTTGGGGAATTTCCAAAGTGGGCTCTCATTAACAATGGAGCTCTGGTATAGTGACAACAGCAGAGGCCCTGGACTCATAACCACACAGCTCAGCCTTTCGGAGGCTTCCTTCTGCATCTACACAGCTGCCGCTGTGGTTCTGCTGATGGGGAGGTCAGACGGAGCAGGTAAAGGTTATGGAGGCGTTCTTACTGCTGCCAACCCTGAACCCTACCAGAAGTATGCAAGGACTGCAGTTTTGCTGGAATATCTAACTGAGTACTAATTGTGGTGGTCTCGGGAGTTCCTACGTAAATTCCTTGTGAAGTACAGGGGCGCTTACAATGTAATATTTACAGTGATATCAGAATCAACCTTGACATAATTCTTTCCCAACCAGTACCTGTCTCAGTGGGCCTTGTGGAGATCATTTCTTTATTCTCTTCCCCTGCCTCTTGTTTTTCCCCAGGTGAATGAGGTACTGACCTGTGTCAAATTCCCTCCTGCTGATGGGCCCTATTCTCAGTAGCAGGGCTGTTCATGATGATAAAATTTTCTTTTCCCACCAGCTGTGTGGCCAGATCCATGGGGCCAGATCCTGGATTTCTGCTCTGTTTCTTGTCCTCAAGGCTGATGTTGGCCTCACAATCCCTGTTTCTATCACTTAGGAAACAGGTCCAGGAGATTTATCTGTCTGTTGAGGAGGAGCTTTTTATAAAAGAAGTATTTTTTTTTCATAGTAGTGTGTACTTTTCATTTATTTGTTGTTTTGTTTAATGAGAGATTCTGCTTTTGAGATTTCTCTGGTTAATTTTATTTCTTTTTCCATGCAGTGCCTTCTTCATTTATTATCTCTATCTCCTGTTCCACATCAGCAGCCCAAGGATGCTAAGATTGCAAGATAAGATATTCCATTTAGAGCTGGGGTCTGGACTGGGATCTGAGAATAGGCTATGTATGCTAGACGCAGTACTACAGAGTTCCGTCTTTGTTTATTTGGCGTTAGCCAAAGTGATAATAAAATGTAGTTCACTTTCTCGTTTGCTCAGTCCCTTGTCTTTATAATTCCATTGGAGACTTTGTACAAAATATCTGTGAGATTAGGATCAACTTCTCCTGGGCCTCTGTCCTCAGGAGAATAGTACCCAACATACCAAAAGTGCAGACCGACTTTTCAAATATTTTTCTTCGAGAATACAGCCACCTAAATGTTTTCTAGATTTTAAGGACATGCACAATTCTTTTCCAAGCTTTTTCAAAAACCAACATTCCAAAGCAGACGAAATCCAAGTCACAGGGAGGTGTGACTCTAACCACTGGAGACAGACATCTCAATGGTGCTAGAAGACACCAGAGCAAAGTGACAGTTGGACAAAGTGACATCATGATCAGGCTTTCTGGGGATAACACTGTCAGGAGCATGCCCACTTGGTCTATTTGGGAACTGAGAAACAATGTGACTGAGCTCCTGTAGAAGGTATTTTCACCATACGGAAGGGGGAGTGTCCCAAGTAAGGCGGATGATTACCAGTCTCCTCCACATTCTAAAGTATCTCTCCTAGTTACATTCAGTTTGCATGAAACAGATGTGATTTTAGGATCACTGCTTTTTACCCTGGCTCCTCAATTCATCTTTTTTCCTTACTTGTTAACTTTAATCATTTTTTCTGCTCCTAGAGTTTTCTTGAAATTCACACTTTAAAAAAAAAAGGCATAAGTTTAAGGCTATACCACTTGCAATCTTAGTAGCTTATTAAGGAAAGAGAAAACAAAGCCAAAGAAAAACAGACTAGATTTTAATGAAATGTGGGACTATTCGTGGTCTTTAATCCTTCTCCCCACGGACTCCAGACAAAGAATAAAAAGCAGCTATTTTCGCTGACACCATCATAAAGAAATCCCCCTTTCTTCTGACAGTGTAGAAACACTCTGGGAGAAGGGAAAGCAAGATAATCGGTACCTATCCCATGCTCTAACAATTTGCAGACAATTAATAAATGCTTCTTCAAAGAATGCTTGAGTGAAATGACCAACTCGTAGACTGAGCTTGATTTCTCAATCCTTGGTTAATTATTGAAATATACTCGGATCCTGATTACACCAAGATACATTGCCTTCTCACCAGAAGTATGATCAGCCCCCTGTTGTTTAGCTGTATCTTATTGGTTCTCCTTCATCTTGCATCCTGTCAAATCCAGTTTGTCTAGAGTAGCTGCTTGTGTGTGCTTTGGAGGCTGGGAAGCTGCATCAAGCAGGCATTCAGGGACATAGGCCAATGAAAGTCTACCTCAGTGATACTTCTCAAGGCTGCCCAGGGGCAGCAGAGAGAGTGGAGACTTGTGCAGGAGCACCTAGACCTGAGCTCCATCATCCCTTCCTGTGCTGGTTGATCAAAACTCAGTATTACGGCCATACCTTATTGTTAGACAGCCTGGGAAATGGGTTTGATGGGCAGCAAGCTCATCTCAGCTAGCAGTTCTTTTTTTTAAAATTTTATTTATATATGTGGGTACTGGGGATCGAACTCTGGTCCTTGTGCTTGCGAGGCAGGAGGCGGCACCCCTGAGCTAAATCCCTGGCCCTTCAGCTAGTAGTTCTTACAAAGCATGGTCAGTATGCTTGTCACAGAATTGAAACAACCTGAAAACACATGCCGTGGCTTCCTTCTCTGGTGATGATGGTGTGTGGACGTTTTTCTGAAGACATGAGGAATGCGTTTAATTACAAATGATGTTGAACTTAATCTCATTTTTATTTAACCACTTAGGATTCTTTTTGCTTGGGCAATCTCACGCCATTACAGTATACAGAGTTTATCACACACGGTGCTTTGCTCTGTTCTAAGCCCGTATTTATGTGCTACTCATACAGACTATATAAGTTACCTAATTCTATTAACATCTCTACTATACCATGAAGGAACAGAGGTACTGGGCTATTAAATAATGTAACCAAATTATGGTCCTAGGTGATTTCAAAATCATTGACCATACTATTCATTTGTAATTTATAAAGGACTTATAGAGAATCTCTTCCTTTTCATGTAGAGCTTTTGCTTAACTTTCTTAGTTTCTTTTGCCTGGGACTTGTCTCTTTTGTTGTTAAATTCAAGGGAGCAGCTTTATATTTTATTATGTTCGTTGCTTTTATTGTGGTTTGTTGATTTTTCTCCTTTATAGTTGATATTTTTCTAAATTTTATTTATTGGGACTTATGATGCAGTCCCCCCGACCAAATTTGATATTTAAACCCATGATGTATTTGTTTTCATTTAATTTTTACTCTCTGGTAAATTTATTCAATGTAGTAAATTTTCCTCTGTATTCTGAGTCAGCTGCACTCCAGAAATTTTGGCATTGTGTTCTAGTTCCGACTACTGAACAATTTTCTGTGTATATTCTATTGTAATCCAAGAGATTTTAAATTAATGTTTTGTAGAAACAAGAGAATCAAAAATCACTTGTTTGTTTTTTGAAAATGAATAGTTTAAACTCATTTTTAATGTATTGTTTACTCTGTAGTAGTTACTATTGATTATAATTTTATGCCGGACTTCCTTCCTTTGTAAGCCAGTATGTGATTGATTTTAGAATATTCAAAATATTTTGCCAAAAGAAGGCACATTCTACATTAATTACAACAGTTCTATAGTTAGCTACTATATCACTTTATTGTACTACAAATTCAGCCAGATTTTTCCTTTATATACCTTATTGATCAATTAGTTTTAATAGGACTGTACTAAAATATTTACCTATAATTTTCGTTATTTTTACATGTTTCATGAACTGTAATGCTGTAGTCATTCCAGTTTATTAGATTCATGTGTATTTCTAATTGTTATAGCTTCTTGAACCATTTTCTGTGTGCCAAGATGGGATGCATCTCTTCCAGAATCACAGGCTCGTGTGTCTCCTTGGTCCACTATGGCTTTGATGCTTCAGTGGAGGCTTTGAGCAGCTTGCACTGAGGCCATGTGATCGCTAGAGCATAAAGTATTTCTCATCTGTCCCTTTCTTCTCCCACTGGGTTTGCTTTTGAAAAATCTACTGTCAGCATAGGGCTTGATTTTGGAGGTGATTCACATGTTCTTTTGAAACTTATTTATTTTGAGCACCTTAAGTTTCAGAATAAATGAGCCTATTTATTATTATTTGTAATATTTAGAACTCAACAAGCTCTTTCAATCTTCTCAAGCTTTTCCCAGTGGAGCTGTCATTAAACATCCATTTCTACCTTCATAAGCCTCATAGCTTAAACTTCATTCGTTTTGTTTCTTCTGTATGCCTTTTAGAAAGTTATTGTTGTGAGAAGTTTCTATTTTGTTATGTACTTTAGCCAGTGAAGTTTTCACTTCAATCATAGTTTTACATCCAAAATATCTAAGTGGTTCCTTTACTTCTTGCTTTTTTTTTTTTTTTTTTGGTACTGGGGGTTGAACTCAGGTCCTTGTGCTTGTAAGGCAGGCGCTGGAACCACTGAGCTAAATCCCTAGCCCTACGTGGTTCCTTTACAATAGAACTTAGTACTGTTCCATAATTTCAGTATCCTACATTATTAGATCCTCAAAACTTTATCGTGTTTATTTTTAATTCTTTTCTTCATATTGGATTACACCTTATTTTTGGCAGAAGTTGTACATTTTTTTGTCCTGTATGCTCTTTGACCTTCCCATGCATATCATGAATGCTGCGTTTTCATTTCCTAGCTACTATCAGGTGCTGTGTCTAAGGATACCTAACTAGAGGAAGGGTCAAAGAGGACCACTGAGCTGGTGTCCTAGGAGACACGGAGGCAGGAAATATGACCCAGAACAGAGATTCTCTGCTGTCAGTGTGAGGAGTCACCTGTCCTCTTCCCTGGCTGGACTCTCAGCACCTCCTCCTCAGCATTTGCTCTCATATGACAGCAGTAAGGATGGAGTTCAGGGTGGAAGCAATGTGCTGAGGGTCAGCAGCCTGTGTTTCTCATAGAAGTCAGAGCGCTACCCAGCTGACTGGCAGTTTCACTTCGCATGCCATCCTACATTCATTGCTCAGATATGCTCTTGCACCATGACTGGCGAGGCAAATGCACTTCTTCAAAGACAATGCAAGAGACAGAGAAGTGGTCTAATTAGATGGTTTATCTTGTTCCCTCTGTCTGTCTTGTTCTGGGCACAGTGATTCTAGTTTGCCTTTCTAAATAATTTGGATAAGAGAAGAGGCTCCCCATAAAATATTTTAGACAAAATCTCAGAAGTCCAACACAAATAAAGAATCTTAAAAGCTCTCAGACAAAAGCAGAAATTCACTTATAAAGGTACAATCACTAGGATTAATGCAAATACTAAAGGGCCAGAAAGCCTGGAGTGAAGTATTTCGAGGTAAAAATACAGCAATCAACAACAGAAAAATAAGCAAGGATAGGAATAAATCAATGCCTTTCAATAATCTTGCTCGATGTCAATACACTCAACTTCCTAGTTAAAAGACACAACTTGGCAGACTGGATGAAAAAACCAGTAGTTGGCTGAACATAGGATAGACATCTAATCTCAAGAGAAATTCATGGACTAAATATCAAAGGTGGAAAATATTTCACACATGAAGACCCAGAAAGTGAGGAGAAGCAGCAATCTAATTTCATTTTCAGAAAAAATGTGGACTTCAAGGTAAAAATGATCAGAAGAGACAAAAAGTTACTACATATTAGTTAAGGGAACAATTCAACAGGAAGGGATAATGCTTGTAAATACAGAGACACTGAATACTGGTGCATGCAGTGTAATAAAACAAACACCACTGGACACAAAAGATCAAATCAACACCAATACAATGATAGTGGAGGATCTCAGTACTTCACTTTCACAAATAGATCAACAAGACAAAAAAATTAACAAAGATATATTAGAGCTAAATCATACCTTAGAACAAATGGTGTTAATAACTATCTAAGAGAGTTGTACTCTATCACAGCAGAATACACATTCTTCTCAGTGGCACATAGAACTTTCTCCAAAATAGAACACATACAGTACTATCCCATAAAACTTGCTTAAATACATGAAAAAGAATCAAAATTATCCCAGGGATAGTATCAGGTCATGATGCTCTAAAACTAGAAATCAACGACAAAAAAAATCAGATTTTACAAACACCTGAAAATTAAATAATGCACAGAAATCAAGGAAAAAAAAACAAATAATTCCTAGAATGAAAAATAATGCCAGTATAACATACTAGAACCTATGGGACACAAAGAAAGCAATACTAAAGAGGAAGTTTATTTCTGTGAATGCTCATATTAGAAAAACAGAAGGAGCTCGAATAAACAACCTTAGAAATACAAGACCATTTCATATGATGTAGGCTGTTGGTTTGTCATAGATGACAGTCTCTGTAATAAAACAAGCACCACTGGACACAAGAGATCAAATAAACACAAATAATGACATTCTATGCCAATTTTCCATAGGGTTTTTATCATGAATGAGTATTGGATATTTCAAATGTTTTTCTGCATCTGTTGAGATGATCATGTGTTTTTGTCCTTGGTTCTGTTTATGTAGTGAATTATATTTACTGATTTGCATATGTTGAACCATCCTGTATCCCTGGGATGAACCCTACTCATCATGGTGTGTGATCTTCTTGATGACTTGCTGCATCCTGTTTGCTAGTATCTCATTGAGGACTTTCATATCTGTTCGTGAAGGAGATTGACTGTAGTTCTCCTTTTTGGTTGAGTCCTTCTCTGACTTTGATGTCAGGGCAGTGCTTGCTTCCAGAAATGAGTTTGGGAGTACTGCTTCCCTGCAAAATCAGGAACAAGAAAAAGATGCCCACCATCACCACTCTTATTCAATATAGCTCTGGAAACATCAGCGAGAGCAATCAGACAAGAGAAAGACATTAAAGGAATAAGTATAGGAAGAAGACAATTAAATAATCATTATTCACATGTGACATAATTTTCTACATAGAAGATCCCAAAACTCCACCAAAAAACTCCTAGATTTAATAAGCAAATTCAGTAGTGTAGCAGGATACAATGTCAACTCTGAAAATATATAACATTATTGTACACAAACAACTCACTGAGACAGAAATTAGGGAAACAACACCTTCACAATAACATTAAGAAACATTAAATATTCAGGAATCAATCTAATGAAGGAAGTAAAAGACCTTTACATTGAAAATTATGGTATGCTAAAAAAGGAGATGGAAGAGGATATCAGTACATGGAAAGATATCCCTGTTTTCTTGAATAGGCAGAACTAATATATTGAAAATGTCCATACTTCCAAAATTCTTATTCAGATTTAATGCTATCACAATCACTCTCAAGACCTAATTATCTCCCCCAAGGCCCTGCCTCCCAGTACTATTACCTTGGAATTTGGGGGACACAGTGATTGAGACACAGCAGGAACACTCAGAGAAGATAATTAATATGCTCAAGGCTACTCAGGCAATAGCTAGTAGAAATGCTATGTGACGCCAGGACAAGTGGTAAGAGGTTCTGGCCTTGAGACTGGACACCCAGCAGAAGGCCAGGAAATCTCTGGAAGTCTCATGCTTTCCCTCTAAAGAAGACTCCGTCCATCCTGAGTGATGCCATGATCACCCTGGGTGGCCTGTCCAGTGGACTCCCAGGGAATGCCTGACTGGAGACTGCTCGGGAATCCCGTGTGTCCAAGATGACTGAGTAGAGGAGTTCTGTCTGTCTCATGGGCCCGAAAACAGCCCAGACAGAGTTTGGAGGGAGGGTACAGCAAAGAACATTTTTTAAACTGCCATTCTTTGAACACACAATGAGTCTCCAAAGAAATCCTAGCAATAACAGCACCAAGGATTCATGTGCTGAAGGCAGGTTACAGTATACTCAGAACATGTTCCTTTTGTAAAGAAAACATTAACATAAGCAAACAATCAAGTTAACAGAGAACAGTAGCACGAACAACAGTAGTGGCAAAGACAAGGAATATTTCATAGGGCGGTGTGAGCCAGTTGCAAACCCCATTTATAAGGCCCCAGCACCATATGCAACAAATATAGATTTAATAAAAAACCGTGCATCACAGACTTGGAAGGATAAGAGAAGTAGCTGTGGATGACGGTTAGGGCGAGGAGGGGAAGTACACAGAATTAGTTAATCTCCCAGAAAAGAAAGACCATAGATGATCTCAATCTGAGCAGTCCAGACGGACAGAAACAGCATTATTCTCTTACTGATATTGTCTAGAAAAGAGTCGTGGAGCAGCGTGGCTATGAGGGTTGAAAGTGGTGGTCTTCAGCAAGCAGGACAAGGAGGAGTGAGGGTGACCATGCCGTTCTGCTGTCCCTACAGGCTTGGCCATACTGACTTTTACAGCTCATTAATGCGTATGATTTGGATGAAAACAATAACATGAAGAAGAGCAAGTCAATGTAAAAGGCTACCCAAGATACAAAGCCCAAAGGAAGCAGAAGAAATGTACGAGAATGCCAACTCAGCCCAAGAGGGAGGAAGTCTTCCTCAGAAATGCAGATCACCACTAAGACATCTTTGGTTGGTACAGACTGCCACTCTTGCTTCTGAGCTCATTTGTCACTGGAACTGCTGGAAGCTGGACCCTGGGTTTGTCCCTAGCACTGCCTCTGGGCTGACCCTTCCTTTTCAAAGCTGCCTTCTTCCCCTGTCAGGTTCCTTTGTTTTCATACTTGTCTTCCCCTCCTCATACGCCACTGTTTCTGTCCCTTGGGAGAGTCTACATCCTTTGCCACCTGGAACATTCTGGCCTGGCCACAGTAACGCAAGATGCAAGGAGAATAGCTGCAGGTCCCTTTGGCTGATCCCAGAGCTCTGAGATTGTCTGAGCCCTCTGAGGGGACCCACCAGGATTCTACAGGGTCTGGGGTAGAGTTAGTTTATCATCCGCGATGGTGGCAGCACAAACTGCTTTCTCTTAGAATCAAATGGTTCAAATCCAACAGCGGAATATATTTCACTCTTAATGGTGTCTTGGTATACTAAAAAAGCAACTGAAAATACTGATTAAAAATACAATAAGAAAACGAATGTAAATAAGGAATAGATATTTGAAAAAATTAACTTCACTATTACATTTGAATGAAATATAAATAAAAAATAAATATTTGTTATTTTAAATATTATAATTATTCCATTTCCTACTAAAATCATGGCTCTTGGAAGAAATGGTCAATCCAAAAGGAGAACTGGTCTCTCAGTTATTTATGTGAAGACTCTTGGTGTGTGTGAGTGTGAAGGCGTGAAGGCAGTAGAACACAAAAAGGGCCAGAAAAGGAACTATAATAACATCAAAAGAGCCTAAAAGCAAGACCTCAAGAGCTCCCACTAATTGAATCAATTTCAAGTAATAAAATAAGTAATTATCACAGTGGATTATAACCAACCTATTGAATATAAAAACCCATGCATCTTTATTGATAATTTAAGAAGATAAATGAGCATATAACCATCAGGCTGACTATCTATAGAAATAAAAATGTGACAGGAAAAAAGGGAAAGTTTCCTCTTTCTATTTTTAAAAGTATAATGGCAAGTGAGAAATGCAGAAGGAATTGTAGTATTAGATCAATCATTATTTTGCAATATGCATAAAATAATTCTTTTAGACAAATACCAAAATTGAAGCTAAAAATCCATGGGCAAGAGGCCAGATATTTACACCTAGTCAGATATCTTACTTGGAGTACTTATTAATTAAAAGGGAGAAGCTGTCTGTGCAGCATGGAGATACGACAGACCTCATTTTAATCAGGTGATCGAAGCTGACATCACGAACATGCGGCAAACTGTCACTGTGATATAACTCACTGAGCGCTTAACATCACTTCTGAGGCACTCTTGCCAAAGATGCATGACCTGTCCTTAACTATGATGGAACTAAGAAAGACACAATGGAGGGAAACTTCACCAGGCGATCTGCCTGCAGTCTTCAGATGAAGACCAGAGAAAGGCTTCCTCTCAGAGGGAGTGGAAGGGTGGGAGAGGTGGGATGGTAGTCTGTGCTGCTCTGGAGGCGAATCGGGAAGATGGCGAGTTCAAGGCTAGCCTGAGCAATCCAGCAAGACCTTAATTACACACACACACACACACAATACAGGACAACTGGACTCAGCAGGTCAGCAATGACGGGATTCCAGGTCAAGAAACAAAGAGCTATGGAGTACAGCATTAGGGCAATCTAAACAAAGGGCTGTGTGTCAGTCCTGCTTACTAGAGAACAGATTTAATGCAAGACATGCAAATACTTAAGAATTCACAATGGCCACCCACAGTCGGGTGTGGAAAAGTGCATAAGGGCTGTCTGCACGCTGGAGATCTGAAGGATTCAGCTACAGGCCTGGAGCTCACTGCAGTGTCTTGTGAGAGTTGGCATCAGGAGCCCCAAGGGTCTGCCATGGGAGGCTGAAGGGCCGGTACCAGAGTCTGGAGTCTACGCTGGGAGCCCGGAGGTGACGTTCGAGCGGAAGGGGAAGACTGGAGCCCCCTGAAGAAGCGGAAGTGCCTTCCTCCTTCACCTCCCTGTATTCCATTCTGGCGGAAGCCTCGGCTGCAGTCTCTTACCCCCGGGGTGGGGCTTCTGTCTCCAGGAAACTTGCAGCCACACCCAGGACTGTATGGTACAGTTTAGCTGGGGGTTCTCACTCCGGCTGACACAGTCAGTTAACTGTCACAGGCTGTGTATTCAATAATAAGATTACACCACTGTTAAATACACTCAATTTGAAAAGTAGAAAAATAAATTAATGGTCTTACAAGGAAAAAAAAAGAAATATCTAGGGAAAAGGGATCATGATACCTTTAACATTCTCCAGTAATTAAGACACTGATGACACTATTCTGATGTAGTAAAAAGAACACAGACAACAAAATTTAATGATTGACTGTACCGGAGTTTATTGTACTATTCCTATATGTGTTCTGTAGATTTCAATTTTTTCAGAATAAAAAGTTAAAAAATTTAAGTAGTTGATACTCATGGCAGTGTAATAAGTTAGGTTGCTGTGATGGTTTGGATCCAGGCGCCCCTCAAAGCCTCATGCAGATGAGGTGGGACTTTCTTTCTCAGAAGTGGCTGAATCTGGAGTGCGTGATGCTGGGATTAAGGGCCTGTGGTTACTAAACCACTGTACCTGAGTGATTGGTTGGCACCGCCCTAACCAGGTCATCTGAATAAGATAAAAGGGGCAGAGAGGTGCTGTTAAACTCTCCCCTTACCTTTGTTGCCTTGCGTGTGCCATGATGCTTCTCCTCTGTGATGCCTGTTCGCCATCCCAGCCTTAGAGCCCGCTGAGTAGGGACTGAACTCTCTACTAACTCTCAGCCAAATAAACCCTTTCCTCTGTAACTCTGGGTGTCAGGTACTCTGTCTCAGCAATGAGAAAAAAATAACTAACGCGGGTGGTTTACCATGTCCCTGGAGGAAATGTAAATTGTCATGCTATCTTTAAAATAGAGCACTGGAAATGTACTATGATAGTTCATTATTATATAAGCCTGTCCCTGGTACCCACAGGAAGGGCTAGGACTCTGTGTGACACCAGATCTGTGGACATACGATTCCGTCATATAAAATGGCACCCTACTGCACCTCACATACAAATGTAGTCCTCCAAGCTCTATCCCTAGATCACCATGGTATCTGAATACAAACGCTGTGGGAATCATTGTCACACTGTATTGTTCAGACAAAAAGACAAAGGAGAAAACAGTTGTACTATAAGTTCAATATTTTTTTCAAATATTCCTGATGTGTAATTAGTCAAATCTCCAGGTGTGGTTTCCCTGGGTACAAAAGACTGCTTTTTCTAGAAGGAAAATTATACACAGAACAATATCCACTGTTTTATTATTTAAAATGCTAACAATCTAGAAAATAAATTGAATTATGGAACATTTGTTAATAAAGCAATAGGTGGTTATCAAAAACATGTTTTATCCAAGTTGGAAAGTGCTTTTGTTATTTTATTATAAAGTTACTTTTGTTATATTACATATAAAAGAAGCCAATACTAAATCATATAATTAGTTATTGTATATCTCAATGTTGTAAAATAAATTTTTCATAATGAAAATGATCTTCATTAAAGCACAAAGAATAGTCATTTGTGGTTAGAGATCATAATTCACCATTGTCATTTCCTTTATATTTTCCACTTTTTACAAATCTGCTTTTTCTTACATAAGGGAGAGAAGCGTTGTGTGCTCAGGCCAGGAGGCACTGACTGCACAGCGCACAGCCGGTGCCCACTCACCGTCCTCAGCTCTGCTGCAGCACACCTGAGCATGTGCGTTTCCCTGCTCCAGGAGAGGCAGACTCCAGGCTTCCTGGAGTGAGAAGGTGGAGTAGAGAGCCACTCATGGGCATTAACCCTGGAGTCTTCCTCTCTGTGAAACCCATGTGCATTTACTTCTTGCTCTTTTCTGTCCTCGTTTTAATGTAAGATTAATGCTATTGTGTGCTCGCTAGCAGCATACTGGTTTATAAAGCGAAGTTGTCAGGAGATTTACATGTTTATGTCTCAAGGGCCTCTAAACCCGAGTGATAACAGAAAAGTAGAACTAAAATAAAGGTAGAAGTGGTGATCGCATGGTTTTCTGGTTTTAAAATGGCATCATTTCAAATAGAAATGAAAGAATAATTGAAATGTGTGTGCTTTCTTGGGGAAGAGATTGCCGGGGTGGCACATGGTGTAGTGTTAACTGTTCAGAAAGGAAGATGCCATTGAACGTGCAGGGAGGAGGTGCAGCTTGTTTGGGGAAGGCTGGAACCCTGCTTTCACGCAGAATGGTGAAATGTTCCTGAGGTTTATGACAAATTGGGACATGTGATAGATAACGTGTTTGCATCTTCAGGAGATGTTAAGAAATCCTATTCTGAATCTCAGATGAAAGGAAAGTTTTGCTGGAATCCAGAGTGCATGGGAGGTGATGATAGAGTAGTGGAAAACAAGGGCCACAGGACGGTATGTGTGAGATTTACAGGGCCAGACAGGAGCTGGACTTGAGGCCTCCTGTTCATAATCTGTAGAAACTTAAATAGAATGGTTGATTCTGCTGAGAGCACCGCGCTGGGGGAGGCATAGGCCCTCCACAGACAGCACAATCCAGTGTTCAGGGTCATTCCCTTGGCTTCAAAATTTTCAGAGATTCGCTGATGCAAGTTCATCGCCCTCAGATTTGTGGGAGAACTATGTGTGAAAGGCATGATCAAAAGTTGTTTTGGAACAGGAAGGAAGATTATGTTAGCGTAATTTGTATTCCTGGATTGCTTTGGGTGATGCCAAGATCTGGACTCAGTTCTAGATAAGGCCATTTTCCAGTCTCCCACTTTAGTCATGTCAAAAGCAAAGAGCAGAAAACGGGAACAACACGCAAATGCGTCTCATGTGATGGAACTCGTTACCTTTAGCTCGTCGGTGGAAAGGCCCAGAAGTGGGAATTGGCACATTCCGAGTTCCTCACCATATATGAAAAGCCCAGTTTCACCCTTCCTTCCAGCTCTGTGGAGACTGGAAAGAAAGGCTGTGCTTCTCCAGAAGACGACAAAATGAGATATATTCAACTTGTTTGCTCTGAAGTAATGGATTTATTTCCCTGATATAGAGGGCATGGGCAATGCTTACAGGAAGAAAGGCCACCATTATTCATATGTAACTCCTGTCATTCCCACGACTTCTTCTTTCCAAACAAAACAGAATTTGGGGTTGACTGCAGTATTTTTTCCATTTTGATATCTGAAGAAGGAAATTGCACATACTATTTGAATTTGGAGGATGTCATTCCGACTAAACTTTGCTGTTCACTGAACTCAGCTAGCCGGATCAAGTTGCCAAAGGTAATATTTTATGGGGGTCAGGGGTACCCTAACAGAGGAAGAGTTTTAGGATCTTGCTTGTGGTTTGGAGATCACTGTTTAGGTGGGGAACAGCGTGTGGAGCCATTTGATTCGAAAGAGTTTTCGAACTGTGGATGGTGAAATCACCCAAGGCAGTTTTAGGGCTGAAGGTAGAGAGTGAGACTTCCTGGGAGGCTGCAAAGAGGCATCAGACCAGAGGAAATGCACTGCTTTCAGGCTGGCAGATGACAGAGTTCAGGAGGAGAGCAGTCTTGAAAGGCTCAAAGCAGGATTTTCTCAAGGACAGTGGGAAGACAGTGGCCCTTAAATAATTCTGCAAGAATTTATTCTGTCTGCCAGAGCCACTGTGCAGGGCCCAAACACAAGCAGCAGCATGTCCAGGAAGCTTCAGGATCTCAGGAAGCATGGGCTGTAGGAGAAGGTCTTCTGAGGAGATGAAGGATTCCACTGGAGCAGTCCTTCCTAGAACCTCAGCAGAGACATCAGGAGCTCGAATTGACAGAGCAAAGCTTGACCAGGACAAAGGCTGCACGTACCTCTGTAAAAACTCAGAAGAGACTGCACCCCTAAGAGTCTTAGGAAAGACCAGGAAATGTGAACCAGACCACCTGAGCTGGAAGGAAGCAAAGGAGCTGAGGGCGATTTCATCAAATTTTTAGCAAACAGTTGTCCTCGTAGGGCTCTACAGACTTGGAAAGTGAGATTTCTATTTCTGGTGAAAAAGCAGATTCCTAAGTGAGTCCTCATGTAGATCATCTAATTGTGCAAATTATTCTTGTTTCTGAACTTGTTTTTCCCCTAAAGAAAAGCTAGGGTTCATATCAGTGAGGCCTCACATGATCTAGAGAACGCACACTATCTTGTGAAAGTGCCGCTCCTTTCCGGCCATCAATGTGCGCGAGATGATGGCAGGGATGTTGCAGCCCTTGGAAAGCTTCAGAAGATGGGAAGGAGTGGACTCCAAGAGCAGAAGGCTGAGTGATCGTCAGGCGGTGGGCCAAGGACAGGGGAGTGAAGCTGCCAATTCTCCACTCCCCCAACAAGCGCTCCAACATCCCAGCTGCTGCCAAGACACATTTGATTTTTCTGACATGAAATATGTATATAATTCTAGCCTGGTTTTTTAAAACACAAGAGGGCTGACTCTGTTTATGCATCCCTTGACTCCTTGGCCTTCAGCCTGGGGTGACGACAGGGTCTAACACACAGAACCAGGAAGCCAGGAAGTAGGTGGCTGAGTAAATACCCTCCCAACACCGACACATTTGTCCTAACCAGCTGGGCGCTGTGGTGGAGGACCTGGATTGGGAGGCGCAGGCCAGGCAGCTGGGTAGGAGAGCAGCAGGAAGCACTTTACAACAGCCTTTCTGCTGGGGTTTGATGTGCTTGTCTTGTCTCCACATATGGATTCCGGCATCACCCTCCAGACTCGGATCTTGGTGGTTGACTCAGGGAACCAGTAGATACTGAAATAAAATCTGTTCCTGGATGTTTCACGTGTTCCCAAACCACACAGCACAGCATTTTCATGTGCAGGTACTGTTCATGTGATACAAATTGAAGACATTGGGTCATCAACAGACTAACATCACTGAGAGCTTGTGGCGCACTGAGGCACAGGAGCATGGATCAGGGAAGCCTCCCTGCCATGCACAGCCTACTTACCCAGTACTCCCTTTCTTTCATCCTCCAGTGGTTAGATGTCAGCTGTGTAAGGAGCACTCGAGCACTGCACTGGGCAGGAGTGTGCGGCATCTTGTATCAGTCCTCGTAAAGCTTTTGCCAAGCCATGAAATATCATGCGATGTTTCAGTTCTCCTATGAACAGGGTACTTCTATTTTCTAATGTCTCAGTCCCAGTGACTAGATCCTAATGCATACATCTTTACTGTGTACATTTTTGAGTGAGTAAGTAATAAATAATCAATGAAGGGAGGAGTTAGCTTCTTTGTAGCTTGATTATGAGAAACACAGAAAAGAAGCTACGAATTCAGCTTTATTTCTGCTACTTGTCCTCCAGTTTCAGTCAAAGAGCTGTGGAAAACAAAGCAAAGCAGTACTGCTTCTTCTTGCTCCACATGGCTCCACACTGTGCTGCTCTGTTATCCTCTCAGGCACTGAGACAAAGGCCACTGAGTTTGTTACTTTGACCAGCAGCTTTAGGGCAGGAAGCTGCATGCGTTCCTCCAGTGGTCTAGGCTCGACCTGGCCTTGGCAGGTGTTTGACATGGGTGGAGTCCAGGGGCTGAAGTGGATATTGTCTTGAGATTAGAGGAAGCTCAGTCTAATTCCCTAACCTTAAAATTGTTAGTCTCTCCTGTCCGGTTACTTCTTCAACTAGAGAACACTAAAAAAGTGAAAGTTAAAATAGCAAACCATCTTCAAAATAGTTGCTCCGGATCTCTTTCCCTATCACGCCTTCTTTTCTCCCTTACTCTACAACTCGGTCAAAGTGTTTCTCTGCAGAAACTGTCTAGCAGTATGCTGTGTGTTTAGAATCATTACCTGTGGTCACCATGCTGCTGTGTGTACCTCAGGACATGGCTGCTCCTCTGCCATCTCCTCCACGCTCCACTCCTCTCTCTTCAGACCATCACATCCTGGGCCATCATATGCTGTCCACCTGCCTCATGCTGTGGGGCTCATTCCTGAGTCCTCAGTGCAAGCTGGACAGTTGCCAAGCAGAAGCCTCACTGAACTAAGATGGCATCCCACAGCAGAGGGTGCCTCTTGCCAGAACGTTCCAGCACCTTCTGGTCTTCCCAGCCAACATGGATCTTGGGAAAGTATAGCCAAATGTGACAGATGCTTACTGGCTGGATGCTTTAATACTCTCTCTCATATATCATGAACTCCCTTTGAGGTGTGTTTTCCTACATGATGCCATGTGTAACATCCAGCTTTCACACTTCACACCAGAGGCCACTGTAGTGGACTGGGGTGAGATCCATACTCTCCAGAGGGTGGGGAGCTCAGCTCAGCTCCATGCACATGGCATGTGCTCTGAAACGCTGACACAAAAAAGTGTGAATAATGCACTGTACCTTCTACATTCCCAATACCAGGATCTGAGGCTAAAAATGGAAGTTTATTTACTCAATAGATATGAGTTGCTATATGGATCTCATATCTCCTTGTTACTCTCCACATTTCATGTGTAATACTATTTGTTGGGGAAATAAGTATTTGCTGTATAAATTTATTTAAAATAAATTTTATTTTAGAATTATGATCCCATCCTTTGCCAACAAAGAACTCTTCGAATTAAAAAAGAAAAAAGAAAAAAAAAAGCTTTGTAAATAGAAGTAAAACTCAACTTTTCTCCAAATTCCTTGAATGAAGATACAGGTATTCATTGTAGGAGGAGCAGAGTATAGAATAGAATATGGGTGCATAGGCTTTTTGAAAAATCCTAAGAATTCTCACAATGAGTTTTTAAGAGTATTCAACTCTGAGAAAAACCTACTCCTCACCTTCTGTTTCACAGACAGCACGAACTTCATCCTCATCTACAGGAAGGGACCCTAACTCCTGAACAAGGAGGCTGGGGACAGGAAGCTCGGGTCCCAGACTCGGCTGTCCTGGCTCACTCTGTGCCCCTGGCATGTTTATCTTCTTCTCCAGTGCCTGGTTCCCATTTTCAAAAGGCGGTTGTACTGGCCACCCCAATATGCATTTTCCTGGAGTTAGGAAGAAGGTAACTACGAAGGATCCCAATAATGGCACAGAGTTCTCTGGAGCTTACGAGCTGCCTACTGCAGCCATTGTTTCCCTGCATGAGACCCCTCTGTTATGCTGCTCAGAGCTGGCGTGTGGCTCTGCCCTCACACTCGGATAGGCTGATCTACAGGGAAACATCCTGGCTCCACCTGAGTGGCACTACCGCCTGCCTGTATTTTCTAAGTCTTGGAGTCTCTCAGCTTTGAGCAACTCCCTGATTCCCAGTTAGGTGTTTGTTTAGTTGGTGTCTTCCGTCATCTGGGAGCTCTCACTCGGGACTCGGTTCTGCGTTCCTCCTCTCTCAGGGCTCTATGATCTTGGCTTTTCTCTGATTTCTCTTTCACGTGTCTCCTTTTCTCATTTGCTTTGTGTTGTTTGTGTCAGAATATTTAAACTCGGACTGGTGTTCCTGGATCATTTCTAGCAGATCTCTGTCTACTTTTTCTTCTTCTCTTTCTCTCCTTATCAGACCCTCTGTCTTTCCTGCAGCTCCATCCCAGCAGCAACCACAGAACATTTATCAATGCAGGTTTAAGGTTTTTTTCTCTTTGTCTACTGGAAGCCTCCTTTCTTGCTCAAAGTCTCCTATTTCTTCTATGTGCAATCTCTTTGTGTGGCAGCAAGGTTTCTAAATGATGTCTTTCTTCTTGAAATATCCTAATGCTCTAAATTTGTATATGTGGGGCTATAGCACTCTTGTGACCTTGTGTTATGCTATGTGTTGCATTTCTTGGCTTCTGTAGAGAGAGGGAGTGAGCACACACTCACATACGGAGTGAGGAGGGAGAGGGAGAGACAGGCCAAGATGACAGGGTTGACTCACACAACTATGCGGGCATGAAGTCCTGCGCCTCGCCATCTACAAGTGAGAGACCCGGAAACTATGGCTGTTCAGGTCAGGCAGGCAAGTAATACAGTTCCTGGGGAGGGCAGGAAGAATGACGTCCCTGCTGCACAGGCAGGCGAGAAAATGAACTTTCCCCTTTTCCACCGTTACTCCATCCGGGCGGGTTGCTGTGTGGTCTCCACCTTAGTCCACAACACATCTGGAAACTCTCAGACAAACCCAGCAACCACGCTTAACCCGGGCAGGCACTCGCCATCGCGGGATCGAATCTGCTCTTTGCGCAGGAAGATCACCTACTGGGCCCGAAGAAATCCAGAGCCCGAAAAGCAGGCCACTTTTCCCAGCTCCCCAGCAGGAGGCAGACCGCCGAGTAGCGGCAGAGTGGAAAGCGGTAGGTGCCTCTGGCACCGAGGGACACACGGACAGCAGGACAGGCTTGGGGGTGCACTTGAGGGCCCCTCGTTGACCCTGGCCAGCACCCAGCCGGAATCGGGGCCTCAGTGCAACCCCCAGCAATCTGAGTGAGCCCGGGAGCCCTTCCTCTTCCAGAGGTGCTGCACAGGCCCTGCCTGGCCGCACGTGACTGTGCCCCCCGAGACAGAGAGGAGGGCCGGTTACCAGCCTGGACCTCCGACTCCAGCAGCGTGAACAGCGCGGTCCTTGACCCCGGCAACAGCAGACCATTCGCGTGTGCAGTGCTGAGCCCGTTGTCCACCCGCTGCCTCTGCATGCCGTGTCCGGGGAAGTGGGGTCCGGCTTGTCCGGGGGAGGTGCCGCGGCCTGGTAACTTCTGGGTTACTCTAGGTAGAATGCTCAGTGCTTCATCCAAGAGGCCTGGGAAGAGCCTGGCACGTCGGGGCCCTGCTCAGTTCCCGGGTCAGTGCACGAAGTCCTGGATCCAGGCAGCTGCACGTCAGGGAGGACGGGAGGTGCTGAGCAGGCCCACCCTTGGGGCCCTCCTCCTAGCTTTAACAGTGAACTAAAAGGGTAAGGCCTATTTGCTAAGGGGGCTGGGTGATACAAAGGTTGACAGACACATTCTGAGAACTTGGTTCAAAGTACCAGTAGACACTGCTTTCAGAAGTAAGGAACAGTAAGTTGGCGAGGAAAATGGCTGCATATTGGGTAGACGAGGCGTGCTGTATCTTTTTTATTTTGTTTTGTTTTGTTTTTTTGCCGTCTTGAACTTGAGTGTGGTGATAAATTTTCATTTACTTATACTGTATATTTTAAGTTTTTAGGTTGCTGTTAATACATTAATTGTACAAAATCGTGGATTCATTGTGGTATTTCCATACCTGCCTGTGTCCTGCATGGACCATGCCCAGCTCCCCTTTTCCCTCCTGCCAGGCCCTTGCCAAGGCCCAGGAACATCTTTTCTACTCTCTAGTCTTCTTTTTAGCTTCTACGTGTGAGGGAAAACACACAGTACTTGTCGTTCTGTGTATGGTGTGGATTTTTTTCCAGCTTGGATACAAAGTAAAGAATAAACCATGAAACTTAAAGTAAAATTTATATTTTAATTCTGACAATTTAGATCTGAAAATATTGAACACAAACAGAGAAAGACGGAAGAGGAAGAAGAAGGAGAATTAGCTGCAGGAAGTTTTCATGTCAAATTGCTTTGAAACTTTGAGATTCTTAATAGGGATTTGACACTAAAATATCAATGACAAATAGATTCAGGTGCCCGTTTTGTGAACAAAATCACAATGTTTAGATTTAGCAAACATTACCAGCACAAATGAAGATCCATAGATGTTAGAAATCAGTGTTTCCATTAGCAATTTCACCTAATTACTTTTATTTCTATAACCCTATCTCAGAACTGTATAATACTTGGAAAATGTGTCTTATGTAAAGGAATTTTTTAGAAATTATGATGATGATGAAATTTTTTTGTGGTGTTGAACCCGGGCCTCACCCATTCCAGGAAAGTGCTCTGTCATTGAGCTGCATCCTTCCTGAAACTTACTTTTATAAAAATAGAAACAGAATATAATACTGTGCGAATGTAGCTACATTTCTAGCCAGTGTCTGGCAAGTACAAAGAGTCACAGAAGCCATCTCTGAACTCAGGCTTTGCAGATCTCAGACTGAGATGCCAATGATTTTGTTCAGGAAATCACCAAAGTCCCGGCTGCTGGGCAAGGCAGGGCATAACCCTCTGGCTGGGCCTGTGGTGCAGGCCACGGTGCTTCTGTGCCACTGCACTGGGAGCAGAGCATTCATGGGATCATGGCGAGATCCGCCCGGTGTGTGATGAGCCTCACCTGTCCACACCGGACTTCATGTGGAGGCTCAGTCCCCGTCCAGCAGCGGGGGAGCACAGACCCGTGAGAGGTCAGCAGCACCCTCGGCAGTACATGAATGTGATGGAAGGGAAGGGAGAGCGCTCGCACTCTCTCCAAACAAGAGCCAGTTGGTACAAAGCAAAGTCATGCCTTATGTTCTCTCCCACACGTGCCCATCTCCACTTCCTGCATGTTTTTTGTTGTGTGACCCCATTCACCCTGTTAGGACAGAGCTCAAGGCCTTTGCCAGGTGTAGCTCCCTGATTCTGAGCTTCCTTCTCTCCAGAAATGTGGCCCAAATAAGGCCCTTTCCTTTATAAACTGTCCGATCTGCCATGTTCTACTATAGCCACAGCAAACAGACCTTCGCTGAGGTCGGAAGCTTAGAGAGGAGAGGAAGACTGACCTGGGGTCTGATCCTGCTGAGCCCGTAAGGTGAGGTGAGGAAGCAGTGACGTGGGGAGATCCCTGGTGGAAAGAACAGCGAAGGAGCAAGGACAGCTCAGGCTCCTCCTCCTATGACAGCAGCATCACCAGCTGGGATAAAGATAAGGCTCTGTACTTTCACACATCCCTGAGCTAAAATGTCCAAGTCTCTCATGGGATCAGCTTGTTGATGTAAGTGAGGCACGACATTATTACCTTGGTCTAAAGATGAAGAGACTGAGGTTCTGAGGTAACCCAGCGACTCCAAAGCTGGCAGAGAGCTGCGGTTGGAAGTGCTGCTACGAACATGACAATTTTCATGCATTTTGCAGCTTACTGGGTTTGTTTCTGTTTGTTTATTTAGCTGACAGTATGAGGTGTCATCATTAGGGTCATCTCCACTCAGCACTAAGGAAACAGTGTCAGCTTATGTAATTTATCCCAAATCATAGCAGCTAGGAACTATGAGAGCTAAGCTTAGATATCTCTTTCCTTTACCTGAAATGATGAAAGACCTATTAGAGCAATGGTCAAAACCCAAATAATTCTTATCTATGTGAAGTCAGTCACATGGACACAGCAAGGCAACTTAATTCTACCCCTGGGTAGGCTCCTTTCCCATGACCCCTTGACCAGCAGTGGAAGCTGCCCATGGTTTCCACTTGGCAAAAGTATCTTTCCTGTGTACACTTCAATGGTTAAAGTCAATGGAATAGCATTGAGTAATAAAACATCAAATATATATCTGCTTATTGTGTTAAAGGAGAGCTCTTTTAAATTTTTTTTTAGTGTTAGGGAAGATAAGAGAAATGGGGGAAGACATGATGGATGGTGGGAGAGTTAGGGGAAGAGGAGTCTGGGATCGCGGTTCCAGGAATATGGAGAAACTTGGAGGAAAGCCCAGATTCGGAATGAGATCGAGGGAGTAAGACACAGAGAAAATAAGGGAGGTGATAAAGACAGATTCAGAGAGCAAGGAGGCCTTGAATGTCAGGACAGGAAGTCTGAAATTGATGGGGCAGCACAGAGAGGACAGAGGGACCGACGGGGAAGAGGGGAGGAATGCCGTTGCGGCAGCTTGGGAGATGGATCACTGGCAGCAGTGGGGGCTCGCTGGGCTTTAGGGGAATGAAAGACTGCAAGGCAAAGAAAATTTCCAGCTCTCCTGTGCCTTGAAGATATATAAATAAAACACAATAAGGGCCATAATGAGGAAATAAATGTCATACAAATGTTTGATAGCATATGGGACATACAAACACAAAGAGATGCCAGCAGCCTCCAGCCAAAAGCAATAAGGGAAAGAAGTTGATCTAGATGACCTCAAAGCTCTGCTCCAGCTTGAATATTCTGTAATCTCCACACTTTGGTTCAATTTATTGAATTCCACTAGCATTTCGCAGCTACTGCCCATGGTGGAGAGTAGGAGTGGGAAGGCGGTTGGAGCTTGAATAAAACCCAGTTTCCTCCCTGAAGGAGTCTTGTGTACACTGGAGAGAAGATCCTGCTAGTTCTAATGCATTCCAGAGTAAAGAAAAATCCTTAGAGGACAGTACATGTAACAGAAGCCCCAAAGGAAAGGCTAATTTGTGTATATGAAGGCACTGGTTTTAGGGAAAGAGAAAAGTGAAGGCACTTACCAGGCAGAGGAAAATCCATGTGTAACGGAGTAAGAAATATGCTCTAGAAATTATAATTATGGTAGGCAGAATTCCACTGTGACTCCCTGTGAGCTGTATCTTTGTGTGAACCCCTGCCACTGACTGCAGGTGGGCCTATGCTTGTTTTGAGCCAATAAACTATGTCACAGCTGATGGACGCACTACCACAATTGGCTTATGTTATATAGCAAAGGAGAAAAAAGAATCACTTTCACAATTATTATAAGACCGTACCTTATGGAACTGGAGTGAGAGATACTCAGCCTGGCTTTGAAGCAGTAAATTGCCATTTGTGAGAAATTCACTTGGCAAGGAAGTAGAAGGGTCCCTCTGAGCTTAGCGCACTCTCTAGCTAAAGAAAACAGTAGGCTAAACCTCAGCCCTACAAGTGCAAGGTCTACTTTCCAACGACAAGCAGCTGAGCTTGGAAATGGGCCTTAAATTCTAGATAGGAGGACATATAGGTTGTAGTTATATGGCACCCTGAGGAAAGAACTCTGAGCCTTGACTCCAGATCAAGAGCTGTTGAGATGAGAAAAGGGTTAATGTTTTAAGTCACAAGTTTGTAGAGCTTTTTTCCACAGCAATAGAAAATGAACACTCCAAGCCATCAGACTGGGTGGAGCTCTGAGTACATGTCACGGTTTGGTGGGAGAGAAAGCTGAAAGGATGGATTGGGACAAGATGAGGTTGTCTTGTCTGGATTGGAATCTGTCAGGGACTTTGGTCCCAATTTGAACCTAATGGCATCCTCGCGGGCAGGGCAACACTGGTGACACTGTTGTGTGGTGTGCTGACAGTGTGATGTGCTGCGAAAGTGAGAACTCAGAAACGGGCAGGAGCTCACTCTGTATCACCTGCCACTTGCCTGACCTGGTGGCTGTCATTTCCTGCACAGCTACCCTCTCTTTCCATAACTGTTAAAGCCTGGTTAAGTGCATCAGAAGGAAAAAGGCAGGAGCCAATGACAAGTGGACAGCACTCCCATAGTTTCCTGGAGGTTAGACACAGCTCATAGAGGCCCTGAAGCCATCTCTCTGAATGTTTGCTATGATTCACAACTCTTGCCTACAAAATTTATGTGTGCATCCACTCGACTCACAAATCTCTCATGACTGTGGGAAGGTTGGATGGTTAGACCATGCCAATCATGACAAGGATTTTTTCAGGTGAGCTTTTATTTGATTGAGTTGCAATTATCAGACATAATCACATAATTCTTAAAACCATGGGTTTAAAAAAATGAAGAAATGAAGACCCAGAACAGCAAAGGTGCTTTATACAAACCCTTGTAGTCAGGTTGTGACAGAGACAGATATAATGTGTACCCTTCTGCTAACACCAGTCCTTCAGGTGGGGATGCCCAGAGAAAGAAGGACTTAATTAGAGGTGCTAATTAAGACCAAAAAGTTCTTGACTTTGTTTTTAAAAATTTATATCCAAACCTAATTACCTAAGCATTTCCATAGCTTCTTGGTGAAGCGCATCCCATTTGCTGTGGGTTCATTCATCTCTGGATTTGTTCCTGACTACTCCCACATCCCCTTGTTTGCTTAATGTGTGCGTATCACAAAACTTTATACCCTTTCCTTAGGAAAGTGATATTATCAACAGGTGCAAGTTTCTTTATAAAGTTTGAAATTTTGATGTTGGGAAGTGCTGTGTTCCTTATTATCAAGCCTGCTTCCCTTCCTCTATGCCTACTGCCAATGGTCTTCCTAACTCTGTCAATGTTGTAAATGATCATCTGCCAATTCCATGACTCTGCACGGCTCTCCAGGCACAGCAGAGCTGGAGTTCACTCTGGTATCGCTCAGAATTGCCCTATACAGGCACTTACCTCTCTCTTACTCACCATGAAACTCTTCCATTGTAGGACAGAGAGGAAAGGAGAGGAAAGAAAGAAGGAAGAAAAGGAGAACTGGGAAAGAGAAAGCACAGTGCACGGAATACTGGGAGAAAGCAAGAAAGGAAATACTCAGTGTCAACACTAAGATTTTTCCCCGACTTGGGACATTAAAAGTAACTTATCAAGCTATGTGTGCACTCAGACATATTTCCCTGGGTTGGAATGCTGTGGCCAATCCAGTCCTACATCCACCCACTCGGCAAGCATAGAAACATCCCTGGATATTTGTGTGGAGGTCAGTTTGATGGCTCAAAGGGAGCTGAAGTCCTTGACATCAGTTTGGTCAACTGGAGCCCCTTACATCCTGCTGTAGGTTCTGCCCCGGCCTCAGCTGGTAGGAAATGGCAGCAGTCTGTGCTCATCAGCCCACCTGTCCTTGGGAAGCACTCCTGGGAGAGCACACACAGCCATAGCCAGTGACAGTGCAGCTCCCCACATCAAGCATGCAGTGGAGACGCACGTGTGGGTTGTGCACAGGGGCCTGGGTGTGCAGCCTGCATGGCTGGTGTTCTGAGCACCTTCAAGGCCTGGGAACATGAAGATGCAGGGTGTGGACCCACCAGAGGCTGATTTTTATCAGAGTGGCTAGTCCAGGGACTGCTAGCAACTTGTAAAGAACGCAGTTACCACTCAGCCTGTTTTCAGTGGATTGCATTTTGTGTACAATTGAAAACAAATGCATGCTTAAGTATATAGCCGGGTAACCCTCAGGGCTGTGACTCTTATCTTATCATACAAGCAGTTACAATATGCCACACGCAGGTTGGAGCGACTGCGTTTGCCATTCTGCACCAGCTGGTGCAAGGTCAGCCGCTGTCTCACCCACTGCAGCTTCTCCGGATCCATGGAGACAGTGAGAGAAGAAACCAGCATACTTTGGTTTCTTTATTTTAAAAACAAAACACTTGAGCTCATGAAACTCTTCCCTTCTGTTGGTATAACAGGAAAGTCCCTGTGGTTGTAGCCATCTTAAAATCCTAATCTTGATGACTTTCAGAAGAAATCAGTACCCAGTTTCCACGCACCATTTGGTGCTCTGAACTGCAGTGAATATTACGTTTGTTCTTAGCCACATACAATCATCACGAGTGTCATTGAGAGTTTATTACCGTATATGGGATATTTCATCCTAATATATTAAGAAAACTTTATTTCACGGGAATTTGCTGTAGTTTCATAACTTGCCTCCTGAGAACACCCTTCGGAGCCTAATTGCGGACACAGGCCACTTGGCTCTGCAATGGCACAGCGGACTGCTCATCTCCACCTTCACTGCACCATTGGCAATGCCCAGACAGCACACCAGGAGGGATATTTTGAGACTGCAGGGGAGAGTGGTGGGTGGGTTTCGAAGTCTGTAGTGACTGCTCCAGAGGCCAAGGTCAGTGTATAAATAAGACTATTCTCCTTACCACAGTTCTAGGAACTGGGTCTCCACTGACTGCAGCAGGGAGACCAGGTCTTGCAATGAACCCAGTGTATCTGGGGGTGGGAGTTTCACAGAACACACCTTCCCTGGTTATCGTGAGGCAGGTAGGACAGGCACACAGAGCTAACCCGACCTCCACCGGGGAGGGTTGATGTGGTTTGGGAGGAAGTGCCCAGCATCTCTGAGATGACGAGCTGCCTAGCTCCTCTCGAGTTCCTCCCGAATGTCTCCTTCCCACTGGCTTTCCTGCTGTCACGGCCACCAAGCCTTCCTGTGGATGTTCATCCACTTCACCAGTCTTGGGGCCATTGTCTTCAGGGTCAACTTAAGGCACATCTTTGAGCTTCCTGATACTTAGCTAAACAAAAGGTAGATCATGCATTACGTCTTCCAGAGCCCAGAACACCTGGTAGTGGGAGATTTGAACCCAAAGAAGACTGCCTGAAAGATGGGGAAACTAAATCACAGGGAAGACAGGACCTGAGAATTCTAAATCTAGTATCAAGGCTTTATAATACTATTCTGACAGAGATGGGGCAAAATAACACTCAGTTTCAAGAAACCAAGCTTGAGATGGTAAAAGACAATTAAAGACCAACTGTGGTGACTTAACAGCAGCCGCTCAATGTGTGCGGCATGCCTGAGCCCCCCAGGCCTCGCCAGTGACCACCCACTGCTCTCACTGCCTTAGGTGCACTCGCTGTGCACCTGAGCACCCTGAGATGTCACTCTCTGAGTACACAATGTCACGATGTATCCGAACCTTATAGACGCCGAGGCCCGGCTTGGACACCCACTGCCCTCTCCACTGCAGAAGCTCGGAGAATCGCAGCAGTGTCATTCCAGCTCTGTTTCTGCTAACACTCATGAGCCCCTCGAGACCTGAACTTTTCTTGTTCATTTCCGTATTTGTAAAGCTCAGTTGCATGCTGGAAGAGTGTGCATTTGTGGGTTTGTGTCACTGTCGTCCAATGGAGCTGCCTGTGAGTCTGTGCGTGTTCTGTATGTGCAGACCAGGCTAACAGCCATTGGTCACATGTGGCATTGGCCACCTGAAATATGGCCAATGAGCAGTTAGATTTGCAATTGCAATTAATTTAAATAGTCATAGGTGAGCAGTGACTATTTCATGGGGCATCATATGTTTTATATA
>NW_022900914.1:1411717-1567229 GCF_012274545.1 Fukomys damarensis | reverse complement strand
GTGTTAGGAGAATGGGAGAATGTGCAACACAGATTCTAAGAAACCCTGTTTGATATGTACCAAGAAGGGAAGGGGACTGAGAGACGGGCGGGTGGGCAGTAAAGGAAGGGAAAGGGGATGAGTCAAGGAGCCAAGACCTGTCACGCTCACATACCAACTCCACACAAGGACAGTAAACACTGTGCACGGCACACGTGTGCTAACAGACTAAATTACAAACGAAGTTCAGCTCCAAAGGGGCTGCCACAGCCCCAGAAGAGCGAGACTTCGGTGAGCCAGGCTCATTTCTGCCATGCACATGTTGGCTGCTGCTGTCCTGCCACTGGCTGGGAGGCCGCAGACACACATGTGCGTGGACTGCAGCTTTCATCCTCTGACGGACTTCTGCTTCTGAATCGTGGACTCCTTGTTTGGGTTAGGTCCTGTAAACAGGATCGGCGCTTCGAGAGGGGTCAAACGCTATGGCCGTGGCTGATGGGAGGAGCCGGGCTGCCCAGAGGAAACTTCGGCCCCACACACGTGCCCCGTTACACTATCACGTGCCCCAGGGTGGAGCTGCCTGGCCACGGGCAGTCACTCCTGGAAGGCCAGGGCAGCGCAGGGCAGCCAGGGAGGAGAGCATGCCTGCTCTGGGAAAGAGGAGCACAGCTGGGTACGGCTGGAACAAGCTGGAACCTCGCACAGCTGGAGGCCACGCCCCAGGCTTTCCGGTTGCCTCTCTGGGCCCGGCTCCCATGGTGATGCTGCGACAGGGGAGCATGGAATAACAGGGAAATCCTCCTGACCCCCCATAAACGTGACTTCCTCGGCCCACTGTGTGTGTTCAGGGGGCACGTTGGTGGGCACCCTACACGAGATTTGGCCTTTCCTCCAGAAGACCCGCGGGCTCTGGGTTAGAGGTAATTTTCGTGCAGAAAAGTTCTTTAGGAGAGATGGCTTCGAAGCATTCATAAACATTCCCTCGAGACTTATCAGTCACACGGTGCAGAACTGCTGTTCTCTTTCACGTCCCACCTGCCCTGTCCTGTTCCTGTGAATTGCTGAGGCTCAGTGAGCAGAGAGCTTGTTTCCCAGATCTGTGGAGGTGGACGGAGCCAGGCAGAGCCTGCTGCTGTCAGAGAGCCTGTCCCATTGGCCCCTGGTTGCGGTCAGAGCCTTTGCACATGATCACTCCACCTGTTCTGCACCAGCCCCTTCATCAGCCCTCGTGGATCCAGCACCCAAGAGTCAGGGGCAGGCCGGTACGTGGCTGAAGCCGCGAACACGAGGTCTTCGTGATTCCCAGGAACCCATGGGAATCAGCAACCACAGAGCTGGCACAAATCTGCGTTTTCAGACAAATCAAGTATTTGTAAACTGAATAAATCACATTTTCTACATATACATGAATGCCTTAAAATAATTATAGAGATAAAAACAAAATGCTACCTTAAGTACTAACTCATTTGAAACAATACATTAAAATAATATAATCACAACTGGGTCATGCACTTCAAAATCTTTGGATGCCACAAGTTCTCAAAGGTCTGAGTGGCAAAAGGATGTCTCCTGCATTTTCCTGGTTTGCAATGCAGAAATAAGGTAAGTTCCAGCTGATTTGTTCTCAGTCCAGCGCTTGCTTCAGATGCTGTCTCCCTCCCTCAAGTCAGACATTTCTCAGGGGTCTGCAGCCAACCCCACAGCTGGGCTGTCTGCGTTTGCCTGGTGACCTGTTCTCCTGCCCCTTAGAAGGAGGCCACGGGTACTGCTTCATGGAGGAAGGGGCATGCCTGGGAACATCAGCTTCACCTTTGTGCAGATGGCTCGGAACAGAGTGCCTTCATGGCGATTGGGGACAGTTAGCACAGCTGTGCACTTGGACAAGAAGGAGGCCTTGCGCCACTGACTTCCCGTCTTAGGAGACAAATGGCCAGTGCAACATGCCTAGCTCCCTCAAAATGAAGATGCCGTTTATGGTGCCCTCTCCTTTGTTTATTCTCATTGGGATTTTTCACAAATAAAAACAAACTTATGGATTATACAGCTATGAATATTTGCAGCATAGACAGTGGGACACACCAGTTGTTCCACATCAGTTTCCTCCTAGAAACCTTAATGTAATTGTAGGCCAGGACAGGCCTGAGGGGACAGGACCACACACTACGCTACAGTCTGCTCTCGGGGATGACGGATTGCACCTCACAGCAGCCAGCTCCTCGGAGACCTCTTCCGCAGTGTGGTTTGTTTAGACCTTTATGGACCTACTCTCCATTTGGCCAGCAGAGCCTGAAGGGGTCCTTTCAGCCTGTGTGGGTGGACAAGGGCCCTGGTCTTCTGGGAGCACATAACACAGCTCCTCAGGTGGGTTATGTAGGTGTCAATGGGCCGTGACTTCCAGAAGTGGGCACAGCAGGACCTGCAAGGACAACAGGGAGTGTCTGCTGTAAGGAAGCGAGCAGGGAAAGACTCAGGTCATACTGGGTTTGTTCACAGGACTGAGGGGCTCAAAACATGATCATGTCTTGCCTCAGCATGGCCAACTCAGCTCTGAACCTCTCACGCAGTGCCCCTTCCTTTCGCTCTGCATGCTGTCCTTGCCAGCTGATGGCTACCACCTATACACTTCTGCTGAAGCCTTTCTCCCTGCACTGTGATGCCACCGACTCATGCACCTTATTTTAAGGCTCCCACAGGGCTGTGTCTCTCACTTTAAATAACATTTCAAAGTTTTCCAGAAGGTAGTTTTGGCCATGATATCTGGATCCTAATCATGGTGTTCAGTTGTGGTTGAGAAAGCAAAGAACACAATTCCAGTAAGATGAGAGAAGACAGTGGGAGAAGAAGAGGCCTTTCTGTACTACAGGGTGGAATCCCTGTGTGTGCTTGGTGTTGGGGTCCAGGGGTAAGGCATTACCGGGGCCATGTATGTTTGCAGTGGGAAACAAGTCCCTGGAACAAATCCACAGCACCTTTCCCTGCTGGCCCCTGTCAATGTTCTTGCTCTTTTCAACTGCCAGTCAAAGACAGTGGGAATGGAAGTCTGCTGATCCCACCTCGATTTTATCAGACCTCAATTCTTACTATCCCTGACCCCATACACTTCTGAAGATGGTACTTCTACAGCTGTCCTACAGAGCTTGCAGTCCAGTGAAGCTGACTGATACCTGGAGTTCCTTATCAACACAGGAGGTCTTCCTGGAACTAATCCATAGTGTCCTGTAGTTCAGAATAGGTCAGCTGGGGTTTCAACCACATGATACTGAGGACTTTTCAGCACTGAGAAAAACTTTTAAAAATAACATTTCTTAATGTTGGTGTTATCAGATGGCTCATTATTTTAGCTTATGAGCATTTGATGTGTGTAATGTTGAGGGATTAGTAACTGAAATTCAGAGACAGATGCAGCTCTGAATACAAGGCCCCTGAAGGCCAGATAGTTCTAGAGAGCAAAACCAGCCACTGAACTGAAAGGGAATCCTGCACAAATGGATCACTCTGAAATAATTTGGGAAAAGAAATAAGAGAAAAAGCCAGAATAGTGTCCATACAAACATAAGTTGTAGGTCTGATAAAAATAGTTTGTGTATATATAATAGAATGCATTAGAATGTAAGAAAAAATTATAAAGTTGTACTAGAATTGTACAGCCAATTGCCTTCATTTTCTTCGTTTTATGATAAAAGAAGCTTACGCTAAGAGAAGGTAAGGAACCCTTTTTCTGCTGTTGTTGATTAGAAGCTCTCAAAACGCCCATGTAGGTTATTCAGGAAGTCCTCATTTGACCACACATTGGCAGTGAAGCCCTTTGCTCCTCAGTTAAAAAATGTGTGCTGCTCCTGAGTAGTGCACTATGACAGCAAGGACAGGAAATGTCCGCATGACTGCAGGCTCTGGTCACCTCTGTACATTACACCACCAACCTGCATTTTTCCACAGCTTGATCATTTCTCCTCGCCTCACTCCATCTGGCTGTGTCTCTCCCGATCTGTTGTGAGAAACAGGACAATTCCTCCAAAGAACTGGTACTTGGCTACCATACACACCACATGGGATGAGAGTCAGGACTGCTTCAGGAGTCCCAGGGCAGGTGCTTGGCAGGAAGGAAACAGTGCCCAATTGTGGAGGCCAGAGATAAGGAAGCAAGCTATGGAATACTGGAGTCAGAAACTATCTTTTCTTTTCTTTTCTTTTCCTGGTACCAGGGACTGAACTCAGGACCTTGTGCTTGCATGGCAAGTATGGTACCACTGAGGTAAATCTCCAGCCAGAAATTCTCTTTTCTGAGTGTCCCTGTAATGAGATTTTATTGCAATATTGGGTCCTAAGATAATTTTTTTCTATAAGGAGGAGATTAGGATTCTATCAGTCATAATTTTGGTGAATAGTCTTGTTCCTAGAAACTGGGTAGAACCCTGCCACCCTGTGAGATCATTAGATTCCTGTATGCCTGTTCATCCTGCTCAGTGTTCTATTCTGTCCTGAGTGCATGAAGTAGAACATACATTGGATTTTATAAAAGACAGACTTTCTTTCTCAAGGGCTTTACTTGTAATAGGAGTCAACAGAGCTACAAACCATCAAGCCAAGACACAAGGTGAATCAAAGAGCTCTGAGGGGACAGCCCTGGGGCCATCACTGTTCACGACACTTGGCTGGAGCATCCTCCAAGCCAACGCCACTGCAGCTCCCACCGGTGACTTGCCCCTTGCACTCTTATCTTGTTCCCAGCACTGAGCACTGAAATACTTTACATTTTCTCTGCCTCTTCTCTGCAAGAATGATGATGTTGTCTCCTGCTTTGGTTGGCACATTCCTTCTCACTGAATCCCTTGCCAGATTCCAGGCATCTCCCAGGTAGTTCTAGCAGTCACAGGCTGCCTCAGAAGGTGACTGCTTTTGGCTTGGGTTCTGAGCGAGATCAAGGAGACCCTCTGCTTTCTCATGCTGGGCTATCATGGAGTTTACAACCTAGGATACGCAGGTCCCCAACAAAGTTACAGGAAGAGAAAGAGCACTATTGATAATAATTTGCCAGGTATTTATTGATTGGAATAGGGCCAGGTGTTGGAAACAGAAAGAGACAGTTTCACTGTGGAGAGGTTCACAGTGCGGAGGTGAAGCAAGCATAGAATGGAATAATCACAAAACTGCTATGGTCCTAGTAGACACTACTGTGTGCAGGTGGTGTGATGGTAGTTCAGAGAATTAAGTCATCTCTGCATGAGAAGGAGTCATGAAAGAGGTGAAAACTGAGTTGAGTTATGAAGAATGATCTGGGGATTGCCAAACTAGGAAAGGGGTAAAGCAATCATGGGGAACAAGAGCAAACAGGAGAGGTTGAAATTCCTGACTTTGAGTTATACTACAAAGCAACAGTGATAAAAATGGTACTGCATTTGCACAAAAGCAGACACATGGCTCAGTGGAACAGAGCAGAGGGTGCAGTGACAACCCTAGAAAATTTGTTTTTTGACCTTCAACAAAGGGGCCAAGAAAATATGTTAGTGGAAACACAGCCTATTCAGCAAATATTGCTGGAAAATTGGCTATTTTCAGAACATTGAAGATGGATCCCTATCTCTCACTATGCACTAAACTAAAATCAAAAGAATCAAAGATCTAAACATTAAAACAGAAACGATAAACTTATTGGAAGATAATACAAGTAAAATACTTAAAGCCATAGGTGTAGACAAAGACTCCTAAACAGGATCCAGTTGCACAGGAAATAACAGCAAGAATCAACAAATGGGATTATATCAAACTGACAAATGTCTGGACAGCACAGAAAATAGTAGAGTGAAGAGACGACCGACAGAATGGACATAAAAATGTTCCAGCTATTCCTCAGACAGATGACTAATATCTAGCATATATAAAGAACTCAAAAAAATTAGACCATCCAAAATAAAATATCCAGCCTACCCCACCCCCTAGCTCCCTGGGCCTTTTTCAGAGCAGAGCAGTGAGGACTGCCCAGCTGTGTGGGAATCCCTACAGCATTCCACTCCCTGTGCTCTCAGGCCTTCTTCTGGCTGTGCTGGTACCTGAATCCACACTGCAGAGGCACAGGTGGTCATAAAGGCCATTGTACTGAGCTCCAGCAGATAGAATGGAAATGAACAATTGTAATAAAGGCACACTAGACCTCCATAGTTGGTAAGTTGAAGGGATCACCACCTTCCATCAGAACCTGGACTATCTTCAGGGGAAGGGCAGCTGGAACCTGCCACAGAAGCTTGCAGAGTTTCTGCAGGAGGTCAGGGAGCTCAACTTTGGCCTTGCAGCCAGAATTCAACCTGAATCTCAGGGTTCTGCCGTTGGCTTGCTGAGACCAATCGACTTAGTTCTGCACATTGCTGACCACATTGTCTATTGTGACAGCAGAGATATACCCTGAAGGAGGCCCTTCCAGTTTTTTTCTTTTTCTTATTTTAAATTTTTATTTAAAATTTTTTATTTTTCCCCACTCTTCAAATTCTTCCTTTTTTCTTTCTTCTTTTTCCCACTCAATCTCTTGCTCCCCCACATTGTTCGTCATCTCCCTTTTTTCCTATGCCTACCCTAATTCACATTTCTTCCTTCTTTCCTTTTTTACTCTCTTTTTACTTCTCTTGATTGTCATTAGTTTCAAAGGAAAGTGAGTGCAATTTATAGCTTCCCTATTACTGTTAAGTTGTTCTATTCTTGTCTTTGTTCTTGCACTCTGTATTTCCCCTTTGTTTTTAACAATTTCCTAGAGTTTGTGTGATCCTCCAGTGTCCTCTGGCTTCACTTGAAACCTTCTCTTATCCTTCTATCTTCTTATCTATTCCTCTCTTCCCAACTCCAAGTCCCCATCCTGAAGGGTAAAGTTGCTATATTGAAGAGTTTATTCACTACAAACATTTTGAGCTGGCCCTTGATTTTGATTTAATTCACAGAATTTAAGATGATAGATTAATAACAACCATAAGTTGTCAATTTCTAAACTGTGCTTGATGCTATTGTATTGCTAATTGTATCAATTGGGCTAAAGGGTTGTGATTGATTTAAGCAGTTGTCCTTCCTGATATTATGAAAGTGAGAGTGTCTGTGAGTCATTAGAGACTCAAAACCTGAGAGCATTTATAGCAGGAAGATTGAAGTACTAATCCAAGAATTAAACCAAGGACAGTACCAACAACAAAAATAAAAATGAGAAAAAACTTAAGCAAGGCACAAATACAGACTTACAGCTCACCAACAGCAAATTCTATGGGAAATAAGATGGAAAAGTCTGACAATCAACTACCAGGACACCCTGAACTCATAGCACAGGAAATAACAAAACAGATCAATCAGGCTCTAGAAAAATTCAAAACAGAAATAATATCCTCAATAACTGCAGAGGTGGTAAGCACAAGGAAAGACATTATTAGAGACTCTAGAACAGAAACTGACAAAAATTAAATAAATAAATGAGTTCAGGACCATGATAGAAGCCATGAATGCCCAGCATAGGAAAGAAGTGGAAACCATGAATTCCTAATGTAGGAAAGAAATGGGAATCATGAAACATTCAAACAGATAATCCAGGAGATTAAAAATTCTATAGAAAGTATTCGCAGCAGAATGAATGAATGTGAAGATACAATTTCAGATATAGAGGATAGGATTGTGGTCAGTGACCATGAAAAGAAAGATTTCTTAAAATAGTAAGAAATTACTGTTTTAATTTTTTTTTAATTTTTCATTCATGAGAAATTGATCCAACAACTCCTAGATGATGCAAAGAAGAATAACATAAGACTGATAGGAATGCATGAAGTAGCAGGAGAAAGTACAAATGACAAAAAACAAAACAAAACAAAAAACAAAAAACAGAAACTGTTCACAGAATTAATGACAGAAAACTTCCTAAACAGAGGAGAAGAATATGACATATAGATAAGCGAGGCATATAGGACTCTAACTAGCCATGATAAAAAAAAAATTTACTCCTAGACATATAATAGTCAAGATCCAAGAAACTCAACAGAAGATCAAAATACTGCGAGCAGTTAGAGCAAAGAAACAAATCACATGCAAAGGAAAGGCCATCAGAATCACAGCAGACTTTTCAACACAAACCCTCAGGTCAAGAAGAGCCTGGAGTGAGGTATTTTAAGCCCTAAAAGAAAACAACCTACAATCTAGGCTGATGTATCCTGAAAAATTCTCTTTTAAAATGGATGGAAAAATAAGATACTTCCATGACAAAGAACACCTGAGAAACTTCATGAATGGCAAACCAGCACTTCAAACAATTCTAAACAATATCCTAGAAAAAGATAATGAAGGTCACAACACCATGAGGCCCAACAGAGCAAACCAATTAGGGAAGTCCAGAAACTAAAAGGAGAGGGGGAAGATTAAAAAGAGCCAAGGCAACAGGACAATAATATGACAATGACAAGCCAATACATATCAGTTATAACCATCAAGGTTAATGGCCTCAATTCACCAATCAGAAGAAATAGACTGGCAGAATGGATTAAGAAGCAAAATCCAACAATATATTGTGTATAAGAAACACACCTGGTTCAAAAAAAGACTCATAAACTGAAAGTGAAAGAAAGGAAAACAGTTCGCCATGTGACAGGAGCCCAGAAAAAAGCAGGGGTAGCTATTTTATTTGCAGACAAAGTAAATTTCAAACCAAAACTAATTGAGACAAAAAAGGTCACTACATCCTTGTAAAGGAAACAATACAAGAGGAAGAGATGACAATCATAAATATATATGCACCAAATATTAATGATCAAACTATACAAAGCAAATACTAAGGGATATGAAAAACCAAATAAGCACTATTACAACCTTAGATTGATCATCTAGACAAAAAATCAACACTAAAATACTAGACCTGAACCAAGCTTCTGAACAAATGGACTTAATAGATATCTACAGAGTGTTCTACCCTACAAAATCAGAATAAACATTCTTTTCAGCTGCACATGGGTCATTCTCCAAAATAGACCACATACTTACTCATAGAATATATTTAAATAAATGTGAAGGAATTGAAGTTATCCCATGTATGTTATCAGTCCATAGTGCAAGTAAACTGGAGATCAATAGCCTAAGAAACTGCAATAACTTGACAAACACATGGAAATTGAACAATATTCTCCTGAATAATCAATGGTCACAGAGGAAAATGAAGAAATTAGTCAGTTTTTGCAAATAAATGATAATGCCAATACAACATACAGGAATCTATGGGACACAATGAAAGCGGTTCTATGTGGAAAATTCATAGCAGTGAATGCCCACACTAGAAAAACAGAGCAAGCTCAAATAAACAACTTAATGATGAATCTTAAACTCCTAGAAAAAGAAGAGCAAGAAAAACCCAAAGCACATACAAGTGAGGAAATCATAAAAATCAGAGCAGAAATCAATGCAATGGAGACAAAGAGAACAATATAAAAATTCAGTGAATCAAAGAGTTGGTTTTTTGAAAGAATAAATAAAATCAATAAATGCTTAGCCAATCTTTTCAATAAAAAAAGAAAAGGCTCAAAGTTATGCAATTAGGAAAAATAAAGGTGAAGTCAAAACAGATCTAGCAGAAATCCAGAGGATCATCAATACCTACTTTAAGAATCTGTATGCTAATAAAATGAAAAACACAGAAGAAATGGACAGATTTCTAAATACTTATGAATTACCAACATTGAATGAAGAAGATAAAAATTCTAAACACCCCAATTAGAATCAGTGAAATTGAAAATGTAATAAAAAATTTACCAACGAAGAAAAGCCTGGGTCCTGATGGCTTCACTGCTGAATTCTACAAGCCATTTAGAGAACTATTGCCACTAATCTTTAAACTTTTCAAGGAAATTGAAAGGGAAGCAATTCTTTCAAATTCATTGCTGGAAGCAAGTGTTACTTTGATTCCAAAACTAGGGAAAGACCCAATCAAAAAAGAGAACTACAGGCCATTCTCCCTAATGAACATAGATACAAAAGATCCTCAATAAGATACTGACAGACAGAATACAGAAGGTCATCAAGAAGATCATACACCCTGATCAAGTGGGATTTATCCCAGGGATGAAAGGATGGTTCAGCATACATAAATCAATAAATGTAATATACTACATTAATAGAGTCAAGGACAAAACACCTATGATCATCTCAATAGATTCAGAAAAAGCATTTGACAAAATTCAACTCCCGTTCATATAAAAACTCTGCATCAAATTGGAAAAGATGGTCTTTATCTCAACTTTATAAATGCTATCTATGAAAAACCAACAGCCAGCCTCATATTAAATGGCCAAAAACTGAAAAGCTTCACACTAAAATGAGGAACAAGACAAGGATGTTCACTATCACCACTCCTCTTCAATATAGTTCTGGAAACATTAGCCACAGCAATTAGACAAGAGAAAAAAATTAAAGCAATAAAAATAGAAAAGGAAGAAGTGAAATTCTCATTATTTGCTGATGATATGATACTCTGCATAGAAGACCCAAAAAGCTCTGCCAAAAAATTTCTAGACTTAATTGACAGTTTCAGCAGAGTAGCTGAATACAAGGTCAACACTCAAAAATCAATAGCCTTCTTGTACACAAATAACAGACTCATTAAGAGAGAAATTAGGGAAACAATTCCTTTCACAATAGAATTCAAAAAATGAGGTATCTAGGAATCAGTCTAATGAAAGAAATAAAAGACCTCTATACTGAAAACTACAGCACTCTGAAAAAAGAGATTGAAGAGGATATAAGAAAATGGAAAGACATCCCTTGTTCCTGGGTAGGAAGAATCAATATAGTGAAAATGGCCATGCTACCAACACTGCTACAGATTCAATGCAATCCCAATTGAAATTCCAACACTGTATTTCACAGAGCTAGAGAAAATAATCCAAAAATTCATTTGGAATCAGAAGAGACCTAGAATAACAAAAGCAACTCTAGGCAACAGAGACAAGACAGGGAGTATCACAATCCCCGACTTGAAACTATATTACAAAGCCACTGTGATAAAAACAGCATGGTACTGGCAAAGAAAAAGACCCAAGGATCAGTGGAATAGATTGGAAGATACAGAAACTACTCCAGTTGCACTCAGCTACCTCATCTTTGACAACAGAGCCAACCATTCTAAGTGGAAGAAAGATAGCCTGTTTAATAAATGGTGCTGTAAAAACAGAATTTGAACCTGCCAAAGATTAACATTACACCCTTATCTTTCACCGTGTAGTAAATTAAAATGCAAGTGGATTAAAAATCTAAATATTAAAACAGAAACACTAAACTTGCTGGAAGATAAGTTATGTGGACTCTTGAAGACATTGGCATAGGAACAGACTTTATGAACAAAAATCCTCAGTAGCACGGGAACTAGCACAAAGAATCAACAACTGAGATTTCATCTTATTAAAAAGCATCTGCACTGCAAGCGAAACCACCAATAGAGCTAAGAGACAACCTACAATGTAGGAAAATTTTTTTTACCAGCTGCTCCTCATACAAAGGACTGTTATCTAGAATATATAAAGAACTCAAAACAATCAGGCCCCCCAAATATAAAAACCTGATTAAAAAATGGGCATGTGAAATGAAACAGACATTTCTCAGGCAATGAAGTAAAATCAACAAATAACCATGAAAAAATGGTCAACATCACTAGTCATTTGAGAGATGTAGATAAAAGGAACACTGAGATTCCACCTCACCCCAGAAAGAATGGCTGCCATTAAGAAATCAATCAATAACAAATGCTGGCAGGGTTGTGGGGAGAAATGAACCCTTTTCCATTGTTGGTGGGAGTGCAGACTGGTGTAACCATTGTGGAAATCAATATGGAGATTCCTCAAACAACTAGGATTAGAGGTTCCATTTGACTCACCCATCCCTTTGCTGGGTATCTTTGCAAAAGAATTAAAAGTATCACACCACAGCAATATATGTGCACCCATGTTTATAGCGGCACAGTTTGTAATAGCTAAAACTTGGAAACAGTGCAATTGTCCATCAATTGGAGACTGGACAAAGAAGATATCATTTTTCTATAAAGTGGAGTACTACTACTTAGCCAAAAGGAATGAGAAACTAGAGTCATTTATACGAAAATGGATGCATATTGAGGCCATACTCAAGTGAAATAAATAGGACACATATGTGCAAATACTGAATAGTTTCTTTGGTGTAAAAATCTAAAAGTGTAAATAAGATTTAAATTGTATAATAGATAATGTGAAATAGGAAGAAAAGGGCTAAAGGTGTAGGGGAATCAGGAGTGGTAGGGGAAAGGAAATAAGGGAAAAGAAAAAATATGAGAAAAAAATGGAAACACAAGCCTTTGTAAATAAGCAAGTGTGGAGGTAGTGAATGGAGGGCAGGGGCAAGGGAAAAAAATGAGAACCAAGACCTGTCATGTAGAGGTACAAGATCCCAATGACGACTGTAACTGTACTGTATGCCTAAAATGTACTAATAAAGTCAATGAAAAAAAAATAAAAGATCCAATCAAGAAATGGGTAAGTGAAGTGAGCAGTTTTAAGTAAAAGAACCACAAATGGCCAACATTCATATGAAAAAAAATTTGACATCTCTAGCAATTACAGAAATGCAAATTAAAACAATGTTAAGATTTCATCTTATGCCAGAAAGAATGGCAATCAGCAACTCTTCAAAGAATATCAAATGCTAGCGAGGCTGAGTGAAGAAGGAACCCTCTACATTTTTAGTAGGAATGTAAACTAGTCCAACCGCTATGGAAATCAGTATGGAGCTTTTTTTTTTTTTTCTTCTCTTTTTTGTACCGGGGATGAAACTTTGGACCTTGTATTTGCAAGTCAGGCAGTGGAACCACTGAGCTAAATCCCCAGCCCAAATATGGAGATTTCTTAAAAGCAGAAATTTGATTTGACTGAGCTATTCTCCTTCTAGGTATCTCCTCAAAAGAGCTAAAGATGCCGTATCACAGCAATACATACAGATGCACAAGTCATAAGAAGTAAACCCTGGAAGCAGCCTGTATACCCATCAACAAATGAATTGATAAAGAAGTGTGACATCAGGGTAGGAATTTAGCTCAGTGCTTCTGACACCTGCCTTGCAAGCACAAGGACCCAAGTTCAATCCCTGGTACCACACACAAAAAAAGTGTGATATCTATACACAATAGAATAATACTCAGCTCTACAGAAGCATAAATTCGAGACATTCATAGGAAATGGGTAGTCCTGGAAAATATAATGTTAAGTGCAATAAATCAGACACACAAACTTGAATCCAGTGTGGTATCTCTCATTTGAGTAACACAACGTATAATAAAGACTAAAATAAAGAACTGACAGAGGGGAACAAGGAGACAATCTTTTAGAAATGAAAGTGGTCTACTAGAATGAAGTGGGGGAAGTAAAAAGACTAAAGATGCATCACTTACAGGTAACAAATACCCACAATGCACTTTTGTCATAAACAAGAACTAGAAATAGTAATAACAATAATAAGAGTGAAAATGGGGGGAGAAGACCTAGAAAAGGTAGGAGGCAAGTGGGTGGGAGGGGATTAAAAAAGAACCCACCTGTGCTGTGTACATGTATCTGCTCTGCTCCCTGTACCACAAACATGTATGAAGAAAGCGAGATAAACCAGACAAAAGACACAGATGTGCCCTGCAACATCTTCGTTACGGTGAAACTACTTCTGCAGCTCATGGCGATAAAGTGTGGATTCCACAAAACCTGTCCATTTCCCCTTCACTTGTAGGGCAGATTGTGTGGAGTCCTGAGTCACTCAGGGGTGGGAGCCAGCCTCAAGCGGGCACCACGGAGGTTTCCCCGGTGCGAACACGAAGCCCTGGGCTGTATGGCGAGGCAGGCAGCTCAGTCACCTCACCCGGCCTCTTGGTGCGATCAGAGATGTGGGGAACGTGGACAGGGAGGGAGGGGTTGGTGTGACCCAGGGTACGATTCACAGAAAGCTTCTCACACCTATAAATGGCAAGTATTCCCCAGTGACGCATACAGTAGCACCAGCGCTCATTACCAGGCATCAGGATGCGCACGTAAAGGTAGACGCTGTCTGTCCAGCACGGACACACAGCTGGTTCATTCGCACAAGCGCCTCCAGAGCATTCAGGACGGAGTGCACTAGGCACTCCGATGAGCACGGGCATAGAGGACAGAAATTTCTCAGTTCCTTTATGATCTCATGGTTCTGCCACCTTATGCCGAGGTGTGATCATAAGTAGGATGAACGTTTAAGATGATGTTTACAATAAAAGACGTATTTCCGTCAATTCCCTCAAAACACTCCCCTCTGCTGGAGCACACTCAGCCCATCCTTCTCTCCATTGTCCAAAGCAGCTCTGGGAGAACTCTTTGACGAGTGTCTGTAGTGGTTTTGCCTCCATGTCCTAACCCATTCAAAACAGTTCCTTTTCATGATCACTCTGACTTTGGTAAAAAGCCAGAAGCAGCACAGCATCTGACCAGGGAAGCGGGTGGGTGAGGATGCAGCATGTTTGCTTCGCTGCCTTTCTGTCCGGTGGTGCTCACGGCAGCACTCACTGTATTGTTCATCATCTGTAAACACACTGGTGAAAGCAGACTTCTAGAACTGCTTCCGAAAGAAAGTCACAAAAACAACAGGTTAGTGTGTTCGGTGGGGGTGTATTTTGAGGATATTAATAGTAACGTGTCCTCAGTGTGATAATATTTTTTTATTTGAACAGTCACTGCATGTATTGCCAAACGTCGTGTACAATTCTGGTTGAAAAGCGGTTATCGGGTATATGACTTCAGATAGAAAAGGAAAGAGAGAGAGGGGGGAAAGATGAGAGGCTCAGTTTCCTAGATACTTGCACGCATGTAGAAAGACAGAAGAATCTGTTCCAAAGTCAGCGATTGCTCGGCACAAACACCTGCTAACTTCCCTTCGCTGAGACTCAAATTGAGTCTAGACTGGAGCATTCTGTTTCCAGCCTTAGCCTTTGGAACCACTGAGTGAGAAGAGTGCACCTTGGAATGCAGGGCCACCTAGCTCAAGAGCCACTCTGCTCCCTCAGGCCAGTGAAGCACCTTGAAGTGGAACCGTCCGATTTGAGCAGAAGGAGAACATGTGCTTCCTCCATAACTCACAAGTGGGTGAATCGTGGGGCCGATTCTCCAATGAAGGTGGACACCAGTGACTCCACGGGGGCCCCAAGGGAGGTGGATGCCTTGGTCCATCAAGACTCGTCATGGGTCCTAATCCTTCCGGAACTGAGCCCAAGAAAACATTCTCCCTGAAGAATAAGGATGTTTCTGGATGAAGCACAACTAATGAAAAGTAAAATCAAGCCAGGAGAGAACCTGGCCTGTTCCTTGTCCCTGGGCTACTGATGGCCACCCTGCGAAGACTGCCCTGTTGGGGCTGACAGAGGTCACGTCCAGATCTGCCTGGAAGGAGAGCAGAGAGCCAGCTGCAGGTGTGGGCATGGCCCCTCATCCAACACAGACCTTCCGGAGAGGCCATGCTCCCTGAGAAAGGCCCCAGGAAAGGATCAGGCTCACACAGAGGCCCTGCTGTGCAGCGAGATTGCTTCCAAGAAGCAATTCATTTTTAGTTTAACAACTGTGCTTTTGGTCCCCACACAATTTATCTTCATGCAAAATCGCATACCTGCGTGCCAGATGTGCACAGCTGCATGTGAGCGACCGCGGATCTATCTGTATCACATGCCAAGTGGCTGTTTCTTTAAATTAGGGTGGGTTGGGATTTGGGCCGTGTGAAAATTTCATTTTGAAACCAGAAACCCAGCAAGCACTGGCTATATAGGGGTTTGAGTATATAGCGCTACGATGAACGAAGGTAGAGTTAGTCTTTCCAGGACCCCCCAGAAACTCCCCCTTCTGCGACCCCTGGAATTCAGCTGCATCTCGGGTCTGGAGAGGCTGGGCTCTCTGCAGAGCAGGTCCTGCCAAAGTGTGCGGCCCTTGTAAATGCCTGTGGTGAAGCTGGAAAACCTCTGCCCAGCCCTTGGGAGTGCTTGAAGCAAAATAGAACCTGACAGTTTTAGTTTGCATTTCAGCTATTACCCTCTGGACTCAGAAGAAGCAAGACCACAGAACACTGAGAATCAGTACCCCAGCTATGGGCACAGCGACCTGCCCGCCAGCGGGAAGCAGAGGGGGTGCCGAGAGCACTATGCTCTGTGTCCACAGCACAGCACAGGCCACTGCCACTGTGCTGGCCTTGGTCACGGGTGTCACTGAGACTAGGTGGCAAGGGAGGCAGCGATGGACAGCAATGGAGGGAGTCACCAGCGCTCAGTGTGCGTTGGCTGCCCGTCGAACTGTGACAGCTGTACCCTTTTTTAGTTTTTAAGGAACTAACAGATGGCTATTTTTTTTTTTTTTGTAAATTCAAGCAAGTTTCTGAAATGGGCGACATTATTCATATTATTCAAGCAAGTTTCTGAAATGGGCGACATTATTCATATTTTACCAGTGGAAAACCTGAGGCTCAAAGAGGTCATGAAATTTACTCAAAAAGAAAAAATCAGGTGCCTCCTGCAGAGTGGACTCAGGGTTCAGATTCAGTTGATTCCAGGTTCTGCCTTCTTTCAACTGTGCTGATGTTTCTTCTCCCTCTTGGCTCTTCTCAGAGCCTGGAGAGAAGGCTTCTCTGTCTGGGAGGAAGCTCCGTTCCTTCATCCCCCTCTGGCTGTGGACCGGGCCTCTGATTGTTCCTGGACCCAGGCTTGCCGAACGATATCCTGGTGGTCACACCTCCAGTGTCCCTTCTGGTTTTCATGTGCGCAGGCACTGATAAAGCAGACACAACACACAGGCTCAGCCTGAATTTCAACAAAACTTTCTAAAAACAGTAACCAGATGCGATTCGGCTCACACTGTGTCCACATAAGGAATCCATTCCAGGAGAAGTCAGAGGATGCACAGTGCTTTTCAGCCAGATGAATAGCTCTAACCTTTCCCAGGCTCACGTTAGAACTCCACTAAGAAATCATACCTAGATTAATTTTAGATTTCAGTCTGAGTGCAGTTCAGGAAGATCCCACAGATCATTTAGTCCTGAGATGATCCCTTGGATCCCAGATCACTCATGGCAGTGCTTGCTCCTAATCGCCTGCCACACCGAAGGCAATCTTCCCTCTGGTTAAAGAACTATTTCAGATTTTGCTTTCTTACAAGCTCCTTAAGAGAACCAGGCCACCATCGTGTGAGTAAAATGGATTCCTCCAGGAATTACATCATTTATTTTTCAGCAAAGATTAATTTAATTTGATTTAGCTTAACAAAAGTGTATGATCACAGACTTGATAACCAAATAGCAGCCTCGACATAAATTTCAGTCCTGGTTTAGCTCTCATCTAGGGAAAGAAGCAAAAACTCTCAAAGGTAATTGGAATATCACTCCTTCAAGAGGGAAGACAGGGTAGGCTTTCGATTTTCTTAAACATAAAACTTAAAATCCACATATAATAACAAACAAATGGTTTAAGGCATTTTATGTCACAAATGGCCTGCCATTATTTAGTTATGAATTTTCAGGTTTAGGAATTATGCTAAAACCCAGGGGTCATTATGGAATGTCTGTATATTTGATTTCCAAAGCTCTAGATGTGTTGTAATATGTTCAGTGTTATAGTAATGCACTCCCCAAGCTATTTCTGTGTCCTCAGAGACCATGTCCTAATAGCAGGCCTCCATGTCTTCTGCCTAGCACAAAGTGTGAATAATAGCTCCAGAAAGGAGATTTTATGTACATATATATGGTTTTTCTTTTCTTTAAGGTATGTTTCCACATTGCCAAGTGATTGAACCCAATACAGTTAACAACTTAGGAAGAAATTCATTGAATTGTCCGGGTCCCTTCAGGGCCAGAATTATTTTGTAAGGAGATCCTAAATATGGAATAATCAACATGTTAAAGTAATCTAGATGTTTATGATTTGATAACTCTTTGGTGCATTGTTTAACAACATGTTTTCAATTTACTTTCCTTCAAATAGGTCCAAATAACCCCGTGATTTTGGATGATTGATTATGGGAATGCTGCTTTTACTGTACATCCAAGGTAATTTTAAAATTACGTCTTCTTTTCATTGTTAAGGGGTAAAATCATTTGCAGTTCTTGACATGATTTATCAGAGAGAGAGGACAAAGGGTGAGCCGCGGTCTCGCTCTATTGGAATGTCATCATGGGAGCCCACAGCAGAGCAAGGCTTCCTGGATGCTGAGTTCCACTCCTGAAAGGCCAATCAGCCTGCTGTCTGAAGAAAAGTCATCATCTTCCTCGGCCTTATTTTCCTCCCAACCACACAGTTGAGACCAAAACCTCTCCACTTGACTTACTCTCATCAAGGTAGGGTCTAGAACTCCACATTTTCTACTAACAACTTGAGCTTTATAAGCAGACATATTCGAAAAATACTTAGACTTACCGAGTTCTAAGTCCGGTTCTACAGTTCCACAACTCTAGAGCCCAGTTTTGCTGTGCTCTTGTTCCCTTCCAGTGAACCTGCTTCATTTGCGGGCACAGTGCCGACCCACCTTCGCTGTGGCCGAGGTCTGATTCTCTCAGAGCGTGTGCTCGTGCTGTGTGCATGTGGCCCTCCCGATCCTCCCACGAACTAGCATCATGGCGAAAGCACTCATCATACCTTAACTGCACGGTACGGCAGATCGACGCTGAGCTCTCAGAGGCAACATCAGTGAAGTATTTCCTGTCTGATGAAATCCGCCTTCATGCGGTAACTGTGCCATCCGGACACGCGTCCTTCCTGGGAAGGGAAGGACAGGGTCCCTGGATGTCACCTACCTCCACCCTTCACGCACAGCCTACTATTTGAAATGAGTCTCCTGCCCCGAATCCACTGGCAGGCTGGGAAATAGGAAGGAGCAAAGACATCTGGTGGTGAGCCTGCCACGGTAGAGGATGGGGAGTCTTCTGCTGAAGGGCCTGGGGCTGGAAAGGTGAACTTACAGGGGAGCTGTGGTCACCCTCGACGAAGGCTACACTGAGGAAAGACGGGACCTGGCATTTCACTTAAAGAACACATAGTTTCCAAGAATAAACTCATTTTTTCCTTAAAGAGGATTTTCTCACAAGTATATAACTAAAGAAATGACACATTGGATGTTAGGCTCGGGGCAGTGGGTCTTTGTGTGCTGAAACCAGACGGCACCTCCCCCTTCGAGCTGGAACGCGAGCCGAGCCCGACTTCCCTGGATCCGTGTGGAAGCCCCATTGTTTACCGCAGTGAAATAGTAACCTAGGATGTCAGCGAAGCAGCCTTTCTTTAGCCTTAACTTTTTAAAGCACAGATAATTCCTTCACAAGTGAATCTGTGAGATAACAGATTGTCCATTCAAAGCACACCTTTGTAGTTTTTGACCCCAAGAAAACTGTCACTACTCCAATGAGTGAATTGAAGGACAGGGAGTGAGTCTGAGATATATGGAAACAGTACTTAGAAAGGTAGCTTCTGTGCTGGAGAATGAACTACTCTGCAGTAAAAACAAATCAAATCAGAACTAAGCACAACAAATTGAAGAAGCGATGGAAAGTAGTGCTGTGATGAGCCCCTGCGTGAGTTTCTGAAACCTCGAGAAGGGAGAGGTTGCTGCTACTGGCTGAGTAGTCAGGGAGGACTGCAGCTATCCTGGGTGTGCAAGGGCGTGGAGCCATTGGTCAGGTGGACGGAGCCCCTGGGGAGCCTGTGTATGCCAGGGAGGGGAGAGCCCAAGCAGGAGCACTTGGGTGGTAGCTTCTTCGTGCTTGAAGAAGGGCATTGCAAGAAATCTGGGCTCCGGCCAAATGTCAGAGAGTCCAAATGTCTTACGGAGGATTACAGACTCTGCCCTAAGAGCGGGAGAAGGCATTCGAGGATTCTCATCAGGGGATAAAATATGTGATGTGGAAAGAGGGCTTCATATCCCGGAGAGCTGGAATGCCACAATTACACAGGCTCTCTGTAAATCTAAACAACTGTGAAGTACCAGCAGGCAGTTCACTGTGCCACTATTTGTTTTTCTGTAGTGGCACAGAATGATAGAAATTGTAATCAGGCATGTGCCCGTTCAGCTTAAAGATGCCGTTTTGCAGGTTTCTTCAGAGTTGTTGCTGCCATGTGAGTTTTCCCCAGTGGGGCCAAGTTAAGTATCCACGACAATTCCTGGGTATTTTTCTCAAAGCAGAGAGGGCACACACCCGGCCTGCTCCTCTGTGCAGATGAGATTCTGGTCACTCGGACTGAGTTTTGAAAAGACCGATTTGAATGGAAAGGCCTGTTAAATTTTCTCCCTTCTGCTTTGCTTTTCTACTCTTGGTAGAAATCGGTTGGGCTTATATGTCAGTGTGTTTCTGGGTTCTCTCTTCTGCTCCATTACCTAAGGGTCTATCTCTCTGTAAATAGCATGCTTGTGTTAAATACTGCAGCTGTTTACTAAGTTTTAATGTCTGGTGAAATGATTGCTCTCCATGTCTTAGTTTTTTCAAGACTCATGACTTATTTTATGAAATACATTTTACTTAATAACCTAGCATACACACATATGTGCATAAAATGTGTAAAACATTTCATGAAAATATATACCGCTTATTTGAAAAGCACATTGATTTTTTTCTGATCTGCTTTATTTTTTCTATTTTGATTTTTTTTTTATCAAAAAGCACTGGTTGTGATTGCTGAATTATTTTAGAACCACTTGCAGCTTAACTGCTCCCTTCTGTGGTAAGGAAGGGCAGTGGGTGTTTACCACCAGCCCATGGTTTCCTCCAGTGGAAACCAAGCTGAAGGACAAAGCCTGTTTTCCCCGAGTAGGGATGGCTGACACCTCCTTCACACCCAGGGGCTATGTGGGAGATATGGCTGTGTCTAGGTGTCCCCCAAAGCCTCACGTGGTCACAGGCAGGGCTTTGAAGAGGTGGCTGGATCTAGGATGTGTGATGCTGGGATCAGGGTGTGTGAGTACTACATTAGTCTGCTGATTGATTGGTTTGGCTCAGATCTGGGGGTGGATAGTGGGAAGGCCCTCCCTGGTTGTGGGTGGCACCACCTAGAAAGCTGGTAGCCTAGGTGGGATAAAAGGTAAAGAGGGGCTTGCTCCTTGCTGCTCACTGCCTTCTGCTTGCCAGGCCATGAACTGCTTCTCCTCCTTCTGCTCCTGATGCCAGCCAGCTATGGGTGAAACCTGTACACACTGTGAGCTAATAAACCTCTCCTCCTTTACCCAGTGGGTGTGAGGTATTGTGTTTCAGCAATGAGAAAAGTAACTAAGATAGCAGATGACCTTAGTACACTTAGAAACTTTGGAGCTGAGGGAGTCACTTCCTTGTCTCCATTTAATTCTAAACATAGTACCATGCTTATTCCTGCTTCCATTGTCCTGAAAGTGGCATAAAATAAAATAACAAAAGCTCAAGAGATCAGCAGTGCTCTAGGTGAGAGCTCAGGTGCGTTGAGCCTCCTAGGTTGACCTTCAGTCACCTTTACCTGCACCCCTCATTATGGGCTCATAAATATGCACTACATGTCATGAATACAAGTACGGCCAGAGTGAATCCTGGGACAAGCATGCATGTTGGAAGCCCCTAAGATGGCTCAGCTCTCTGTCAATCATTCCTATCAGCCACACCGAGAGATTTGAGAGGAAACACTGCAGCAGAGTTGCCTGGTTTCTAAACTGCGAAATTCTGATGTATCCATGCTTTCTGTTGTTCTGTTGCTGTCATGGTCACTGCTTCTGGGTGCTCTGACCCATGTGCAGGCTTTTCTATCTCCAGGTGCCTCTTTGTGTCTGTGCCTTGGCCCTGAGCACAACTTTCATGAGCTCCAGTGAATGCCGCTGCTTGCTGCTTATGACTGGGTGCAGGTGTGTGACTCTTTCCTCGTGGTGCACAAGAGCCTGGTCTGGTACTGGCCGGTTCTGCTGTGACAGCCTGGTAGGGAGATTGCAGCCTGCTTTTGAGGATGCTCTTCCTGGGAGAAAATCCCTAGTCTTCCCTTTGAAAATGGAAAACCCACTCAGAAAGAAATTTAAAAGCTCCATAAAATGCTACTTGTTCTCATGCTAGTCAGTGAGCTAGGTTTTTCTGATGATACTTTTATGCATATTATGTTCTAAGAAGTGTTATTGTACTTCAATTCTATGAATGAGAAAAATGTAGATTACAAGCACAGTGGTGTTAAGGGAAGTGCTGATAGTCACAGGTCCTGGAGACAGCACAACTCAGACTCCAGCAGGTGGTCAGAAACAGGAGCCCGTGAAGGAAAGCACCCGCATGAGCCTCCCGGCTCTGAGACAGAGGACCTGCCACCGGTACCTTGTACCTTGAAAGAGGAGAGTTGCCTTGAGCTCTCAACCTCAGATGACAGCACGCAGTCCTGAGGTGGAACCCTGGGTAAGGCTGAACAAAGCTGGCCAGTTCTCGGCGACTAAGAAGCAGAGCGAGGAAGTACCGACAGGGAAATGGGCTCAGGGCCACATAGAGCGCCCAAGGCTAACTTGCTGCGACATTCCTGACACCCAAGAACATCCTCACTAACCTCTTAGGCATCTCTTAACCCGATGTGGTTGATTCATCAAGATTAGTGGTCACAGGTGACGGACTCTTCGGGTGGTTCATGAGATGGCTCTGAAAGTGACCACTGAGTGCTGAACCCCGGAGGCCCCAGCAGGCCCCATGTGGATGCAGTTTTCCGAGTGGCAAGAGCAGAAAGTCCAGGTAAGGAAGAGTCTCTGAAGACAATGCTTGAGTGGCACAGTGTGGCCAGAGATATGCCGTCCCCTACCTCCCAGTCGCACGCAGGACGAAGGGTGTTCTTGTTTCTCCATTCCACAAATAAGTTTTCTGGGAGAAGGAAGAAAAAAAGACAATGGAGGATAAGTGGACTGAAATGAAAAAAATGAAATATAACAAACTACACTTTTTACTAAACAGAAAAGTTCAATTAAAGAAAAAAGAGAGAAAAGAAATGTAGGATGCTAATTTGAACCATAGCCCCATGTCTAATGCTTTTAGCCAAGGCAAGAAGAGAAAAGCAAAAAGAAATCTGAGTCAGAGGGAAGATGTCATGGTAAGTTTCAATGGGATGAATTCCTTATTAATTCTAAAGAACAGGAGGCAACATGGATTTAATTATACAAGTCAACCCACCCGCATTCCTCTGTTCTCTTCACACACATGGGCTTGTGAGGACGATGAAAGGTGGGTGGAGAAGAAGAGAAACAGAAGAAGACATGGCCATCGTGCAGGCCTGTCTGCCCGGGCGGATGTTTTCAGCCTCCCTCACCAGAAGGGAAAGCCGCATTGCCCAGTGCCCTCACCACGGCAGCCGGTGTCCAGCGGCCTTCACTGCCAAGATCTTCTGTGTCACTCTACTGACTGTGAAGGGAGTTTCCTAAGACTCAGAGGTGATGGACAGAAATATCTCACCTGCTTTCAATTTTCTGTGGGATGAATGACACAGTTTCACCAAGATTTTCATGAAGCACAAGACTATTAAAATTCCAAGGGGTTTAAATGTATTAAAATTTTGAAACAACAATCATGTTTTCCTAAAGTCTCTCTGGGAATTTCAACCTGTGCTATCACCAACAACATCCCAATGTCGATACCAGAGAGCAAGACCCCGATGTTTCTTTCTGCCTTCCTCCTCTGTTTTCAGATGATAGCACAGCTGGTTGTAGCTCTGAGACAGGCCTCTGTCCTGTAGTGTCTTCAGCTAACCATCTCTGCATACTTTCAGACTCCAAGGCCGAGGATGTGCCCCTGGGGAGGGAATCCAGAGGTAGATGATGGGCCTAAGGCACTGCAGGGCCTCGTGTGAAGTTTGATCTGCAGACAATGAAACAAATAAAAATGCAATGCAGGGAACTATGTGCCCAGCAAGACTGTGAAAGGCTGCTGGCAGCCTCTGTGTGTCCTCAGGACAAGAGCACCAGACCGGCAGCTCTCTCTCCTAGCATTATGAAGACAGCTGCAGAATATCTCTGGAAAATGTTTCTAAGAGCACACAGCCTCAACCACAAGCCAGGGATCCGCAAACTTCCTTCAGAACAGTTAAATGAGTTGTTCTGTGTCTGCAACGTCTTCACACACACACACACACACACACACACACACACACACACACACTGCTGTGGACATCCCCGAGGGCAGGAACAAGGAGGAACAAGGAGGTCTGTTCACATTCTCAGAGTCCACAGCCACGTTCACTCCGGTCCTCCTCCTCACACCTGCAGAGCATTGAAAACCTAAGGCACACGTGGAACCCTTGCCTCAAGGGAATATTACCTTAGCACTCTAGCCTCTGCCAAACAACAATGCAGAGCAGAAAGGTGGCTTCTGAACACTCCAACCATGACCCATTTTTTTAAAAAAAGGTTAAACAGAATAAACTTATTCTGAGATAAATAGGGATTTGAATGCAAGGGAACATGCAAGGCACAGTACCAAAACTTCACACACTCCTCTGCAGTCTGGGTTTTGAACGCCAGTAGAGCCTCATGTGTCAGAGACTGATACCGTCAGGAGACCCTGGAACTGTTAGGAGGTATGGCTCCGGGAGGACTTCAGGCAGCAGGGTGCTCCCAAAGGGAGTTCACTGTCCCATGACCCCTTCACTCTCTTTCCTGACAGTTTTGCCCTCCTACGTATTCTGTGTCACTCTAGGCTGCCCATCTCAGCACAGACCCAAAATACATGAGGCCAAGCATTCACATTGGAGTTTCTGAAGCCAGGAGCCAACATAAACCTTTTGTCTTCCTGAGCCATTCCAGGCATTTGTCACAGTAGCTGAATGCTCACTGACACACACTCTGTGCTCCTTCATCCCAGCAATAACATGTGTAAAACCATAGTTTAGTATCACTGCAGGATGACACCAATCTCGGCATCTTGTCTTATCCTGATCTCTTCGTGTGTGTGCACGTGCATGCATTCTCTGTGGTTTTGTCAGTAATATGAATTTGTGTATCTGCTACCATGTTCCACTGTGCTTAAAAGCCAGGAATGACTATAAGGGAAAAATTAATCTGCTGCCTTCGATGGCTCATAAGACAGTTTCAGTTTCTACTTGAAATTCTGGAAGAGCTTTTGCTTTGTCAACTTCCTTTTAATAATTGTCTCCTTTATAGCAACTTATGCTGAATTTCTGCTACTATTTTGGCATTGTATATGCAAGATAAAGCTAACATTTAGTTGCTTCTTATAATACAAATTCATTATTTGGAATAAAAATGACCCTTATGATTGTGGTATTAGGAGCCCTTGTAACAAATCAGAAGGGGAATGTGTTCTGCAGGGGCACATGGCAGGAAGCTTCACTCTCCTTTTTTTCACCTAACGTAGGCATCCAGCTTGGCTGCCTTGGCCACTGCTTGCTCCTCTCTTCAGCTCCCCCAGAGCCGCCACTGCCTTGATGAGTTGGTCTCGTGGACTCTTCTGTGCTCTTTTTTCCTCAGGTGTTTCTCCGTCCTTTTTCCCCGATGAAGCTTCCAGGCTCATTTTATTTCCCCTAACGTTAAAACAGACTCTAAGCCCATTAAACGACAGTTCCCACCCTTCTCCAGGGCCCAGTTCACACAGTACTCCTTCCCACGTTCTGAGTCAGTATGTGACTTGTCGACAAACTGGGGTGGAGGGCAGGCACTCACAGATTCCTGCTAAAATTGCTATTCCTGCTGTAGTAAAATTTACCTTTTCCAAGTCTCCAACATCTGTTGGGTTCAGAGTCATATCTTCCGTCCAGGATGTGTATCTTCCAATTTACCATCTCATTTCACTCTTGACAACTGTTATTTTCCTCTATAAAATGCCCTTTACATCATGTATCCCATATGTCACTGTCTTGCTGAAAATCTGTTAGGTTTCCACTATTTTAAGCAAGGACTCTACTTTCAGTGTCCTCGGGCTGTTCTTTACAAGCTCATCTCAATAACTCTTCTGGAAACATCCCATGTTTCTGGCTCATAAGACCACTTTCCAGTTCCTAGACAGTCGTGCTGGGAAACATCATGGCTTTGCACACTGTGATCCCCAAGCCTGAAAGTTCCTTCACACTTCTTCGTGCAGTCAAACTCTCACCTCGAAGCACTCACATTTCCTGTTCTGTGAGGCTTTCCTTACCTACCTTTCTCTTCTTAGTGCCTCTTGAGCACCTGAAGTTAACTACAGCCTGACACCTGTGAAAAATCAGCTGTAATGTAGCTTGTGAACACTGATGCCTCCACTGAAGAGTGAGCAAAGGAGTGCGGATTAGGTGTGGCTAACGTTTCTATCTCTAGAACAGCGCAGGTACTGAGGAACACAGCCGCAGTGGTTGGGTGCGGGTGTGTTTTAAACCAGAGAGATCAGGAGGCACAACGAACTCTACTGGAGTCTTTATTACAGTGTAGAACCTCTGGGAGAAATGGTTCAGGGAGTGGGAAGACTGATAATTAGGACTATAGTTGTTAGTGGTATAACCTTGACATGGGGAAGTAAATCCTGCTTTAGTGTCTAGGAAATCTTGATTTGTAAGCTTTTTGAGCTGGAAAAGAATCCACTTTCAGGGGCCCTGTCTTGGAACATTAGATTTTCAGAGAAGGAATATGGTTGAGAGGAAATATATCAATTTCACCTGACTACTCTTGAAGTTGTTGTGCTACAGGATGAAACTGTCCATGTCACTATTACCTTTTAACATCTTGTGAGTAGCTACAAGTACCGGGAAACTTCTCCAAAGCTTGTGAACCTTTACATGGTGACAGAAGCAGCAAGAATCATGGTGGCTGCAAGACAAGATGAGCTCCAGAGGCAGTGGTCATAGGCTGGAGTAGAGTAGATGCAGTGCAGTGCTAATAGCTACCATTGGCTGAGTTCCTGTCCCGAATGTGGTAAATGGCTCCACACTTAATATGCATTACATTTCAACTTCGGACTGTGATCTAGAGCGGAGGTCAGTTTTGCAAATGAAAACCCTATCTCAGAGTTGCTGAATCTGGATTTGGTTAGGTTCTGGTGCCCCCACGGCCATGGTTTTCTCACTAAACTATGGTGCCTTCAAAAAGTGGGGATACTTGGAAAGGCAAGCGTCCTAGGAAATTTGAGAGTGGACTTAGGGAATGAAAGACTATAGCTCTCGTTACTTATGTCAGCACCACCCTAAGGCTGGGCGTACCAGGAGGAAGTGTTAGTTGAACTAAATGAAGTAGAGTTTATACTAGTATCACTGTCTGAATGCAACATTCCCATCCACATTTCATTTAGGAACATTTTCTGCTCTCATTTTTATTTCCATTGTCTTCCAGTTGGTAGGCAAAGTGTCCAGAATTACCAGAAAAAAGTGCCTGTTGAAGTTCTCCCTGCTTTCTCATTTCTTTTCAATTCAATTCAATTTAATTTGCTTTGATGTTTTGTGAGGGTTGGAGAAAAGCAAACAAGAGCCTAGAAGAAAGAGCGATGACAGTTGTCAGTGTGGCTTAGATAAACCTAGCTCTGGAGCTAAGAACAACAGCAAACTCATGCTCACTTCTGCCATTTTGTCTTCCCCTTCTTCACATGAGTTGTAAATATCCTCAAAACTCCCTGCTTCTTTCCTATGTTTATAAAACCCTAACCATTGTCTCTTCTGGTCCATCCCTCAGTCACTCAATTTCTGCCCTTCTCCTGGAATTGAAGGCACCTCCTTAACTGAGGGCATCTTATTTTCCATGACCTAACTCTGAGAGTTACAGTTCCCCAGAAGTGAACACGGTGTTGAGGAACCAGATTTCCTAGAAAGCATCCTCTAAAAGAGTTCTTAGAAGAAATCCTCTGAAAGTGAGTTGTGTGGTAAGCTTACAATTCATATTTTGTTTTAGAGTTTAAAAAATATTCCTAAGTCTTTTATAAAATAAATGATCATGACTGAATTACAGGATAAACTTTTGGAGTCGTTTTTAGTAGTCAGTTCCCAGGCACTGGATCTGAGAGCTGAAGTGGCCAACATGTGAGATCTCTTCTCAGTCAACACGGCTGATACGGTGTAGATTTAAAGTGTCCCTTAAAAGTCTTATACTTGAAGGTGGGACCCGGTTGGTAGGGGTAGGTGACTGGGGCCATGATTTGGAAGATGTATACTTGTCCCAGCTCCTCTGTTCTCTCTCTAGTTCCCTGATGTGACAACCTGATGTGAGTAGCTTTTCCCTACTGTACCTTTCCACCATACTATTTCTACTTTGGAGCCAGCTAACCATGGACTGAACCCACTGAAACTGTGAGCAAAATAAAATAACTCTGTGCTCTTTTAGGCCACAGGTGTTGGATGTTTTGCCTCAGTGACCAGAAAGCTGACTAGTATAGTGAACTCTCAAGTTACAACTGGCCTGATGTAAGAATGACTCAAGTTACAACTAGCATTTTAGTTTTAACTTATAAACAAAGCCTTCAGCTATGACCTGAATGTTGGCTGCTTGCGCTTCCAGGGGTCTCAGATGTAGATTTAACCCTTAAAGAATTTTGAAAAGAACATTACAACATCTTTTCTATGTGTGGTTAATTGAGAAATCCTGGACCAATATATGTCTAAGGACACTGAGATAGGCCTGTGTACAGGAAAGAGATTTTTAAGGCTCTGTAGAGGACCCTGAACCCTCAGTTGACCAACCTGAGTTACAAGCAGCTCTTGAACAGGGATTGAGTTTGTTCCACTATACAATGCCAAATTTATCCAGGGAAGGTACTCAGGGAAAGTATTGGATTTAAACTCTTATATATTTCAAAATTTGAAACACTAGCAAAGCGAGAGATTAAAAAATCATCCTTGTGAAAAAGCCAGATTATGGGACTGAGTGCTTCTGGGATTTGGTCAAAAGAAGTTTGGACCTCAGAAGCACTGGTGAGTTTTTGGGGTATGGAGGGTGGATTTGACTCCTTTTCTTAGGCCTAACCAGGAATGGGGTACACAGTGCACGGTGGTAATACAGAAGGGCTCTCAGAGAGATGGCAATCATGCCGATTTACCTTCCACCTTGTCCAGCCATCCTGTTCATCTCTGCCTCTCCAGTCCTCAACTTTTTCTCCCCGAATTATAGTCTTCTATTTAAAGAAGCCTCTGAGCTTCTAATTTTCAATAATTTCATGTTTGTTTCCAGCAGTTTCCTGTCTTGTAAGATGGTTTCCCAATATTCACTGTCTAGTATGCAGCATGACCTCAAGAGACCTTCATGTCAGCCGTTTGGGAGACGTCAGCTCTGGAGCTTTCTTCCCTCCATGTGGCCTTACTGCATAAGCAGGGGCTGGCACTCTCTGCAGCTTGCTGTGGCTCATGGGCCTCAGTCCTGGGTCCTGTCAAGCTCTGCTTTTCCAAATAGAAGACCATGTCTTGTTTTAAATACGTTTCCGACTACTCACTGGAGGGAGATTGCTGGCTGGAAATGAGGAGGTTTCAGGAGTGGCCTGAGTAGGAAAGAAGTCCCTCAGACCCTTCAGGTGCCCTCATTTTCAGCAGACAGATGCACCACCCCTGTTCGTGTGGGGTGCCTCACAGGCCATGCATCATGCTGGCTCTCCTATACCTAGTGCCTCCTGCATCTGGGTGCTGCACACGAAAATTCCTTCCTGATCTAAACTGCCTGTTTCTCCCACTCTTCCACTGAGAAACTCGTGTTTACTTTGACCAAATCATGTGATATGAGATAAATGTTCAAATCCTTATTTATGGGCATTTAAAGATTGCAACACTGCTTTTACAAGGCAAGCTATTTGGTTCCAGAGTGGATAAGCTACAAAGCCACAGTTGGCCCCTATCACAGCTTGCAAAGTGACAGAGCACTAAAGTTGGTTTTGCTTATAAAATAAATAAAGAGGCAAGGACCTGGGAACGAACAGACCAGAGTGTACCCTGTAGAAAGCCAGTAGGTCTTTTGGTGACATCATTGTGCACATTAATGCTGAAGTCCTGTTACAAACTCACAGATCCGAGCGTTGTTATCCTATCAAACCTGTCCACAGTAACTCCTGAAACCAGCACCAGTATCCATGCATGACTGTTAGATGATCCGCATAGCACCATCCAGTGCTGCCCAGGTATTACCAATCTAGCCCATGCCATTACAAGCGATTCCCACCTCGCAGGCAGTGCTGCACGCCCCGAGAGGTTACGGCATTTGTCCCGTTCACACAGCTGCAGAGTCTGAGCGGGGCTAAGGGTCAGCCAGCTAGCTTTCCTCATATTGAGCTGCTTCGAATTCCCCACTGTGCTCCTCACTCGACGTCCAGAGCCATTTGAACATTGAACATTCATTTGTAGTCGTTTCTTTCCTTCTTTTCCCCTTCCCTTTTTTCTTTTTCCCTCCTTTTCTCTTTCTCAAAACAACTTACAGAAATTAAAAACAATCAAGTACCACTTCAATTCATATCTGATGTTATTTCTGTAGTTCGTGGAAGCAATCCCACTCTAACAGAACATTTGTGGGGGCATAGTTTACTGCTCTCCACATTCTCAGGTGCTGTGGCAGAGAGGGTCTACAGTGGGATGCAACCTGCAGCAAATAGGGAGATGGACTAAAAAGTTTATGTAGCTATTCAGTGGCATTTATACTAGTCATGAATTAGAAATAATCTAGATTTCCAGAATGAGGGAATTACTAATAAATCAATGATATGATACAACACACATTCATTAAATTCATGTCTTCAACTATACTTGAGGGTTGGAAGTTCTCAGAATATGTCACTTTTTATCAGACAGATTTAAAGCAACATTCAGCGCAGCATCCTAATTTTGGAAAAGTGCAAAAAAAAGAAACCTTATGAACACATGTGCTTAAGAATGAACAGAAAATTTACACTATTCATTTGACTCTTTCTACTCTATTGTACAATTTTCTAAAATGACATTTCCTAACTGAAAAGTGGGGATGCACCGTCACCGTCTAACATCACAATGTACCCAAGAGCACCTGCCACTGAGCGTGGACGAGAAGGTTAGGAAGAGAGACCCCGTGGCGCTGAGGTGGGTGCCTCTGCCGGGCCCTGGCCCTGGCGCTTCAGTTTCTGAGCTGCTTTGACCCCCAAGGTGAGCACCTCACCCACAGGATGAGAGCGCTGGACTCTCCCTGAGCCCTATCCTTGGCCTCCGGCTGGCCAGTCGGACCCAAGTATAGATTAATGACAAATCTGGCATGGGACATGCACAGCCTAGAAGATCCACTTATCTTGAGGCTGGTCGTACACAGGCGAGTCCTGCATTTTAGCTGCTATGCCAGCAAGTCTAGTGCAGGCCCTTTCGGATAATTTTAACATGTCACCCATATCTCTTCCTATGTCTCTTCAGCTTTCTCTTTCTAGTTTTATATCCTCCTGCTTCTCCCTCTATCTGTTTACAGGTGCTGGGTATTTTAAAAAGGCCTTGCTGGTGTCAGTAATAATCACATATAATCAACAAAGGTTTAAAAAGTAGAGTCGATAAAAAGTTGACAAGAAAAAAATCAAATGTGCTTGATAAAATTTAGAATAGAGAGATCTAACCTAGGAAGACTTGGCATAGTAGAAATGGCAAGCATGAAAAAAATGTTTGATTTCAAAAATGATAATAAAACACCCAATACTAAAAAATTAAAATCCCCAGTTACATAATTTAATAACTGATCTGTTGAAAATAGTGATAAAATAGAATATATTCTGTTGTATTAATCATGAATCAGCTTGATGGGACTCACTCAAGTAACCCTTGCTTTAAAATTCTATGGGGTTGACAAATTTCTCAAGAGAATCATTCTATGCAGCGTTCTTGGGATTGGAATCAGAGTTGAAATGTTCTGCGGTCAAGGTGCCCAGTGCTATGAACAGCCTTGGCCACACTGGGAGTGGAGCTCGGAGAACCCTGGTGGTCTGCCATTGCTGGATGGCGGCAGCTGCCTGGGCACACAGTTGCGTCACAGAGCTGTGGTCCTGAGTGGCCAACAGCGAGGAGCTCGGGCCCCTCACTTTCCCTCACAGCATGGCCTGCTTCTGCAGTTTCACAGGTGAACATCGAGGCCATGAGTTCGAGGCACCAGGGCGGAGAAGAGACTGTGTGTCTAGAAATGCCCAGACTTGGTGAGTAGCTAATTACAAAAGTGTGGAGGATGGGGTAAGAAATCCAAACTTAAATCTACATGATGATTGGAAGGTTTTCCTGCAGAGAAGGGAGAGGGAGGAATTTCAGACGCATACTGACTGCCCCACAAAACTTCAGTTCATCACATAAACATTGTAATTGAACACGTAGGTGCTCAAAATATTATTCTGTAAATCAAAATAATTTTGAACCTGTGTATTATGGAGGAGATTCAGTGTTTTGTGATTAAGAGGACAGCTGAGGCAGAAAACCCTGTCCTATTGAAACTTATTCTCCTTTCACCCACTCCCCACTGGCGATTTAATTCTAATTCTGAGTGAGGTGGGGAAGGCTGGGAGCGGCGAGGCCAGGATGGCCTCTGTGGGCGCCTCCATCCGCCTTGGTCTGGCTCTGCCCGTGTTGTCCTGGAAGGCCGCTGCCTTGCTACAGCCGGGTGGCTGCTTCAAGGTGGAGACGGGCAGGAGCCCGAGGCACAGCCCCCGTGCTTTCATGTCCTTAGCGGCTTCGCAAAGCAAGTGCCCCGAGTACCCGCTGCATTCTAGGTCCCTGTGCCGTGTCAGCAGCAGGACCCAGAGCCAGAGCAAAGAAACAGAACACACCGCAGTGTGCACCCAGGGGCTCTACCTGGAGAGGGCCGTTTCCAGGGCCGGGAGATAATTGAGTACCCTCTGAGAGGAGGAGCACCCCAGGGAGAGAACAGACTTGCTAAAGGACATGGGCCAGAAAGAGCGCTCCGTTAAGGAGATGACCAGGCCTGGGAGCACTTGGGAACTCCATCGCACCAGATCTGGACAGTGGGGTGGAGCTGGGTCCTGAAGCCCTGACTGTGGTTCGCCCCAGCCTGCCCCCCAGTGGGAGGCACTGAGAGGGTGGAGACCTGATCTGACTCTGGGGTTTGCAGGCCAGACCTGCGGCCATGGTGGGGCCATGTGATGTCTTGCTGTCTTGCACCAGACGAGGCCCAGGGTCCCTTGGGTCACTGCAGAAAGTCTTCCAGCAAGCAGCCCTTGTCAGCTGTGGCCCCTCAACCTTGGGCTTCCAGAACTTCGAATTAGATAAACCTTATTTTCAAAAATACCTCGCCTGCAGGAGTCAATTATCAACAACAAAAAATGCACTACAACAGGCTCCTGATGTAGTTTAGACATTAGCCTTTGATGACAGTGAAAAGCCACCACCTGGTCATCAGCAGGAAGAAGGGCAGATGCATCCCCTTCCGGAGATGTCACTCCAGGGACTCTGCACCCAGCTAACTACCAGGAACCCAGAGCGGAAACCAAGCCTGCTGCATTCTCCAAGGGAACTGAGAGGGTCAGGCGAGAAGCAGTGGGTGCAGGGGTAGAGGGAAGGGCCGGTCCCAGAGGATGGGCGAGGGGGAGACTAAGGAGTGAGGCGTGCGCAAGGAGAGGTTGACACCATGTGATGGCTAAGCTTGGCAGAGAGAACAAGAGCAGGAGGAATAAAGAGCAGTTTTCCAGGAGATCGAGGGAAACTACTCCTGTTCAGAAGCCAGATTTGAGTTGCCAGTGGGACGTCCAGATGGAGCCGTCTCCTAGCTGCTTGCTGAAGCTCAGGAGCGAGGTCTGGACAGATTTATATTTGGAAGTCAGGTCTGCCAGCCTGCGGATCAGTCCTGTCTGGCGCACTGATACGTGTGGGCAGGAATGAAGAAGAGGAGTAGCCTAACAGAGGAGACGGGCAGGGCAGCCCCAGGCACTCAGAACCTGGAGCCCGATTACCAGACAGGGAAGGAGGCGTCAGCCAGCTCCGGTCGACAATCGCGGACTGACTCCACAGCAAGGGTGACCTGGGCAGCGGGAGTAAGGGCTGAGGATGGGATGCCTGCTGGGGGAAGTAGACCGTACCCTTTCCAGTGCCAACATGGCAAGCAGTTGGAAAATAGCGATTTAAATCGAGACTGCTTCCCAGTGGACACAGGGCCCAACAATTCTCATCAAGCAAAGTTGGGCTGTCGGTCCGACCGGGATGTGGTAGAGGAGCCCCTGAAACAGAGCAGAGATCTGGGCAGAGGTAGCCCCGCAGGCAGGGAACCACTGTCACCACGAGCGAGGCCCAGCAGGAGGAAGGGACCTGAGGTGCACCCTGCCGCCAGTGAAGCCAGTACACTCCGGAGGGGCCAGGGAGGGTCTCATCACTGTGTTCACTTCCGGAGGACACGGACCTCTCTCGGGCTGGGAGGCACAAGACGAGGAAGGCTGGATGGAGTCTTGAATGTGGCCGTCTTTGTCTCTCACTGCCATGCTTTCCCTTCGTGTTACTCTGGGCACTGTGGTGACTCAGCAGAAACCCTTCCCTGGGACCGAATGGTCAGTCTGGCTGCAGAAGGCCAGCATCCTGTCCCAGCCCTTCACCTGCGCTGCTTGGTTCTGCAGACCAGAGCCACCCCCATGGTTCCAGCACGCTGCAGGCTGCCGGCCGGGACCCAAGGCTGCACAGGCTGCTGCTCTTGATGCCCTCAGCCTCGGCATCTCGGGTGAGATTCCCCAAGGAACTGCATTTTCCTTCTCCTTCAGTCCACATATTTAGCTTTGAGCCTGCCTCAGCTGCGCTCTGGAAGAAGTGCTTGGGAGGCAGAGGCTGCTCTGAGGGCCTCCTTTGAAGCCTGGGCATCTGTCCCACAGAGCCGTGGGCCCAGGCCACGTGCGCTGGGCACCTCTGGGGACTGCTGACTGCTGTCGGGACATGGGGCTGGCCACGGGCTGTCAGGATGTCCAGCCAACCCTGGAGCAGCCTTCCAGGGCTTCGTGTGCCCGCACTCAGTGGCAGGGAGGATACGCGGTAAGTGCACTCTGTCAAGAGAGAAGTCGTCTTATTACTGACTGGTGGGAACTTGGGGTGCTGCTCACTACCACTACATGCCATGAACTATATGAGGGGTTCACACTCCTGTCCCTGAAACCTTAGCTTTCACAGGCTGAGTTTCACGGGGTCCCAGGCCTTGGCACCAGCCTCTCTCACTGTGCCTGAGTCACATCGGCCCGCTGCTCCCCTAGACCCACAGGCACAGAAAGGAGTTGCTGTCCTGCTTTCCTCATTAGCTCTGATGCTAAGGAGGAAGGGTGCTGTCTCATAGCAGGAAGAGGGAAGTCTCCTACCCCAAGGCCCACCAGAACATCCAGTCTGCCCGGTACCAGCTAAACACACACAGCTCAAGGCTTGGTGAGCAGGGCCTCAATGCTCTGCGAGGAATCTGGGGAAACAGCTGGGGAAAGCATCCACCAGGGAGGGGCAGGGCTGGGCGAGCAGGGGAAGGAGTCTCAAGCGCTTTGTGCAGCAACCACAGAGCAGGACCTGGGGTCAGGCCCATGAACCTAGTACTTTTCCTCAGATGGCAGAGATGCCGCACCAGGTCAGCGGACCCTGGCACGCACAGGCTGGTGCCCTCAGCACCACCAGGCTCCCTCACCAGGCCAGCACACCCGTTTCTCCCGACTTCTCCCTTCTCTGGGGAGCCCCGGCTGACAGGGAGATGCTCGCGGATCCCCAGAGCCTGCCCCTCCCATCCCCCCCTCAGGCCTCCGCCCGTGTGTGCTCGTGTAGCTTGGCCCAGCACTGAGCCCACTGCCTGACAGTGAGGCCCCGGCTGCCATGATCCAGGTGAGGAGCTCCCCGCGAGACCCAGCGGGGGCAGGCTCCAGTTCCTCTCCCGTCCCTCTCACTCTCGTTCTTTCCTCCCAGCCCCACCCCACTCTCTGTTTTAGGCCCCAGTTCAGTCACCGCCATACCTGCTGCAGTGGGCATCAGGCAGGGTTGTCTGGCACCATCTCCAGTCTCCTGCACAACCAGTACTCCCACATGGCCTTGTCTTAGGGCTGAAGAAAGCAAGTCACAGAAATGTCAACTTGCTCAGGGTTGCAAGACCCTTATTCCAGTCTGAGTTCTTCTATCTCTGAAGTCCCTGGCTTTTGCTGCACTCACTTCGGCTTCCGTGTCAGTGATCTAGTGATTAGAGAAATGGCTGGGTCAAGGACACTTGAGGAGGCGGCACGGAGGATGAGACTCCAAGCAGCTCCAGAGAGGAGACCAGGGTCGGGAGTCCCTGGGGCATCATCAGTTGGAAAATCTCCATCAGGTGACAGCCAAATCTCCAAAAGTGCCTCGGCCTCAGAGGACGAGGACTACGTCTGTCTCACTAGGCCCTTGTGGACCCACCAGACAGCTCTGAACAGGGGAACGTCCTGAGGCCTGGGTTTCAGATGGAAATCCCAGAGCGCACGGAGTGAGGGCAGCTGCCTCAGACCCGGCTGCAAGTCCAGAAGGTGCCGACTTCTCTGCCTGGTCTCAGAGCCAGGTGTCCGCACTCTCCACCATGTAGCTCATGCAGCCAGAGCCAAGCAGGTGCTACCACTGTTCCACTTTCTGATGAGGAAAGCTGGGCACAGATAGGCTGAGTGATGTCCACTAGTTTTCTAGAAGTTAAAATCGCAAGATTGAATACTGAGATGAAGATGACAACTTGCCTTCTGCTAAGCCAGATATCAATGAAATTGTTTTTCTCAATGGATTTTAAAACTATTTTTCACAACTATGTTACTTATGTCAACACATAAGGAGTTTGTTAGTTATTTTAAATGAATTAATTGAATACTTAAGTGTTTTGCAGGTTACCTTCCAAAATACTAACGCTGACACGTGTTCTACATAAAAGCTATTATGAGGTACTCTGCTGTTTTTCAGAGTACACAGGAATGTTAAAACCAAGGTAGTGGAGAACCCTGATTCCACTCCTCAACTGGAGTACCTCACCCCCAGCACGACAGAGTCTGCTGAACAAGACGCTTGACGAGTTCATCGTTTGCCTGTCAAGTGTGACCGTGATTTTGTCCCACCTGTTGCTCACTCATCGCTGCTGCTTTCCAGGAAAAATATCCCTTTTCCCTGGAGGTGTCGTGTGGCCTTGTAGTGAGCCAGCAACGCAGAGCACTGTCCAGCAGTGTCTCAAACCTGAAAGAGCAGCGGGGTGGAGATGGGGCAGAGAGAAAGGAAGGACGCCAAGACAAGAGTCTGATCAAGGCGACGTTTATTGCAGGCAAGCATCAGCCTTTTAAAGGAAAAGACCGAACTATTATGGGCTAGGATTACTATAGTAACCTCAACACCCGCTCCACGGGAACGAGAGTTCACACGGGAAAGAGAAATCAGGCTCAAGAAAAACAAATGAACAACACTTGCAACTAATAATCATGATTCCCAAATAGGTGGAGGAACTTAACAAAATGGAGTTGCAACACCTGACTCCTACAGATAACGTCAGATCTTTAACAGGAAGCACCTGACTCCTACAGATCTTTGGCTGTCCGAGTTTCTCCTGTGCAGGGTCAAAAACAAGTTTAACACGTGAAAAAGGAACAAATATTATCTTTCAAAAAGCCAGTGGGTCACGGCTGGCTTCCCACATGGCCTAATAACTGCTTGTTCCCCGAGAGGTGGGGAGACGTCAGCTCTCTGGTGTGGAGAATGCTGCAGGCTGTGCAGGCCTGCGGGAGGGAGCAGGGCAGGGTCACGGAGGTCAGAGGGTGAGACCAACAGGTCTCCGCAGCCGCCGAGCACCCTTAGGTCCCAGCGTGGCCTGGGCTGCTGTGGAAAGATCAGGACGCGGGGCAAGTTGGACGCCACCTCCCCAGGGCCCTGCTTTTCCTCATCTGTTTCAGAATTGGTCATTAGGGGAAGATGCCACCGGTGCACCTCATTGCTTCCTTACTGGAGGAGCCAACAGCTGGGTGAGTCTGCGCTCAAGATTGTGACTCTGAGTGAGCAAATCATTTGGAGAAACGGAAACCTTGACAAACAGAAGAGCTGCACTGGTGATTAACAGAGAGAGAGCTACTTTCATTTTCTCCAGCTGGAAATTGTCTCGGATCTCCCCAAAGTGCGAGCCTCGAAGAGACTGGTGTTAGGGAAGAGTCCCCACATCAGGTGGTGCATGCTTACTGTGTAATTAACTAGTTGGAGGTGGAATCGCGTGGTTACCGTCTCCAAGTGCGTCTACCACTCAACTTGCAACGGCTAGAGAAATTCGCGGCCCACGGAGGTACTTGGAAAATAATGGCTGAATGAACAGGAAAAAAGAAGATAAAAGAAAGGAACTAGAAGAAAAGGGCAGGATGGAAAGTGAGAGGAGGGGAGGAAATGGAGGAAAGCAGAAAGGGAGGAGGAAGGAAGGAAGAAGGGAAGGAAGGGAGGGAGGAGAGAAATTGAAGGTTTCACTTGTGATGCTATTCGTGACGTCTTTGGCACAACTGAATGTTAGAAAAGTCCATTTCCTCTCCATCGTTTGATAAAATCCATGACTTTTGCCTTAAGGGAAGAAATGTGCTAATGTAACGGTAAAGGATTTCTAAGAAAAATGATACTGTGGACAAAAGCATACAACCACTTTTTGGACTTCAAGTTTTTACTATAATGAGTTGAGAAATAGCAAGTAGTTACTACCCCTCTTGGGCTGAGAAATGGGCTTTTCAGGTACCTCTGTTCATAACTGAGTCACCTTATATTTGGCTCCTTTTTCCTAAAACAGTTTACTTCTGCCCTCTGCTAAACAGTGGGAGTTGAAAGGAAATGTGTGGATTTAGAAAAAAATATGCATACCCCAGAGATGCCTTGAAATCCATGTTTCCAAGGCATATCAAAAGGCCCTTGGAATTTGTTGTGAAAATTTGCCCAATCCTAGTTAGCATGAGGTTAAAATTAGCAGTAACATGTGTTTTAGGGATCTCGATTTGCAAAATATTAATAGAGTTCATGGGCAGTTAACTGCAATAAGAGGAGGAAATGAAGTTTGCAGTGCAAGTCTCTGGGGATTACAGCCTCCCTACCCCTGAGCACATTCACATCCCACAGCCCGACATGGGGTGAAGGGGATCATGCAAGAAGCATGGAGGAAACCCCAAGGTTAGGAACCGAGTCTCCCGCTCTGTTGTAGTCAGTAGGATCAGGTGAGGGAATATTTTAAATACAGGACACATAATTTATGAGGTTATTTTATGATAGTTACCCAAAGAGTCACATGCAAAGGAGTTCAACAGATTAACCACACACTAGAAGCCCAAAGCATTCATCTGGGGGTCTAGATCCTAGCAGTTTCCCACACAAGTCCAGCTAAAGGCTTAGGGGCCAAGGCAGTGTCTTCTACGAGTCCAGCCAGAGGCCGAGAGCTCGTGGCGATGTCTCCTGCTTGTCTGTATTGAGGATCTGCACCTGGAAGCCCCAAAGGCCAGTGGTGGAAGCCAGAAAATCTATACTTGTGAGATGAAGGATCTGTGCTACCAAGCTGAGGGATCCACAGGGGAGCCAGGAAGTGATGCAGTAAAGATCAGTGCTCCCCGATGAAAGCTGCAGCCAAGGTCTTCCTCCCCAGTTCTCTCTTTACGGCTATTATTAACGATCTTGAGATGGACCCTCCATGCCTAGGCCACACTGATTCAGTTCAGCTGGGTGTTACAAGTTGACTGTTCATCAACCCGCTGCACCCTCTTCTCTTCTGGAATCCCTGAGCTGTAGCTGCAGCCAGCCTTGGCTTCCTCCTGCCATTTGGGGCTTATGATTCACTCAGAGTGCCAAGGCAGAGACCTAAACAAGATTCTAAAACAGCTGCTGAAGCATCGTTCACCCACCTCTTACCATTCCTCTGCAGATTTGGTGTCTGCTGGGTTTGGATCTTCACCGAGCTGCTTAGGTAGCTTAGGCAAAAGCCACAGGAGTCAGCTCAGGCTGGGCGTTAGATTCTCTCTGCATGCTCGTGCTGATCCTTGGGAGAGCACAAGGGAGAACCCACGTCCCTTCTGCAGAGTGGGGCTGAAGATCTCTAGGGGTGCTTTCTGCCCTCCAGTCTGTATTTCAGTGTATTCTGACCTTACCCAGTGGGCCTTCTGGGACATCCTACTATATGTGGAATACTTAATACAAGATCCACGTACGAGAGCCAGGCCCAGTCGCAGCCAGCTAGGGGAATCGCAATACTAGAAAAGCACGATGCCATTCAGCGAGCAGAATGACTAGGAGGACACAAGGCAAAGTGATGCCTTGGAGCAGAGGGCTAATTTGAGGGTTGGCAGGGGTGGGGAGCAGGTGAACAGAGTGAAGGAGGAAACACAGAGAACAGGTTTCTGGGGCCACCTTTACGACTCACTTCCGTCCAGTGGCAAGGGCCTTTCTGGACTCAGAATGACCAACTCTGGCTGACCCGGACCCTCTCGGAGATGACCTTCTGGTTGCCCCTATCCACCTGGCACACTTGCAATTGAGACTCGATCTCCCCTCCCGGGGGAGTTGTCCTTAGCCAGTTCCCATCACACTGGCTCTGCTAATGTTCACTGTCCCCCCAATGTCTGTACCCACTTTCTGCTTGCAGGATGGGCCCATGCCTCCAGGAAGCCTCCAGGAAAAGGGTCTGTGGTGAGGCTCTCTGGGTGTTGACAGGAAATCTTTCACCTTCTTCAGTCTCATGGCCCAATTCTCTGAGCTTCTGGGAGCAGAAACAGCACCAATCAGCCTGCTCACAGGAGAGGTAAGCAGGAGCTCAGGCCACTCCGTCTTGCAGGTGGCAGAGCCCAGGTGCCTCTGTCATGACCCACAGACTGAGCTGACAGCCGTGTGTTCCCATCAGACCCTAATCATGTTTGCCACGGTGAGATCTGCAAGACAGCACGGCTTAGGAGACCACGCTGACATCACAAATCCTTCCGACCTTGTCCCAGAAGATCTGATTTTGTGTCTTTCTTAGTCAGAATCCCTGGACTTCCAGGACCACAACTCTGCCCAAAACTAAGCCCATTGCCTGCGGCACTGATACACTGTTCTGGACTTACTGGAGCCTGGGTTTGCTGACTGGCAGCTGCTCCACTGGGGGTTACCTCTTGCTGCATGTCTTTGGGGTGCTGTGACTTGCATACACTTTTGGTCCCTTTGTGTTGCAGGTTCCTGTCCCTGAAATGGCCCTTGTACATTACTTCTCACAGCCTTCTGTGTAAATTTGAATTCTCACCCTCCTTTTTTGAGCAATGGGAGCAGTAATGTCCCCACAGAGACTCCAGAAAGTGTTAGCTATCACGAAGATCATGCTTTGCTCTCATCAGCCATCTCTGGAAAAGGAATTTCATGCTTCCAGCTCATTTTCCTCATGGGAATTGTTTGGGAAGTATTTGATAACATTTTCTAGACATAATCAGTTGCTATGGACCTCCAGAAAACTGAGAAATTGAAGGAAATATGCAAGGTTTGTTTGTTCTTTTATTTGCTTATTTTAATTAAAGTCACTATTTCCACAAGTGTTGTGGTCTCTTTAATTGTGCACATCTTGTGCCTTAGTTTATCTCTGCAAAATTCTTGGCTAGATATAATTTGTTTTTGAGAAAGAACAAGAGTCTGAGGCACCAGACTCTGGGCGAGGCCCCATGCACTTTCTATGGACTTTGTCTTGCCCTGTACAAAGCAAGGGAAGAGGGCCGGGATTTAGTTCGGTGGTTCTGGCGCCTGCCTCACAAGCACAAAGGGCTGAGTTCAATCCCTGGTACCAAAAAAACAAAAAAAAAACAAAAAAAAAACAACAAAAAAAAAACAAAGCAAGGGGAGGATCAGGGGGCTCAGCCCCACTCTGAGTGGAATCCAGAACTGTGTCTGGAGAGGAGACCTGGGCCGCAGGAAACCAGGCAGATTTGAAGTATCCAGGTGTCTCCTGGATGGAGGTCTCTCAGCCCCATCCTGCCTCCCCTCAGCAAGCAGAATGGGCAGTGTTTATCAGTGACCCTGACAGAACTGAGTTCATGGGACCCCTTGGAACTTCCGAGCCAGATGCCTGGCCACACCCACGGAAGGTTGTACATCACGTCTTCACTTCAAGACATGAACAGCATTTGTTTCTCTGATGGAACTACAGTGGACCCTTGACTTACAAACTCAATCCATTCCCAAGGGCTGGCTGTAACTCAAGTTGATTTTAAGAAAGTACAGCTGAGATCTGGTTGTTTACCTGGGTACATACCATAGATAAGAGAGGCATATAAATCTCCCATTAACCTAACTAACTTAAGTTGTTTGTATGTCAGGCTGATTGTAACTTGAGGGCCCACTTATGTAACTGGTGCCCTAGCTTGAAAACAGCAGACTGGTTCCTACAGTTCTGGCTGTGCTGGGTTTCTCATGATCGCGGTGTGGCTCTTACCCTTCTCACTCACCCACAGTGGATGAGAAATACCGTTGAGGAGCGTCAGCACCTGGGGCAGAGACCCCTGTGCTCCTAAATAACTCAGGTCTAGTCTCCTTGGCCTGTGTGAACATGTGGGCAAGGTTCTTGGACTCTAACTGCGAGTCCTCCACACTTGCTGCCCTTTGGTCAGGTTCCTTTCTGCAGCCAGGCCCTCTGCAGGGTTCCAGATGTGCCCAGTCCTGCAGGCTTTTGGGGACCTCACCCTGGAGCCACCTGCTCCCCTGGGCAGCATTTCAGAAAGAGGAGGAAGTCAGTTTCTTTCGCTGGAGACCAGGAAGGGTCCAGATCAGAGGGCCTTGAAAATGTAGACTTTCCATTGGTGAGGCAGACAGAATCACATTGGTTTTGCAGTGGGCAGGTCTGGCTTCTAATCACAGCTGGGATCATGAGCAAGCTTATGTTCTGCTTCTTACCAATTAAATAGGGGTAGTAATATGCATCTTGAGGAGTCACCATGAGAATTAAATGCCAAGGTTGTCAAATATCTAAGCAGAGTCTGGCACACAGTATGTGCTCACTACGTAGAAGAGATATACTGCAGCAAATCAAAGTGTTCAGAAGACTGCTGGAGTTTCCCATTTTCTCTGGACCTGAGAAGTTAAAGGAGATCCTGGAAGTATAGCCTCATTGTTTCTAGGGAAATATATGACAAAGCTGACTGCGCTGCACAGGCTTCCATTGAGCGAAGGGAGAAACAACCGCCCAAAGTGTGTGGAACAGAGGGCCGGATTCCGTCTTCTTTGCTTTGTGAGCCGGTAGAAGCTCACTGTGCCACACCCATCCCACGTAAGGAATGCGGGTGCACACACTCGCAAATGCGTGAAGCTCTCCCTCTCTGCCTGAGCTGTGATTTCCCATGACCCCTGGGCCACTGTGCTCAACGCCCTGAGCTTTGCCACATGAGAAGAAACTGGTGCTTCAAGCTTACTGTACCCTAACCCATCAAAAGCATTTGGAGGCCCCTGTGCTACTTCGCTGGGAGTGCGAGGATGTTTCCATAGGGCTGAGAATCGTGTTTCACCATTATACACAGGATTGAACCCCAGAAGTCTGGAGCTCAATTTCAAATTCAGAACCTAGGGGGTCAGGGAGGGTTCCATCAAGAAAAATCACAAAGTCCCTTTCCTCACCAAAGCAAACATATTCTGGAGAAAGAGAGGAGGCGAAAAGGCAAGCACAGCAGTTTCTAATATTTTTCCACTTGACTTTTCTTAATTAGTGTTGACTGGCTTAACGAAGCAATTAAGGGACTTATTTGCTTTTTAAATCACATGTGAAATCTGAGAAACGTTGAAATAGAAGAAATATTTGTCCCCAAGATCTTACCCCACAAGGGATATCAGTTGGACTGTTCTCTAACCACTAGAAAGTGAGAGCAGCTAGCCCTGCTCTGCGGGAGACCCAGGCCAAACAAATCATGGTAGCCAACTTTGCATACAGAAATCGCCAGAAGGTTCTGCTTAAAGTACGGCTAAGACCGCCACTGAAAAGGGGGAAAAAACAGTGATAATTCATTTTTACTAATAATTAATTTTTAAAATAAAATGGATATACTCCTAAGTGAAATAGATAAATCACACATGTATAAATACCGAATAGTTTCTCTGGTATGAAAAACTATAATGGTGCATAAGATCCTAATGGTGTAATTGACAATGTGAAATAGGAAGAAAAGGGCTAAAGGTGGAGGGAAAGTGGGAAGGATAGGGGAAAGGTAGTAAGGGAAAAGAAAAAAGATATGAGAAAAGGAAAAAATGGAAATAAAGTATTTGTAAATAGGGAAGGGAGGAGGGGGTGAAGGGAGGGCAGGGACAAGGGGGAAAAATGAGAACCAAGACCTGTCATGTAGAGGTACAAGATCCCAATGATGAATGTAACTGTACTGTATACCTAAAATGTACCAATAAACTCAATGAGAGAAAAATAAATAAAGCGGATAATGATATCTACCATGCATTGATTACACTACGTATATGCTAGCAATTGTGTTGTCTATTTCTCGATACTATTTCACTACTCTATCACACTTCTTCCTGCCTCTTTCATGAGCGTAAGAAAATAGGGGCTGAGAGGAGATCAGAGACGGGGAAACCGGGTTCATGCCCCAGCAGGGCCAATGCATGACAATTACATATTAGATAATTACAGATTTTTATCTAGTTTGATAGTGTTAAAACATTATTTTACACTTATAGAAACATATTTCATACTCTGGTTTCTCTCAGGTCATATAAAAATACTTCCTATGATAAGATCTGACATCTCTTATATCAAGTAGGTCATTAAATAATAAATTTGTAAAATAATTAATTGATTCTTTGGAGTCTAAGACAGTGTTTAGCCATTGCAAATTGCCATTTATTGCTCTCCATATGCTAAGAACAGTGTGGCACAGGTTATATATCACCCCTTCTACTCCTGAAAAGACCAGCAAAGTAGGTTCACTTCTTGGAAAAGAAATTGAGGCTAAACCACACACTTTAGTTTTCCTTTAGAGACATAGATCTGATAAAATGGCCAACTCTGACTTTGTGTGATTTCAAATAATTTGGCCTTTGTTCACCAGATCATATAAATAGGCGGCAAAGAGATAGTGATAAATGAGAAAATCTTGTCTTCCTGGCTGCCTAGTCCTTGCAGTAGAGCACAGCATGGAGCGCACAGAGTTTTCACAGGTGTAGTGGGGAAGGCAGAGCAATCTGACCTGGACCCAGCTCAGGTTCCTCAGTTCTCTCGCATATTCAGCATGCTGTCCTCGGGGCTGGAGGCTTGGGTGGCTCGGAGTGGAAGCCCACAGTGTGTCCTCATGCAGCCACACGTGTTGGATGCCAAGACCCTTCCCGGGCCACGTCCTGTGAGCAGAGTCCACGCGCCCAGAGAGCTTCCTTGGAATCCGCCTGCTTTCCTGTTGGCTCTGAGTTACAGGCTAAACACTCAAAATGGAAAAGACAGATTGGAGGGTGTCCCAGATGGACACTGCTTTAATAGTGCCAAGAGAGGGAAAATACATGGGCTTCCAGGGAGACTTCTTCACTGTTTACCAAATAGGGGGATGTTTATATTCTACGTATCTCCCAGAGCCCATTTATGAGCTCCGTCCACAACTTCAAACAGGCAAGTTGGCGGAGACATGGCCGTGAAGGTAAGATGGAGACTCATTAATGGTCTAGCAACTGGTTTCAACACCTGCGTCCACAGCTGCCTTTCCTTCTTCCCTAAACACCTACAATTATTTTCAAACACAGCCATGCTTTTGAGTATTTCTTTAAATACAGTTAATAGTTCTGTCTTGCTCCTGGCACTATTTCCTCTTCTTGATAGGGTTATAAATAGGGTATTCCACTTGGCAAGAGCTTGTCCATGGCACTGGGGAGAGGGTTCTATAGTTACTCTAACAAAACAGCACATACTTGGCATATTTCTCCTCCAAGTTTCCTAACATTTACACTGCCATCTAAATACTTTGCTTGAAAGTTGCTTGTTCTTCTGATACATACCAGAGACTTGGCTACTTGGCCATTTGGTGGGGGGAGAACGTGAGCGGCATTCTTCCTATTTGTCTTCTCCAACTTTTAAAACTTGAAGTAGTGTAGCCGTTGGTAAGCATGGTTTAGGGTACTTTCTTTAGGTCAACTTCAGTGTTATGATCTTAGGATTCTGAGTGGATGGATAATTCAGCATCAGTACACTATTATTGATAACTGTATTACTTTCTTTGGGTTTATATATTTAAATTCATGCATTCAGATACATGTGTGGAAAAATACACTGGTTCCAGATCCGGTGTGCATGTGTGTGTATACACCCGTTCATACGAGAAAACTCAAATTTCAGTTTAAAAAATACAAACAATGAAATTTTAATGAAAACCCAGAACTAAAATCTTTCTGATTTTCATTGCTAATGTTTCAAAGAAATGTTAGCTTGGGAGACCTTGTAAGAAAATGAGGCGCTAGAAAACAATATTGCTTGAAATTGAAGGATTTTTTTACTGTTGTAATATAAAGAAATATGAAAACCAATCTCATAGATCCTTCTTCAAAATAATCTAGTGGCCGCAACTAGCCAATCTTCACTTTCCCTTCCTGTCGAAAATAAGAAGGAAGAGAGGTTTTGCTATTAACCATAGGGATTATTGATGAACTGCAGCAAATTCTTAGAGGTGAGACTTCTGGGGGAGGCAGGAGTTACCGGGAGACCCAGATAAACGCAGTTTGGGTTCAGCGTGCCTAGTCACCGAAGTATCACGTGACTCGCTGTCAAGGAAAAGCTGAGTTGCTAATGCTCGTTTCTGAAATGCTGGATGTTTTTCTCAGACCTATGGGTATAGAAAAACAGCCAAGTCACCCGGTGAACCTTGGCCCATCATACACGGTGAGGAGGTTTACCTGGTACCCATCCTACCCGGACACACCTCTGCGTAAGGAATCCTCAACAAAAACTAATGCAGGCAGATGACTGACCCGTAACATATTAGTGACTGGGGTGGTGGTGTGGAGGTGAGGGGCTGCACTGCTGTTGCTGACTTGTCTTTTTTTCCCATTGGAAAATATTCTGAGAATTATTTACCAGTAGGAAGTTTTACATGTGGCTTCAATATTTGCATCCTAGATCTTTAGTATTTCAAATTCATACAGTCTGAAGAAGCTCAGTTTTCTTTGCTCCAGCCCATACAACGGAGAAGAAGGTATTGTCTACTTTTACAGAATGCCTCGCCCCTAGTACAAAAATCTAACAAAGTTGAAATGAGAGCATAATTTCTCAGGAATTTGAAGTAATGCAGATAATATGTTTGGTGAAGCTTCAGCATTTTTAACTTCCAAGTGCTTCTGAGATAGAGAAATATTTGAGGGGTCTGATAAACTAAAATAAACACATTTACTCACACACATGTACAAAAGCCAAAACACATTTTACTCTTGCCTGGTCAGATGGGCTGTGTTTAAGTGCCTGGATATTCACTGCTGATTTTTGTCGCCTCTACCCACATAAGAGACTCAAGTGCAACTCAAGTAACCTGACTGTGGCAAAGTGTGGCATGCAGAGTGTATCTTATCACAGAGTTGGGTACTGGACACCGATTAAGAGATGAAGGGAGAAACACAATTTGGACAAGGAGGGAGTTATTATGCACAAAAAGAGTGTAAGCACTTATATTTAAAACTCTGCTCTTCACAGGTTTAGCAACCACACCTTGAAATACTTGTCTGCACTTTCCACTTCTGCTTGAACCTCTTCCTCCTTTGTCCTGCCTCCCTAAAGCATCTTACTCTGTCTCTTTCCTCCGCTAAGCAGTGTCTGCTTCCTCGGGTGGACCTTGTGTCCTGAAAGTCTCCCCACAGCTCTCAGAGCTCTCTTCATTAGCTCTGTCCAAAATGGTAGGCCCTGGTCACATGTGGCCTTTAAAGTTAAAATCAATAAAAACACGTTAAACATCAAGTTGCCTAGTCAAATCAGTGAATCTTTCAAGTGTCCCCACATATACCAAAGTCTCCCTTGTTAGATGATGTTCATTATAAACTAATTGCACTCTTCAGTGTTTCTGTTGCTCAAACATGTTGCAGAACACTGCTAAAGGCTTGGTCCCCCCCCCACCAAGTGGCCACCCGCTGTTGTGTGTGCGCCCTGAGCTGTGTCTCCTGGAACCAAGGCATGAGGTGCTCTTTCAAAATCCTGCTGTCATTCTGGGCTTCGAATGAAGCCCTCTTTCCTCCTTCAGAATCCTTCTCCGATCTTCTCCGGCAAGTCCCAGACCATGGGAGAAGTCGATGAACCTCACGTATGGCTTCTCTTCATTTGTTTCCACTGCTGTCCTCACAGAATGTTTTCAGTTGCATTTTTGGGCTACACTGTGCTATTTTTTTGAGGAAGTAGGTGGCTCATCCTTTTAATTTCATGATCTCTCCTTTTTGTTGTGCATGTGTCTTATTCTTTCTAAGATTTGAAGACATTAAGGAAAAGCTAAAAATGGAGTTGGGGGAGGAACTCACAACGGCAGAGTCTGGGGGAAGAGCAGAAAGGTGGTGACATCAAATGTACGTGGAGGAAGATGAATGAAGTCATGGAGCTGAAGTGATCCCGTCACTTACCTTTATGGACCCGAGGACACTAACTATCTTCACAGCCTCAGCTGATTTCATTTTCGCAGCAGAATGGTCTCACCACAGTGGTCTGATTGTCTCTCAAGGTAACATCCATAAAACCGCCTCTTACAATGAGAAGCAGGAGGTGTCACAGCAACAGGAAGGGCTGTGCTCCTCACCGGCTTCCAGGAAGACGAGCGGTGGAGGGGAGGGCACATTCTCCTGCCCCCAAACCACTTTCTTCTGGCAAAGCCCTGCCAACTGATAAAGTTCCGGTAAACTCTTGTCAGTTACCCACGGGGTTCCCTTTTGTCTCACAGAAAAATTTATGTTCCTACAAGTCTCTCTAGTATTTTCATTCCACCCTCCTTGGGACATAGTCATGGCTGTTGAATGTTTACATTTACGACACTCCTTCTCCCTTTGAAGAAATCCACAAAAGAAAGGGCAAAACACTGACCAGCTTTCGAAGCTGTGATTTACGAGAATGGTTTCTCAAAGCAAGTGGACAGCGCTGCGTTCATCATCAAATCCATTTGGAAAGCACCCTGCGTGTCTGGCCCCAAGCCAGGCAAGCCAGCCCTGCAGGAGCTGAACACTTTTGAGAAGTGAGAGGGATCCGAGTCAGCTCTGAAAACCATGTCTCCTTTCTGGCTGCCTGAGTCAGTACGGAGAGTGGGCTTTGGGAGACAGGAGTGAGGAGCCACGCCCATAGCATTGGGTGCAAGTCAAGCCCTATTGTGAAGTAAACATGAGACTTGCAAGGTCAAGTCAAACGATACTCTGAAAACCCACAAAATTTAAAAGCTCGATAAGTCTTCGAGCAGGAAGTTGCTATTTATATGGGAAAAGATTGAACTTGAGGAAAGGTAAGAAGGGCCAGAGTGCAGAGGTGTCCCCCAGAAGGAGTGCAAGGCTCCTCCAGATGCCTAAGTCATGGTTGCTGTCTGTCTGTGTGGTCCTCACCCAGGGCATTCTCGGAGTTTATGGCCAGAGTGGCCTGGGACACCGGAGGTGGGGGAAACTCCACGCTGGCCCGGCTGCAGGTGTGGGGCACATGGCCCATGGGGTGTGTGATCCTTAGTGCCTTTGTGCCAAAAGAAGAATCAATATCTCACATTTATAGAATGGTTTAGACTTGAAAAGTCAGATATAATGCAGCGAACTTGTTCCTTGAACATAGTACATGCCCACAAAAGGGATTTTGCTAGCTACGCGACTCCTGTGGCAATCCGCAGTTCAGCTGCGTGTGCTCACTGGGGCCACAGTACACACACAGTGTGACTGGCCTGTGTGTCACATGCCCCAGGCCATCCCTGCAGCATCTGGCGTCTTTGAGAACAGGGTTGTACTTTACACAATAATAGTAAAGTGGCCAAGTCAAAGCCTGCACAGACAAGTTGGACTTAGAGAGAAATGCCTGCTCACCTGTTCATTTATTCAATTCCAACTCTGACACCCACAATGGGTCTTTTACTGACTGAAGACCTTATTAAAATAAGACCAACCAAGGGCCAGGATCTGGCTCATCGCTTCCGTTGCCTGCTTTGCAAGAGCAAGGTCCTGAGTTCGATCCCGGTACCAATAATTAAATAAATAATAAGACAGACCAGACAATTTCATACCCTATGAGGGACTTTTGAAGGCAGGAGAAAAAAGAGACTACTGACTACTGAGACATTTTAAGAAGTCACATGGAAAACAGCTTTTGAATAGGGAAGAACTTTGTGTAAACAAATTATATATCCAAGTTTCACATGCACGTTTATTCATTCCCGTGTGGACTCTCACTCTCAGTGTGAGGCCAAGGAAAATGGGCACACAGGTGTCTGTGTGTTTGCAGAAGCATTACCAAGTATTGAAAAATGAGCTTCAGCCTTTTAAGTTACTGTCTCTTCCTTTATAATAATAATCTCTTCAATTTTACAAGGTCTATATTATTTTTAGGTAAGAAAACACTGTAGAGTTCATGTTTTATTGTTCCTTACAGTTATATAAATTATATTTGGCCAAAACAAATGTGATTCCTACTGTGTGAACTGGGAACCCAAAATGTTGATTTTTCTTGAGTTATAAACAATGTGAAGATATGTTCTAGTAGGTCACAATTTTCCAGAGCAGAGCAAAATATATAGCTCAGTTTTAATAACAAAACTGCATATATCGTTAAATTTCCTGCCCCACATGGGATGTATCATGTTACTCTGCCCAGCAAGAGACATCCTTTGTGTTGCCCACAATTTCTAAAATACGATTTGATTGAATGGAAAACATTGTAGCATTTGTTAGCTTAAAAATGTTGTAATGTTTACATGCTCATGAAAATTCTGCTGTTTTTGCCTCTTTGTTGGTGAATATTAAATTTCTTAAAGGTTTGAATACCATAGATTTTTGCCATCATCAGGGTAAGAGGGACAATTTTTATGACTTTTTTCTTTTTATTTTATGAAAAAATATAGTATATTCGCATGACCAAATAAGAGAATAATAATAGTTACTACACTGTATATCATTTTCTTCAAAGTTGTTGGTGCAAGTCAGTAACCAAAAATATTTTTACAAAAAAAAAAAACCCAAATAGCACTAGTTCTTTTCAAAAACCTGAGATAAGTCTTTGGTATAAATGAAACAAATTAACATACATTGAAATATTTCTTTTTTAAATGGAGCATGTGGCTTGGGGACTGTGATGCTTTGTGTTCAGACGCTCCCCAGAGCTTATGCGGTGAGGCGGGACTTTCTTTGTCAGAGGTGGGTGAATCTGGAGTGTGTGACACTGGGGCTAAGGGCCTCGGTTACTAAACCTACTGGGGAGTGACAGGTTCGGTGCCGCCCTCCCCTTACCTTTGCTGCCTTGCGGGCACCAAGCTGCTTCTCCTCTGTGATGCTTGCTGAGTAGGGACTGAACCCTCTACGAACACTCAGCCAAATAAACCCCTTCCTCTGTAACTCTGGGTGTCAGGTACTCTGTCTCAGCAACGAGAGAAAAGTGACTACCACTTGGAAGTATTTAAACTTTACCCTAATTCCTACTGATCTCTCTCCAACTTTGCCCTTTGCTTGTGCATATAATGTTTCTCATGTAAGAGGAGCTGAGCAACATTTGAGCTTCGCATGTTATTTTACTTACCATCATGTTCCCAAGGTGCATCCATCCACCCACAGGCGCCTCAAACTTACCTTCTTTACGGCACAGTCATGCTCCGCTGTGTGTAAACACTGTATTTTCCTTACACATTCATCTGCTGATAGACACATGTGCTGTTCCCAAGATCTAGCCATCATAAACTGTGCTGTCTTTGGACAAACAGACCTAATAGAAACATGTGCCCTTTGCTGATGCTGATGACCTATCTTCCATTTTCAGCATCTTGGAAGCAGATATCCACTGCTTTGTAGCACAAAAGGTCGTTATTTATACACATATTACACCAACTTCAAGCTGCTTTGTAAATATTTATTTACAAATTTTCTCTTCAAATAGACTTGTAACTCAAAAGCTAGGGAACAGATCACATTGCTCTAGTAGCATTCTAGGCCTCTGGTTAAATGTCTAGAGTAGAATTGGAGCATTAGAAGTGTTAAACGAATTAATAAGTGATGAAAAAGTCAACCAAATCACCAATTTACTATTTAAAATTTTTTAGATGATGCATGATAATTGTACATATTAATGGGCTATAGTGTGATGCATGTATAGAGTATGCTTGATATACATATACGATATGCTTGATATGTGTGTACAGCATGCAATGGTCAGTCTGTGAAATTAGCATATCCACTGCCTTGAACATATCATTTCTTTGTACTGGGAATATCTGAAATCTATTCTTCCAGCTATTTGAAAATATAAAACACATTTTTAATTTAAGCCCCCTGCTGTATAGCATTAGAACGGTGCCTCCTAACTGTATTTTTGTACCAGATTACCAAGTTGTCTCTGTTTTTCCTTCCCCTCAACCTTTTCCACCTTCAGGTAACCACTCTTCACCTCTACTTCTGTGAAACTGACTTCTTTAGCTCCCAGGTGTGAGTAAGAATGTGGTATTTTTCTGTCTGCTCCTGATTTACCTCACTTAGCACAGCGCCCTGTGGGCTCATCTTGGTTTCCAGCCGTGACCGCATTTCATGATCCTATGACTAATGTCCCACTATGTGCGTGTGCATCTCTTCGTCCATGCCCGTGTTGATGGAAAGGGAGGATGGCTGTGTCTTGGCTGTTGTGATGAGTGCGCTGTGAACCCGAAAGCCCAGGTAGGTGTCTCTTCAGCGCAGTGATGCCCTCTCTGTGTGTGAATGCTGGGTCACACCCTAATTCTGTCTTGGTTCTTTACGAACTTCTATTCTGTTTTGCATAGTGGCTGTACAGGTTCACATTTGCACCAGCAAGATAGGAGTTCCCCCTTTGCCACAGCCAGCATTTGTTTCCTTTGTTGCTTTGCTAACAGCCAGTCTTGCTGTGAGGTGCTATTCATGTGAAGGTCTGGAGATCTGCTGTAGAACAGATACCCTGGCTGTGACATACACTCAAAGTGATTAAGGTCACATTTTACTTTATATCCTTATTCCACAACTGAAAAAATGTAAAATATACATAAAGGAACAGAATTTTTAAGTGTACATCATAACAGAAGAGATAGTGTACACTGGCTCTTTATGAAATATTTATATATTTGGACTCATGCTGTGCAGTGACAGTGCACCTTAATTTTCTAACAAAAATGGTAATTTATTTAATCACAACTCAATATTTAAATGATTTCACTTTTCCAAATAATGCATTTATTTTAATTTGCATTTCTGATTATTTTCTAAGGATTTAGAAAAGTAATAGATTTAGATTTGAGAAGTAAAATTAATATAGTGAACATTTAACACTACCCGCTCTACGTTGTTAGACTGAAGACTGCCGCACACCCTGTGTGGATGAGGACTGTGACTGGCCCTGTCTCGTCAGACCTTTGCTGAACCCCTCAACACGTAGGTGTTAGGTCAGGAAGGAGCAGCGCTGCCCGCTGACTTGCACCTCTGCTCCTTGGTTAAGCTGACACGGTCAACCACATTCCAAACCTTTGTGCTTTTCTCTTACTTGTGTAAATTATTTTTATATTGAAAGATAACATAAATAGACGTGTAACTTAACAAGGACTTTATATAATGATTTATGAAGAAATGTGATTGTCATGTCAAGTTACAAATAATTTTCCTATTGATACATCTACTTTACCTTCTGTTTTTCCGTAAACAATTATAAATCCGTAGAGAAAGCTCTACAACGTATTCTCATTGTAAAACTGTATTACTTCACAGCTTTAGCTTCAGTTACCGTGATGTTGTGAATGATTTTGAGATTTAAGTTCTTTATTAAAGATATTTTATGAAATATGTGATAAGCTTTCCAGTACGACCCCTTGCCAAATCCCGTAGGTGCACGTCATAGGGTGAAAGAGAATCTACACATGAAGTCTGGAATAACGAGTGTAGCGACATCAGTGGCTGTCGAAGAGGCAGAAGGAGAACAGAACCGAAGCCACAGCTGAAGCCGACGTTCTCTGGGAGCCTGCTCTGCCGGGCCATGCTGCCTATGCAACTCCTTAGTTCTGTTCCAGAGCAGCTGTAGGAGGTATGTGCTGTTCTGTTCCCACCGTGCAGAGTCCAGAGGCGTGGCAATGCTACAGCGTTCTCCGTAATCAGCAGCAGTAAGTGGGGCCCACTCTTCCCCCTCAGCCTGCGAATCCTACCTCTGGGCCTGCGTAACCAGGGGACGGATGGTCTGAGCCGCATGAGATGGCCTGTGTAGCACTGGAGATCCCTTTGTTCCTGCCGAGGACTTTCTACAGCCGCCTTTCTACTTCCAAGATGCTTTAATCTTTTCTCTAAATATTTGGGTTTTGCAATTGCTTTGTTGTTTCTACATCCAGACTTTTCATTTTCTCAACGTATTTTCTCATTGATATTTTTGGTGTCCAAATACTTACTGAATTCTTACTAGTGTTGAGTGATGGCAGGTGCTTTTCTTGGATTGTATAGTTTTATAATTATCTTATAAGAATAATGATAAATTAGTGCTTATTAGCATTCAGTTTTTTTAAACAGTCAAAGTTCTAAAATGATTAGACTAGAAAGGGGCAGAGTGTGTGGGTATGTTTTGCTGATAAACATGATGGATATCATTTGATTATTTTTGCAATTAGGAATAGTGATAGCTGTCATGTTAGTAAAGTATTATTTATTTTATTTTATATATATTTTATATCTAAGATGTTCTTAAAAGAAAAAATTAATTTCTTTTAAGACCACATGGCACACTAATGCCTATGATGATAATACATAATATTTACCCCTTTATTTGTCTTACATTAAAATGAAAATGGCAACCACATTTTCAGGACAATTATTATATTCTAATAACTGTTTCAAGAAATTCATATGCCTTTTCATAAAACCCTATGAAGTAGGCCCAGGTCTATTTTCTTTTTTCCCAATTACCATATGAGCAAACTAAAGCACAGAGAGGTGGATGCTTCCCCAGGGCCACATGCTGTGGACACCGGGCCTGGGATTCTGCCCAGCACCATCTGCCCTAAAGCTCAGTTCTCCACCTCTCAGGGATGCTGAAGGGTGAAGCCTGTGACAGCAGAAAGGACAGAAGAGGGCTGGAATTTAGCTCAGTCATTCTGCTGCCTGCTTTGCAAGAGCAAGTTTGATCCCTGGTACAAATAATAATAATAATAATAATAATAATAATAATAATAATAATAATAATAATAAAGGACAGAAGGGCTCTGTATGTACAGGCAGGCCAGACCTGGAGGCAATTTGATTCTAAAAGGAAAGACAGTAGACCGCACAGCAAGAGCACTCACTCTAGAAACTGCCGAAGGATTGGATCTCCCATGGATGGGAAACTTCCCTGACATTTCCAGAGGCGAGAAACCGTAGTGACTGTGGAAGTCAGAGGACACAGACTGCAGTTGTGCAGTCTGAGCAGGGAAACCTCTGCCGTGGTCCCAGCGATCTGGGGCTAGCGCAGAACTAGGGACACTGGGCACAGGGTGTCTGGAAGGGACCGTGGGCCCTAGCCCCTCCACTTCCACCTCTGCTGTGGGCTTGGGAAGTGAGCAGCTGCTCCTTACGCGGACGCGCAGAGCCAAGGCAGTGCTCCAGAACACATCTTCCCTTGTTAGACTCAGTTTCCTCAGCCAAATAACCTGGTTTGTTGTTTGGTTGTTTGGATGATTTTTACTTCCCCGCTTTCAGGAGATGTTAGGACGAGATGCTCTGTGCTGGAGGGCTGTGGGGACACCTTCCTTCAGGATGCCCTGCATTTCTCCAGCAACACCAGGTGCCAGGTGCACTACACACAGACAGAGTTGTGTACAGACAGGAACCGGGCATCCCAAATCCCAGCAGGGAAGGGGTGGAGGAAAGGCCAGGCGTGGCCTGAGGCATGAGTAAGACCAGGACTACAAGGGGCACCAGGAGCGAAAAAGAATAGTATGTGAAAATTAAAAGCAGGAGCTTTTTGCTAGAGTAAGTTATTATGAAATAATAAGTGTAGTCAAAACAGTTCAAGAATGGTACCAAAAGTTATGACATTTATCACTGTTTGAAATCTTTTGCTTGTCTATTTTTAGATAGGGTCATTAAAGAATAAATTAATGATCTAAATTTAAAACCAGTAATGTAGTCTTACTGCCTGTCTACTTACTTTTCTCTCATTGCTGAGACAGAATACCGGACACCCAAAGTTAAGGGATGAAAGGTTTCTGTAGCTCACTATCTGTAGAGGGCTCAGTCTACACTGGGCTGGCTCCAAGGCAGGGCGACACATGGCAGGGGGTGTCGAAGAGGAGAAACAGTTCATGGCACACACAAAGTAGCAAAAGCGACCAGGGATCTTAACAGCATCTTCCTGCTCCTTGTATTTTATCCAGAGTATGGGATTAGAGAGGCGCCACACCAGCCAGGGCACCGACTTAGTAACCACACACCCTTGTTCCCAGCATCACCCACTCTTGCTCCAGCCGCCTCCAAAAAAGCCACCTATGATCGCAGGAGGCTTGGGGGACAGCTAGACACAGACCGTAACACTGCAATATCCCATATTGAAACTAATGAATGAAATATTTGAAGATATGGAAGAGACTGACTTTGAAGTTCCAAAGCCTGCATGGAGAATTATCTTCAAAATTCAAAATTGTGAACCTAAAAGTCTGTACCTAAATAAAGCACGATTTAAGCAAAAAGGCAAAAAAAATCCTTTCAAATATAGAAATATTAGAAGGTTTACCACTCGAAAACCATGAATAATAGCGTTACAGAACAACTCATCTCAGCTCTGAGTTGACATCGTTCAGTCTTGTTTCCGGAGAAAAAGCAGGAGCATCCTACACATGCATTTCGAATGGAGTGGTAGGTATGTTGTGTATGGTTATCGCTGGCAAATGCAAATGTACATAGCGTTTTGGATTTCTCCCAGCCAGAGAACATTTTCTCCCTCTTATGTACTGCGCCCCCTTCACACTGGGAGAGGAGCCACACAGCCCTGTGGCTGCAGCAGAGAAAGGAGAGCGGAGAGGCTGCTCGGTGCCTTGTGTTGACAGGACACTTTTAAGCCAAGGAGGGACACAATCGGACTTGTTTCAGCTTCCGGCTTCTTTGTCAAGGAAAGACTGAAGGAGCACAAGGGGCACGAGGTGACGAGGGATACTGCAGGGACGCCCCTGAGTTGGCGAGTGAGGCAAGAGTACTGCTTCACCGCAAGTGACTCCAGGCTCAGTGAAGTGGGCAGTGTTCTGCTTCTCCAGGGTGGGAGGCTCATCAGCGTGTGAACCAGCCTTGACTGGCCTGGGCTTCGTGGTTTCTTCAGGCTGCAGGGCTGACAGCGCTGCTTTCCTGACAGGCTTCGTGACTGTGTGGTGACGGGCGGCATTGAGCTCACGAAGCCCATCTCCAGGTGACAGCAAAGGCCAGAGAGAAAGCTCCACTGTGCAAGCAAACACATTTCCGTCCCTGCTGCCGCTCTTGGGGAGCACAGGAGACAGAGTCAAGGGGCAAAGAGGTAGGCTTTGCCCACCTTGAGGCCGAGGAAAGGTTGCCTGGGGGTCAGTGGCTTGGGGCCAGTGAGTCCACCCACTTCACCGGGAAATGTACTGGTGGTCTGGACAGCAAGGATGCCTAAAGGGGAAGGAGGCAGCCAAGTTGTGCTTTGCAGATCAAGCTGCTGAGATTTGAGTATGTCAGACGTGAGGTGAGAGGCACAGGTTAAACTCACTCACCTTATTTCCAAAGTTCTGGCATTGTCCTTGACTTCCATCGCCTCTGCAGGTCACGTGCGGAAGCGCAGCGCCCTTATTTCGTTTGCCCCATTCTGAGTTGTAACTTTTGGAACAGGTAAGGTGCTCCTCAAACACCAGCAGGGGCAGCTTCTCGTTGTGCCTTCTCCCTAAGGCATCGGTTTCCCCCAGCAGTGTCCAAACTCCCTTTTCAGTCCACCAATAACTCCTCTAGAAATAGAAGACAAGAGGTCGAATGAGACTAGAGGTAGTTTGCTTCTCCCGGTTAGGCAGCAGCATTACAACAATCAGATCTAGCCCATAATCTGACCATTTGTTTTTTTCCACTTTTCCTCTAAATATATTTAAAGTCAATTTGTACTCCAAAGACTGTGTTTAAGATGCTAGGGAATGTCATATGCAGTGAACATGTTTTGAAGTTTTAGCATTCGAATTCGCAGGCTTTAGTTATTTGGAATATTTATCTGTAATGAATAGTTCATTCCCTAGTGACAGTAAATAAATGAGGCGTCGCACGATTGTGCTTTTGGTGATTTATACATCAGCGTGGAGAGTATGTGCTATTTAACAACGCAAAGAGTGCACACATTAAGTTTGTTTTGTTGCCATGTGTACTGTTTAGTCCTGGGACACTTCGGACTGGAAAGCAGCCTGGTGAGTGACAGGGTTACATAATTCCACCTTCCTCCTAAACTGTCTTGGGCCTCAGTGTCCGCGGCTCAGATATCTGCCCATCAAGAAGCTTGTGGGCTTTGCATTGTTCATTCTGGTTTGACCCTAAGCCAAAGACTTTTACAGAAGTCTGAGTCCTGAGGCTCCTGCCTAAGCAACTTCGGCGGTCATGGAATCAGCGATCCTGCTCAGGACTGCAGCTCCTGTTGACAGGAAACCGGACTCTGACCCTTCTAAAAGGCAATGAAAACCATTCCCTGCAGGTGGAGATTCCTGGCTCGAGTAAGGGTTAGAAATAAAATTAGCCGTTGGAAGCTTCATTCAGGTTAGTCCAAGCCCTGGGATGCACAACGCGTGCAGAACTTCCCACATCCGGTAATCGAGCTCAGTCTCTCTCCACGTCTCTGCTCCAGCACCGCAGCTGTAAACCCCTAATAACCGCCATCCACGTGCCCGTCGCTGCCAGAGCCCACAGAAGAGGACCGTCCCGGAGTGAGCTCTGCTTCCGACCTCACGCGGCTGCGATCGCTCTGGTACCAGCATCTCCCACGCGCTCCGTGAACAAAGCTGCGAACCACAGAGCTGCAGCCGCGGACCGGGAGGTGGTCGGAGCCGTGAAGCCGGCTTCGAGAGAAACGGGAAGGTGGCACGGCGGTATGGATGAGACGCCTGGTTGGGATATTTCAGCCTCTACGATTCCTTTCTTCCAACCTCAGTGTCCCTGAGGAGAATTAAGCAGTGGGCCTCCATTCTGAAGCAGAGCTCTCATTCTGCAGGTCTCGCGATCCGCGGGTCACTGTGACCCCACTGAGTGAGAGCACGGGCCGCCTGCTCGGGGCCCACATCTTCCTGCGGCTCGTGTGCTCCGTGGGCCCCGCAGACGCCCTGCAGTGCCCGGCTTCTCCAGCCGCACCGCTGCAGCCCAGGGCTGGAGGCTCTCTGCGCTGAGGCCGCCTTCGCTTGGCGGTTCAGAGTCCCTGACTTAACCGGCGGGCTGGTTTTTGTCTGCAGGTGGTGATTGCTCGGTTGAATGATATTTTCCTCCAGGACAGGCCTGTGCAATGTGATTAGAAACGTTTTCAGTTTCCCTACGAAAGAGCACACTGTGGGCGCTTGGTGAATCTCTCTAACTGCGGGGCTTCAGGTAGTGAGCAGAGGACACCCACGCTGTGTTTGTGGGTGCAGGGCCAAGATTAAGGCGAGGCGCACAAGTGTGGTGCCTGCTAAGTGCGAAGCAGTGCTCACGGCCAGCTGTGGGCCGGCACTGGGGTGTCCCCGGCCCCTGACTGTGTGCTCCAGGAGTCTTGTCCTTTCACCTGTAAGGGGCCCTGTTTGGGTCCCCCTGCAAAGCACGTTTTTGGTCGTTCCTGTTTATATCAGTAAAGTGGATATTAACTTTATTTTCTTTCATATCTTTATAAACAGGAGCCACTGATGTGACCACAAAGAAAGGAGCGATTCCAGCAGAATGGCTACCCTGTCTGGGGTGAAAGCACCATGGGTAGAAAGCTTTTTCCTGCCTTTCCAGGAGAAGTGAGACTTTGCTGAAAAGAGCATGGCTCACAGTCAGGTCTTCTGTCGCCAGGGACCAAGTTCGCTCTACTCCCTGAATCCTCCCAGGAGATGTCATCTGGAAAAGCTACAAAATCAGAATGAGAAGAATGAAAAGTAAGAGAATGAGAAGAGAGTAAAGGAGAAGAAACCACAGCACTTTTATGAGGACTGGTTAAAATTACATCAGAAGCTTTGCAATAACAGAAAGCCTTAATTAAGACTTTGTCAATACTATTATTATTAATGATGGCTATGGTGTGTGTGTGTGTCTGTGTACGTGGCTAGGGATTGAACCCATGACCACATGCTATGCAAGTGCTCTGTGCCCTTACAGTGCATTCATAACTCACAACTAATGCTCAAGAATCCTATGCAAATATTTCTAGTTGCACAAACACAAATACAGTATACATTAAGGTACCTGTGTGTGAATTGATTACCTAACAGTGACAATGACAAATCAGAAACACCTTCTGAGTTCTCTCAGCCTCTAACAGAAGGAGATTTTGAATGAGACCACTTAAAAATGTGAGTGGATTCAAAATTCTGTGCAGTAGGGATCACTTCTTTCATTCACCTTTAAATTGGGAGTCTTCGAGGTTAGTGGTATCACGATGTTAACGAGACTGGAAGACTAGAAGCTGTAATTATGAAGACAAAATGATATATGAAAGGTGGAATTTCTAGCAGCACGCATGGGAGAATATGGGTTTTTCTGGGACAAAGAAAGGCCTTAGACATGAAGGGAGTCACTTCTCATAATCCATAAGCAAGCAGTGAGAATGGGCACCACTGCTACAAGCAGCAGAGGCTCCCGTGGACCCTGGGCAAGAGCAGACTGCGTGCAGTCAAGGGCCACACAACACTGCAGCCCAAGCAGCCCCACTTGCATCAGCTGGACGACGGTGACCACATAATCATGGTTAGAAGCACAGCTCAGGAGTCAAAATAGAAAAAAAAACAGTGAGAATATTCAGACACGTATGCTACCAAGTCAGGTGGTTTCCTGAGGTTTTTGGGAGCTGCCAGCAGCAAAATTCACACTGGAATACAAAATTTTTAACATTATTATTTTTTCCTAAACTCACTACAAGAAAAGGCTTGTTAGTTTTTCATGCTTGTTTCTTTGGTACTCTTTTGCTTGAGCATCTTGAAGATTTTTATTCAGAAGCAGTGGCACTACAGACAAGCTTAAGCCGTATTCTAAGAAAAGTGGCCTTGAAATATAGTTTTCAGGTGCAAATGAATGAACCGATGCGAGGCTCTAACACTAAAGGTGCTTTAGTGACTCACCATTTAAGATGTGGCAGCAGAGCCAGACACTAACTGCATGTCTCCCCAAGGTCCGACTCCGATGTAAACGTGCCGCCTTGTGCCTGACAATGGAGCTCAGGCTGCAGACCACGGCCCTCGGCTGTCACTGCCCAGGCCACTGCTGTTAACAAGACTGGAACAGTGTGACACAGACAGCACACACGCATGATGCATGTGCACACAGGAAAAGCCTGGCAGTAATGATCACCAATTCCCTCCTATTAACAGCCCGGTTCTTCGGGAGCCACCACACTGATGCTGAAACCTTCCAGGGCTTACTTCTGAGTCCCGAGGGCCCGAATCACTTCTCAATGGCCCATTCATCCTGAACGCCTGCTCTGCAGCCTGTGCTCTAACAGCCAGAGCTGGTTCTCATGCATGAAAACTGACCTCCGACATCCAGTACACTTGCCAAGTCTTGGCAAAGAAGGCTCTTGGAATAATTTAGAGTTTGCCATAATGACACGTTTAAGATTCAATTATTAAGTGTTGTAATTTATTTTTACTGTGTTTGTAAAATGGCTTTCGGCCAAGTAATTTTACTTCCCTTCACAGCCAAAAGGCCTAAGATAGCAGTGATGACCCTCACTGCACCAGGACATGGCTGCTCGCTCTCCGTTGTTTAATGCCACGTCAAACAGAAGGATTTGTACGGGACTCAGATGGAGACATTTCTCTTTTGCCTTAGTTTGGGCAAAAACTTGATTTCCTTCAGAGAGCTGTAATGGATGGTCAGGACAGCCGAGTAAGAAGGCGCAGCCTGAGACAAATGCCAAAAGTTTCCCAGAAGGGTAAATCTTGTTTCCTGCCTAACTTCACAGAATTAAGCCTGAAACAAGTCATGTTCTGTGGCTTGGATGCTATGTTTATGTCAGCCTGGCTCCCTGGCTCATGGTTGGGAACACTGTATTGGTCTGTAACTCAGGAAGGTTTTCCTGAAGCGAGAAATCACTATCCCCGCGTCTCTATCTCTCATTCTGTTTTATTTGTTCTATTAATATGAGCAAATGAGCTCTGAATGGTGAGTAGATTCATAGGAGACAGTGACGCTGACCAGGTGCAGCCTGCAAAGCCGATGATTTAGCACACTGCTTTGCTGCCTGTCATTCCTGGGAGTCGTGTGAAAGATGCCTCTTCATAAAGGATTTTGTTTTGGAAAATTGTAACAGCACCTCATCTGCTCACGGCCCATTCTCGGTCTGTTCAGGAGAAAATCTTTTCTGTGGTGTTCAGGGTAGGCTGAGGACTTGCAGTGTCTCAGTGTCTTAAATGAAACCAAATCTCCCAGGAATTGCATTCGTTTATGGTTAGTAACAGGCGACTTCCTGTTTCGAAGCAAAATGAGCTTGAAGAGGCTTATAAAAAAAGGCTCAAAAGGTTTCTTGGACATCAAATGACTCTAGTAAAACATTTTGATGAGTTAAGTGTAAATGCATCAGCAGCATACGGATTAAATTCCCTTCTAAATAAACATTAACAGAGAACATGTTTGGCAAAATGCATTTTAAGTTTTGCAAAACATTTCAAAGAGTGTGAGATATTTGATGAACTCAGAGAGCAGCCGGATTGCCCATCTCACACTGGAGTATTTTCTTTGGATGGTCTGCAAATGTCAAATAAATTAGGATACAGATATTAAAACCAAGGAAGGCTGCAGAAATGATCAGCTGCCTGTCATTTACGATGGCAGCGTTCCTGTGAACGCTCTGGTCACGTAAGGGAGGCTGAAGAGGGCAGCGCCCAGGGCCGTGTAACCCTTTCCTTGCTCCTGCCTCAGCTCTTCCCGCTTTCTGCCTCACAAGCCCATCTGTTATTCCCAGCTCGTTCTGCCTTTCTGCCTGTGGGACACCTCAGCTCGCAGAGGGGATTCCGACTTTGCTACAGGTCAGCAAAGGAACCGTGGAGCCACCAGGAGGGTGACAGCTGCGGTGGTCTCGGGCCAAGGCCTTTCGTCCGGAAGCCACTGCCTGGTCCAGACGCTCGTTACTTCTCCGCATCTCGCCTTTCTGACCCGCTCCCAAGACAGAGTCCTAACCCTTTTTGACGGTGGAAGCGCCACAAGAACAAAGAGAGTAAGAGAGCAGAGACTCTCGAGTACATTTGGTAACTGAATGTGCAGAGGGAGGAGTAGTTTGTGTCCCTCGTGTTCCACGAGATCCCCGGAGACACCACTGACAGAGAGAAAGGCCCTTAGAGTCCTCAGGGTTACACAGCTTCCAGGACAGGTGAAACGCACCCTTAGTGTCTTTTTCTTTTCTTTTTTTTTTGTGGTGCCGGGGATCGAACTCAGGTCCTCGGGCTTGCGAGGCAGGCCACCAAACCACTGAGCGAAGTCCTTGGCCCCTTAGTGTCCTTTTTACACAGGGATCAAACAACAAATCAGCACTCACAGGACAGAGCTTATAGATGCAGATGCTGCAACTTTACAGCCTGCAGTCAAATGGAATTCATGATCATTTTGCTTTTGAACTCCACTGCAAATAAGCAGATTCTAAGAAGAATAACAGGCAAAGAAACAGTAGGCATTTTGTTTACATACCTGAAAGATGAAAGATTTGGGTCTAGCACCTTTTGGCAAATGGTAAGTGATGACTCATACCATATAAACAATCATACACAAATTAATATCCTGCTCATTAAGATAGCTCTTGGGGTGACAGAGGCAGTGCCCTCCTTGGGTTTCTTTAGCTGCTCAGCAGCGGGCAGTATCCTCCCTCCTGACGTCTCCCTGAATTCACTGCATGCTTTCCCACTAGGGCCCAGGAGGCTGTGTCTCCTGACCCCGAGCCTCTTTGCTTTCAGTTCATTCTCCATGTGGTTGCCAGAGTCTCCCTTCAAAAGCACTGGTCTTGTCACTCACCTGTGCAATAATCTTTGATGCCTACCAGCTGTCTCCGAGGAGGGCCCCGTTCTGAGCTGGGTCTGCATGCTCGGCTGGTCGGGCACTGATTCACCTTTCAGTTCCTGCCCCACCACTCATAGCCCAGATGGATTCCCTGACCACAGTCCATGTGTCCAGATGCTTCCACTGTACTTGACTCCCTCCCCTTAGCGTTAGCAGACTCATAAACATTTGCTAAATTATAAGCAGTTTTCCCTCTGTAGTCTCGGTTCTGTGCGCGTGTAGATTGTGTTTGCACCACGCACAGCCCCGGTGCCTAGCACTGCGACAGGAATATGAAAGGTACCCTTGATATCACAGACTGATGGAGTCCCCTGTCTGTGTCCTCGTGGCCCTGGAGGCCTAATTCTATGGCAGTGAATTCCATGTTTGCCCACCTCATTTTCCCGCACTGGTCTCTTGGTCTAGAGGGCAGAGGCCAGGCTGTATTCCTCTCTCTTTGGCACCTGGCACACAGTGCTTACAACACTGACAAAGTTGCTGTGTTCAAGTGTTAGGGTTCTTGCTGCAGCACACGTTGTACAAAGTCAAGCCTGCACTGAGGTGCAAGGTCCATTGAGTGCACGGATGAGGACATGGTGAGGGCAGGCTCAAGGCTGTTCTCTCACACACTGGGCAGTGCTGTGGAGCAGGCAAACAAGATGATGTAGACTCAATCTGTGCCAACACGGACTTCTTTAAACACTAACTCTGGAATATGAATCTTCACATTGCCCAGGTCTGTTCACGTGACAGTGGCAGAGAAGTACTTATAAAGATTGACCGCATCCAGGATTGAAATGTTTCCTATTTGGTCTTTGCAGATAAAGTTCACCGAACATCGTTCTCAGAGACAGATGTCATGGTAACAATGATGGAGAGGGGACAGACATCGAGCTCACAAATAAAGCACTCAGCACATATCAATCGTCACAAATCAACTGCCTGGGTACCATTGGGCATTCTTACCAGTTGCCTAGCATCACGATTATTTCTAACAGTCACATAGAGACGATACAGGCAGAGCCTGAGGTGGCTCATGAGGGAAGCAGGGACGGGAGAAGCAAAGTCTAAGAGCTTTGCCTTGAGGGGACTGGAAACTGCCCAGGAGCCCAGGTGCTTACAGAGAAGGCATTGATCCCCACCGTCGTGGTGCACGCCCAGCTCTGTTCTGCACAAACTGCAAGGTATCAGGTGCTTTCCGCTGATCTTCAATGTCAAGTTAAACTGTCAGCAGAAATCAGAGCTTGGAAGAAGAGTTCCAGAGGTATGGGAAAGGTGACAACTTTGTCTTCTGTGCCAGCCTCATAAATTACCAGCTTACACTGGGGCAATTTATGAAAAAGAATCACCAAAAAGAACCAAAACCTTGCAAGGCTTTAAAAGAAGTCAATGCACTGACTAACAAAAATGAAGAACTGGTCATTGTATTTGGTGATTAGGGGAATGGTAACCAACACCACACTGAGGTTACCATTTCACAACCAGATACACTTTTGACATCGGTACATTTTTAGTAGCCTGAAATTTGCAGGCTTATGAAAGCATGAAATAAAATTTCTAAAAATTTGCCGATAGGATTGTAAATTTGTGCAGCTACTTTGGGAAACCGCATCACCTCACCTCCTAAATTTGGCCATTCATAATACTGACTCTACCACTACAGTGTTAGCTGTACACCCAGTGACACTTCGCACACACTTCAAAGATGTTGTATGCGCATTCAAGGGAGCAGCCGTGTTCTTCACGGTGAAGGCCTAGCCACACATCAGCAGAACTGACGGAGCGTGAACAGACATGTTCCCATACGACAGTCCAAACACAAACTCCACGAGTATTCAGCAGTGCTGGCTCATCTTAGTAACACAATGTAAGAGCTATTAAAGAACATAGAATGATGCTATAAAAGTGCAGTAGCGGGGTGACAAGCACAGGATTCAGTACTCCAGTTTGCCAGTGTGGAGGGAAGCAATTTCAAAGTTCCAGTCGAGCTGCATTTTTAAGGCATTGCAGCTCATTTGTTCCTTTATTTATTCAACAAATAATATTAAGTGTGTATATATGGTTGGTGTCGTGCATGATGAAAATTGCTGAGCACCTGTCAGGCTGAAATCTTAGGATGAGTATGGGTGAGTGATGAAAGTGACAGATGTGGTCTTGCCCTCAGCAGGCTGTGGGCATCTTCATGCTCCCTGAGTGTGAGCCAGCTCAGAGAGTTGCTCCTCCCAACACGTCTAGCCTTCTCTCCACCTTTGTGGTGTGAGCATCAGTAATTCCTGATCCCTTCCTCTGCAGTTTTAATTCTGATTTTCATGACTTCACTGTTTGCCCACAGAATAAAAACAAGGTAACTACTATTGCTTTCTTTTTATGAAAACATTAACTGTTGACAGGGTCTGTTTAACACATTTCCTAGTGTTCCTCGGGATCTACAAAACATACTTGAGTTTATCCTCAAAATAGGTAAGCTGGTTTCAGAACGAAAGGAGCCCCTCAGGAAACTGTATGAAGTTAGGAACTGCTGATTCCAGTTTCTGTTTAGAGCCGACAAGAGCTGGAACCATGAACACAGGAACCCTCGATCCCAACAAAACAACATCAGGAAACTGTCCACACAGCCTCAGATGCTACTCCAGAGCAAGATACTTGCCTCAGTTACCTTTTTCTCATTGCTGAGACAACATACTTAATACTCAAAGTTAGAGGAGAAAAGGTTTAGTTAGTTCACAGTTTGCAGAGCTTTAAGTTCACAATCAGCTCGCTCCAAGGCAGGGTGGCATGGCAGAGGGACATTCATGGCAGAGAGAGAATTCATGGCAGGCAGAAGGCAAGCAGTGAAATAGCAAGCAGCAAACGACAAGCAACCCTAGCAGCCTTCTTTCTGTCCCTTATATTCTATCCAGGCTACAAGCCCTTGGGCAGGTAGCACTCACCCTCAGAGAAGGCCTTCCCATTACCCACTCCCAGGACTATGCCAAACCAATGGACTAATTTAGTAATCACACACCCTGACCCCAGCATCACACACTCTAGGTTCAACCACCTGTGAAAAGCCTGTTATGAGTGTATGAGGTTTGGGGGGACATGGAGAACACAGCCGTGACAAAACCCAGAGCTGCTGTGAAGTGAGGGCTTCTAATCAGTGAGAAGCTTTATTTGTCTACTTTAAGCAGCTGCCACTAAGTCAGGCCAGAGGGAATCAATATCTGACTGTGGTGATAACTGTGGTGATAGATGTTCCTCAGAAATCACTGACTGGGATGATGAGTTTCTTTATCAGGAAGGGGAAAAGCATGCTTCAAAGGGGAGAGCCAAGAGTTGTCGGCGCAGGCTGTGCAAGAAGCAATTTATTTGTTTTGTGAGTGTTTTTCTTCTCTGTAAATATGTTCAGAGGCCAAATGTGTGGTACATGTTTCATAAACTGGAACTATAAACATAGACATTCTCTTCCAAAAATGGATCTTTAGGGCTTCTCTAGGGAATTTGTTCTGAATTCTGAACCTAGTATTAACGAAAATGTTACACTTTTCATATTTAGGGAATTAATCCCCTCATCAAACTAAAGACAAGTTGAAAAGTTCTGAGATACCCTACCAAGTTAGGAAAGGCATTTCCACCTCTCGGAGGATAATCCACTCACAGGGCATGGCTTGATGAAGGAAGAAGGGGAGCAGATGGATGTGTACTATTTTGCAGACAAGGGCAGCTGGCACTGTGCAGAGAATTCTCCCTCCATCACATGTTCCGAGCCTCTGTTAATGTCAGCTGGTATTTTAGTTTTCAAAGCCATTGCGATGTGATTCTGTTTTCCTTAAATATGACACTTTTCCTCTAACCTGAGCATGGATTGCTTTGAAAGAGCTCTTTTGATAGAGCCCAAATGTCGTAGTCACTTTCCTCGTCGCTGGAACAGAATAGCCCATACCTGCAGCATAAAGGAGGAGAGGTTTCCTGTGTCTCACATTTCCATCCACGGTTGGCTGGTTCCAAGGCAGGGTGGCAGAAGACAGCTGCTCAAGGCATGGCGAACAGGAAGTAGAGGGAAAGAGCGGCGGGAGAGGAGAGACGCCCTTCCTGACACGCCCACAGTGCCTCACCTCCTTCCACTGATCCCTTCTCCTAAGGGTTCCATGCCGCTGGGATCCACTCATCTCTCAGGGGTCCCTCCTGTCATTGTCTCCAGGATGATCTGGATGGGTCAGCAATAATCCGACACCAGACACTAGTGGAATGTCAACGCGTGGGCTGTGATGCACGCTTCAAAAAGAGTGCCCTTAAAAAGGCATGGGCTTTCTACAAATAAAATGTTTCTCTACCTACCAACTGGTAAGGGCTGGCCTGGGCTACGGCTGGCAGAACTTCTGTTTCTGGGTCAAGAGCTTAAAAACCCACACTAGTTTCCTCCTAAATGATACTGTTCAGTGGTTAAGAGAGCGAAGATATTTAAACTACCCTGGAATCGCAGTGTGCTTGTGGAAAGCGCTTGGCATGGGCTGCCTGGGCAGTGTGCTTCGGAGCGCAGCGCAGCCGCTCTCTGCACATCTCCCTCCGGGAAGACAGGGGCAAGGACGACACCCACCCTGCCTGAGGACCCCGGGGCACCAGAGCGCTCTTAGTCTGGATTTTGGTTCATTCATCAGTTGGTTTGGATCCCAGGTGCACAGTGGGGAGCCTACAGGAACCCGCACCGTGTCGTGGTCATTAGAGGTCTTAGTGTCCTCCACATCCCTCTAGAGTCACCTCCTGGAGACGCGGCCTCCTTCTCCTCTCCCTCCCTCTCTGCACAATGGTGCTTCACTTTCTCAAGGTCTGCTCCGGCCCTGACTCAGCCCCACTCCGCGACCCCTGCCCACGGCCTCCTTAGTCCTCCATCCTGCTTCGGCCATTCTCCCCTGACGCTCCGCTCTGTGAATGCACCAGTGCTGGTTCCAACTCCAGCGGCCCCGCAGGAGTGCATGGCGTTCTCAACGCATCTTCCCAGATGGAAGCCACAGCTGCGGCCCCTTCTTGCAGGCTGCTCTCTGAGCTCCAGCCACGGCCCGACCCTGCTGCCCACATGCCGGTGTTCTATCAGCGCAGGGAGTAAGCTCGTGTTCAGTAGTGCGCAGCGTGACTCTTGTTCAGAACCCTCCCCTTTCTCAGCCACCCGCCCCTTCCACCTCTAAATGCCCTTCCCGTGTTCATTTGTAATGTTGGTATTGTTTTTAGTTCAAGTTGTTGCCGTATGCTACTTAGATTCATTGTGGGTATTTATTACACGTGACATATCTTGAATCTTTTAAAATCTTTTAAAATCTCCTTCCTTCCTTTAGCCCTCAACCTCCTGGACCTCTTCCCATTTGCAAAAGTTCTATCTCCTTGTTTCCTCCTATAAATCCCTTATTTGGCTCTATATTGTACTTTTCATTACTCGAATGAGAGAGGTAATCTGGTATTTAAGCTAGTGTGCCCAATTCACTTCACTTAAAATTGTATTTTCCAAGCGTGTCCATTTTCCTAAAAATGTCTTGAGTTTGTCCTTTGTTCTGGCTGAGTAGTATTCATTCTATACTTTTCTTCCTTCGTCAGTTGATAAGCACACAGGCTGTTGCCAGGATTCAGCTATTTTGAAGTCTGCTGCTGTAACACAGGGATCTGTGGGTCCCTGCAGTATGATGTCGTAGCTCTTTGGGGATGATGCCTAGAAGGGACGAGGTGGACCCAGTGGAATTTCAAATTTTTGTTCTTTGAAAAACTCAAACTGATTCTCATAATGGCTGCATCAGTTTATATTTCTGCCAATATCGAAACCCTTCGTAGGTGCAACCTTGCCTTTCCCTAATTGCCCAAAGCACTTGACTGTTTTCCCATAGCCCAGAGATTTACTTAGCTGTTCAGTTACTTTGTCTCCACAGGCAGCAACGGTCAGGTCAGGGCGGTAACTAGAAGGGCACACAAGACACCGGGCCGTGAGATGCTGTGAGTGTGGTGTCTCCTTCTGGTCCTCTGCACTCTGTAAAGTCATTGGCTTCCCGGATCTACCCTCACCCTGTGAGACTGTGGCCCACCTTGTCCCCAGGGAGATACTGACCGAGACCTCTGCCACATGAGTTTCCAGAGCACTTACCGCTGCCACACATATGCCACAACATACTTTGTTATGGTGCCTGGTGTTTATTTTGCCTACGTGTGAATGTGGGAATAGGGGAATAAGGGAGACTGGATTTCGTCTCTCTTGTCATTGCTCTCCCAAATATCCAGGAATGGAGCCTGACACAGCAACGGTGCTCAGCAGGCGTGGTGGTCATATCGTGACCTGCAGTGTACCTACCTGCTGGATTAGAAATCCAAGGAGGAGCACTTTTTAAATTAATCTCCTCTATCTGACAAAATTATTTCCATTTATGGTCAGGTAATAAGGCAAATGATAATGAGGACCCAAAGTAGGACAGTGATTAATATATTTTATTCACATAAATAGTATTTTTAGTTAAGTAATATACTTCAAAACAGAGAAAAGTCCCTTGCTCTTACTTATATAATAGTTGTTATATCTGCCTAAGTCTGTACGCTGATTCTTTAGCTGCATACAGATGTGAAAATTATTTTGTGTAAATAATTAGTAAATAACCCTTCACAAAAAATAAAGATCTAAATAGCCAATAATGTATTCACATCATTTGTGTAATGTTTTATTTTGTTGATTTACTTTTTAGCTTTGCAACAATTAAAGATTTTAAAGACTAAATTTCATCTTTAAAAGTATCCATTGATGAGCTGAAATGTGTGCTTATTACAGAGAAACATCACATTCTGTAAGACCGCACTCTGACTCTCAGAAATCACTCAAATTGTTTTGCTTTGGCTTTAAAAAATAGAACTTCATCATTGCCTATTTGGGAATCCAGTATTTCACAGAGCTGGATCCAAACTGTGCCAGAAAAGAGGTCTAAGTATTTCTGAGGCTCTGAGAGTCTTTCTCGGAACCCGCACATGTGGCGGAAGGCGTGGGCTCCACTGCAACTTGTGGCCTGGAGTTCTCTGAATGAACAGGGGTGAAGTGCAGTGTCCACTAAAGGGTCAGTGACAAGAGCAGGCACATTTTAAGCTTCTACGTGCAAACAGAAATTCATATAGTTTATAAATGTATACACATATTTATAGTGTATATTCTTTAAGATTACATGAGTATTCAATATTTTGCATATTTTACTAAGAATTTAAAAATAAAATATTTTCTTCTATGTAGCATTTTGTGCAATACATATAAGTAAAAATAAAACATGTAAAGTTATTCTAGCACATTAATTATATATTATATACCATTTATGTAAACACAATAAAATATATATCATAACTTTGAAATAATTATAAAATGTAACCAGTAAATATATAGTTACATATTTGATACTTAAATATGTATATGACTACCTGTGCTATATCATTCAAACCCTATATAGAATTTGTATACTATAAATTGTATAGAATTTAGAGCATTTGAGCAACAAACTTGCTGTGGTGATAGCGGTAGAGGAGGAGGGAGAGGGGGTAAGGGGAGGGGAGAGAAGGAGGAGGAGGAGGAGGAGGACGAAGAGGAAGAGGAGGAGGAATACTGTCTCCCAGATGTTGCCCCACCTGCAGGCGCACAGCAGCCCTGCGTTCGCACGCGCCTCCTCATCCACTGTGCACCCTGTGTGCTAACACTGGCCCTGCAGCCTGCCCCCTCCACAGCTCTGGGTCGCACAGCTGTTCACCTTTACTCACCTTCTGCACACAGTGCCGGGCGTCCATGGTGCTGAGTATATGGCAGAGGGAAGTAAAGGCGATGGACAGGTTGGGTCTTGGGAGGACCTTTCAGCAAAGTGAGCTGTGCCCTTTAACAGGCTGGGAAATGGGTGGGGAGAGAGGCACCCCTCTGGCCAGTCTTGCCTTGGCTGTGCTGTGAGTGTCCGGCCCCTGGCCACCCCGCTGGGACCGGCATCCGCTTCCCCAGCTGGCTCCCTGCACTCCTAGGGCTCTCAGTGGGCTCGGGCCCTGCATTTCCTGGGATGCATCTCTGTCCTTCTCTCCTGGGGGGCTGAGGGTTCCCAAGCTGCGGGACTGTATTAGAAAATAGCTGCTTCCAGCAGGGAGCATGCTGACTCTTCAGCATGGTCTGCTTCTCTTATCTCGGCCACCACCCTGTCTTCAGCAGAATTCCTAGCCCGAGGAGGAAGGTGCCTGTTGGGCTTGGGAAATTTGAATTCTATCTAAATGAGGTCTTGCCCTTGGCATTTGTGACTCGTTGCAAAAGAAATAATTCTCTGAGTCCAGTGAATAAACTTTCAGTCATCTTACTGAGGTCGAGAAAATTGAGAACCAAGAGGTGGAGGAAGGCAGAGGGGAAATGGATCAGGGATGGGAAGAGGTCATTGGGATGCGTTAGGTTCGTGTAAGACTTCCCGAAAGACGGGCAGCACACTGCCCACACGTACTGGAGAGCTAACATAAACACTCAGAGGGAAGCAGAGGGGACCAGCGTGACAGGCTGGCACTTGTCCTTTGTTTGCTGAGCCCTCACCACAGCTGCATCCTGGTTCCCAGACCACTTGGCGGTGCTGAACACAGTGACACTCGGTGCTTGGCGGAGACGGAGGTGGGCGCGTCTGCCCGTCCAGCGCTGCACCTTGGTACTGAAGTGAGGTCCACAACAGGGAGGCTGACATGCTCTGAGAAGAGCACACCCTGCCCACGCCTGGCCACTCCGCTGCCCGGCTAACTCTGCAGCCCTGCCCTGAAGCCCAGCACAGTCTGTGGCTTTCTCAGTTACTTTGCATTCATGAAAGTGTCTGACGGCTGCTAGTCAGGGAGCGGTGTCATTTCAGTAATTAAAGTGCGCCGTCGTCTGTCATAGTCAAGCCCCCACTCTGGTTACAAGCTGCACAGATCCTTTCCCTTGCAAGAACCCACTATGGGCAATGCTTTCCAGCGGGAGAGGGAAGCCTTGTGGATTTTTCTCTTAATTCCTGCTCTGTGTTTGTGTGTTTTTGCTGCCAGGTGAGAACCGGGGCTTTTATTTCCTCCTCCAGCAAGGCAGAGAGAAGGACATGAGACACAGGGCAGCAAAGGCTTCATTGGCGTGGTGCTGTCGCATTTGCTGTTGGCACTTTCTGGATTTGTTCTCTTCTGTTTGCTTCTTCTGGTTCTTTGGAGAATTAAGCTCCACCACTAAAGATCTCTCCCAGCAGTTACAGTCCGGTCATCCTTGCCCACTAATTTTTGAAAGTCACGAATGCACTGGGATTAAACAGTCGGGGCAACAACAAGGAGGTGTTCCAGGGTGTGGCAGACTCTGGAACAGTAGCCCTAGCTGAGGGCTTCTGCATTAAGGGGGCTCAGCAGACCCTGAGAGCTTTTGTTTTCTTCAAACCAAAATGCATGGAGGCCAAAATATGCAGCTGCCCTGACCATGCGGGCAACACCGTGGCATAGAACCGTACTTACGCACGCTTCTAGGGTCCACAGGGTATTGCACCAGAAAGGGAACAGAGACAGTTTAAGAAATACAGACAATGAGGTTGTCCTGGAAGGGAGTGATGCAGGGGGGTCACAAGCAGAATTACGGGCAGCATGGAAATCAGCACAAATGAAATCATAAGCTGTGGGAATAGTCACGGTAATAAATGGTCAACATGGGAGATTCTGAGTTCCCTAGGTACTGAAGAAGCACGTGGTGATAGAAAACGATGACCTACCTGAGGTCAGGTACATAAATACACTCAGTTGTTTTATTCCTGGAAACTTCATTTCCGATGGATATGGCAGATGGGTTGCTCACACCTAGAGAGAGCTGAAAAGAACCTATGAATGTGTCACATACTCGTGTTTTTGTCCTATAAAGGTTGCTCTCATAATTGGAGGATTATAGTCCTCAATAGGGTTCTAGGCATCTTTGCATCATATTTTGGTTCTTTGCAAATGCTTAAGTGAAACAATGCCTTCTAGCACTGCTCAGGGAGCGGCCACTTACAGCGCACTATTCTATAGGCCAAAGGAAGAGGACAGCTCAGGGGTGGAACTCTGGAAGTTTCCTAATCCCACGTCCTTTTGTATTCTCACAGAATTGCCTCATTTGATACTGGAGGGCCTCTGTATGCAGCTGCAGCCCCAAGTCTTTTATTTCTGAGTCAGGACCTCACTAAGTCACTAAGTTGCTCAGGCTGGGACCAAGCTAAGGAACCTCCATGCCTCAACTTCCAAGGCTGGAATTCGAGTCATGTGCCACCATGCCCAGCTCATGTGACTTGAAAACAACTTTAAGAGTAAATGTTAATGTTCAAGGTAGAAGAATTGGGCTGGTAAAGATTAAAGTATTTGCTCAAGATCACACGAGAAGCAGCAGAGATGAAAGTGCTTCCTCTTCATTAGTAATATTTCTATTAGGGTTAATGCTATACAAAACTGCAAATAGAAACATAGAAACTTTCCTCAATTATCTACTGATTTTCACCATTTTATGTCTCAGCCAAAGACTATGCTTAATCTTGTTATTGTGGGAAATCCTAAGTGAATCCTAGGCTTGAAGTGTAATACCACACTGAATCTATGTATGTTTTTCTTTTCTTTCTCTACTCATCTCTACTCAATTTCTTAAAAATTTTAAAATAATGCTTATTAAGAAATATACAAATGTGGCTGTCACTTAGTACTACTAATCTCTTCCCTCTTACTTCCTCTTTGGAACAGCCAGCAACTTGAACCACAAGGCAGGATGCATTAAAAATCCAACACAAGTACTTTTTGTTTATATCAATTTCAGTACTGGTCCCTGATATACAAACCAGTGTCAACAATTTGAAATTACTGTTAACATTTTCTGCATCTAAGCTAAGCTAAACGTAAAGAGCAAATTGTATGCTACCATATACTTGTTTTTAATGCCCATGTAACTGAGCTTCTTATCCAAGACACATTAATAAATGTACCCATGGTTATTCACATGATAACAGAATAGATTTGATGGGATATATTGGCTTACACATTTGAGTAAAAGTAAACTCAGACAATTTTTTACAATTTAAAAAGGTGTGGCTTTTTCTTTTTAAATGACTTTGCTGTAACACAGACACAAATATTCTTTTGCTTCATCCAGTAAACATTCCATTTTAACTTTTGGAAAAATGACCCCCAGTGGGAATATATTAAGAAAATTGTAATTAAATTGACCTTTTCTCATACACAGATAGATTTTATGAATAATTAAGACTAACTACTTCCTTGCCTGATACTGTAGTTCAGATAAGAAATGATCATTTTGGGCCAGGGATTTAGCTCAGTGGAGCCACTACCTGCCTCACAAGCACAGGGTCCTGAGTTTGATCCCTGGTACCCCCACCCAAAAAAAGATCATTTAAATTTCATTTCTAAGTTCTCCTTTAATGCAAGTTTATATTATCCACTCTGAATAACATGGCATCAAATACATCCTTCAAAGGACAATACATTTTTAAATTAGACAAATTATCCTTTGACTAAATGGTCATTCTGTTGCTTAAAAGTCCTATGACAGCATCGAATATAATGGTAAAATTTTAAAGTAAAAATTTTGCAGAAGACAGTGGTTAAATAAATTATGATAGATCCTTACCATGAATTTTTTTATGACCTGAGACATTGATCATGAAATAGAGTTAGAGGGCTTCTTATAAGAAAAACACTAAATGTTATTATTTCCAGGATGCACGTTTCTCCTCCTAGCATTATAAAATCAGAATGCACCCTGAAATCTGACGTCCCTTCCCCTCTTAAGTGTGCTAGGTTAACTGAAGGCTGAGTCCTTTGTGCTGGCACCTGGGTGAGCTTGGCCAACATTCCTGGGAGGAACGACTGGATAACTGCATTTAAAGACAATTTGCAGAAAGAACACAAATCTTTGTTTTTACCTGAAAAATCTTCCATAAATTTTGAATTACAAAAAGGTGAGCTATTAGCAAAGCCCATTTTAGGTGAGAAACTAAATTATCTCCCCATTAAAATTAGAGGCAAGTAGGATATTTCCCTTTGTCACTTCTATTCAAAGTAGTTATGGAAATGTTTGCTAGTGTAACAAGGCAAGAAAAAAGAAATAAAGTCCTTGAAGCTTCCAAATAAAGAAATAAGGCAGGAAGGAAGGGACTAATGGACACCTGCTCCCCAAGATGAGTGTAATCAGCACGTACTCCACACATGTACTAAAAAATGAAAAGAAATAAAAATAAATGAAACTATATTTGTAGAAGGCATGGTCACCTACATAGATAATCCGAAGTCATCCACGACAGGTCCCCAGCCCCTGGTGGAGGTGGGTGAGGAGAGCTTACCGAGGACAGTGACACTCCAGTGGTACCTGTCCATGCGTCCAACCAGCTGCAGGTCAAAAATGCTTGAAAAGTTTGCATTCGTACTAAATGTGTAACGGATGCTTTTTTTTTTTTTACAGTATTCCCTAAATAATACAGAAAAGCAAGTAGTTATACAGCATATATGTTGTATCTGGTGTTATAAGTAACCTTGAGGTGGTTTAAGGTATACAAGAGGATATGTATAGTTTAAAGTGAATTCTATGCCTTTTTATGTAAAGGACGCGAGTCCATAGATTTTAGTATCTTTAGGAAATGTTTGAAACAAACCCCCACACATGCTAAAGGCAAACTGTGCAAAGATAACGCATGAGAATCAATCACATTTCTATACACTAGCAATGGTTAAGTAAAATACAACATTATGTAATACCTTTTGCAATACCTCCTACCAAAAAACCTTAGGTATAGATACAACCAAACGTATATCTCCATACTGGGAAATGCAAAGGCTAATAGTCAAAAGAATAATGAAATCAAAGAAGGCATAACTAATAAGAAGACATAAGCGCTCATGAATTGGAAGACCCAGTTTAGTTAGGATGTCATTTCTTCCCAAATTTTATCAACAGTTTAAAAACTCTTCCAACTCAATAGTATATTTCACAAAACTAGAGAAAACTTAATTTGGAACCAGAGGAGACCTAGAACAGCAAAAGCAATTTTAGGCAACAGAGACATGTCAGGGGATATCACAATCCCCAAGGTGAAACTGTACCACAAAGCCACTGTGAAAAAAACAGCATGGTGCTGGCAAAGAAACAAATGGAGGATCAGTGAAATAGATTAGAAGATTCAGAAACAACTCCAGACATACTCAGCTGCCTCATCTTTGACAAAAGAGCCAACCATCCTCAGTGGAGGAAAGATAGCCTCTTAAATAAATGGTGTTGGAAAAACTGGATTTCAACTTGTCAAAGATTAAAACTAGACCTGTATCTTTCACCATACGCTAAACTAAAAATCCAAGTGGATTAAATATTAAAACAGAAACACTACACTTGCTGGAAGATGTTAGGTAGAACTCTTGAAAGACACTGGCATAGGAAAAGACATCATGAACAAATCTTCAGTAGCATGGGAACTAGCACAAAGAATCAACAACTGGGATATCCTCTGTTTAAAAAGTTTCTTCACTGCCAGAGAAATCACAAGCATAGCTAAGAGACAACCCACAATGTGGGAAAATTTTTTTACCAGCTGTTCCTCAGACAAAGGTCTACTATCTATAATATATAAAGAACCCCAAAAAATCAGACCCTGCAAATATAAAGACTCGATTCAAAAATGGGCATCTGAAATGAACATACATTTCTCAGACAAAGAAGTAAAAGCAGCAAATAAATAAGAAAAAATGTTCAATATCACTGGTCATTCGAGAGATGCAGATGAAAACAACACTGAGATTCCACCTCACCACACAAAGAATGGCTGCTGTGAAGAAATCAACCAGAGCCAGGGATTTAGCTCAGTGGTTCTGCCCCCTGCCTTGCAAATGGAAGGTCTTGAGGTCCATTTCCAGTACAAAACAAACAAACAAAAAAACAAATGCTGGCAGGGCTGTGGGGAGATAGGAACCCTTCTCCATTGTTGGTGGGAGTGGAGACTGGTGCAACCATTGTGGAAATCAATATGAAGATACCTCAAACAACTAGGATTAGAAATCCCATTTGACCCAGATATTCCTCTGTTGGGTATTTTCCCCAAAGAATTAAAAGAATCATACTACAGTGATATGTGCTCACTCATGTTTATAGTGGCACAGTTTTTAGTAGCTAAAACTTGGAAACAGTACAATTGCTCATCTACTGAGATTGGATAAAGATGTGCTTTTTAAAAAAATAAAATAAAATGGAGTACTACTCAGCCCTTAAGTAATGAGACAGTAGAGACATTTATAGCTAAGGGGATGCACGTTGAGGATGTACTCTCAAGTGAAATTAATAAGTCACACATGTGTAAATACTGAATAGTTTCTCTGGTGTGGAAAACTACAAGTGCAAATAAGGATCAAAATGTATAATATTGTGTAATAGGAAGAGAAGGTCTAAAGGAGTCGGGGAAGTGGGAGGGGTAGGGGAAAAGGAAAGAAGGGAAAAGAAAAGATGAGAAAAGGAAAAACATGGAACCAAAGTCTTTGTAAATAAAGAATGCTGGAGAAAATGAAGGGAAGGCAGGGGAATGGGGAAAAGCAAAAACCAAGATATGTCAAGTAAAGGTACAAGATCCTAATGATGGATGTCACTGTATTGTATACCTAAAATGTACCAGCAAACTTAATGGGGAAAAACTCTTCCAACAAAGTCTGAGAAAGACTTTTTGTAAATATAAATAAGCTGATCATAAGATATATGTAGGGAGGCACAGCATTAGAACAGCCAAGACAGTTTTGAAAAAGCATAAAGTTGGAATATTGCAACTCATTTATAAGATTCATTGTAATGTTACAACAATCTCATCTGCTGAAAATATATACACATAAATCAAAGAGAATAGAGAATCCATAAATAGATCTACATGACCAGGGTCATGTTTTTGACTAAATAAGTTTAAAAATTAATGGAGAGTTATCTTTTGAACAAATAATGTTGGATTAATTAACATTTATGTGCAAAGAATAAATACTAATATAATTTTTGTACAAACTAACTAAAAATGAGCCAGACTCATAGAAAATATAATTTAGAAATATTGTAGCTGAAATTTAAGGAAAAATTTTGAAGTCTTGTGTTGAATGAAGAGCTCATACGGAATACAGAAGCAAAATCAAAACTGAGTAAGTGGTCAAGCGGGAGTTTATCAAAATGAAACCTTTTGTTTCCAGGAGACTGTTGATGATACTTAAAAGAGAAACTACAGACTGTGAGGAAATAGATACTTGACTGCAATATATATATATGTAAAATATGAAAAGAGCACGCAAAAGTCAACAACAACAAAAAAGTCTGATGAAAACTAGGCCAAAAACTTAGACTAACCTTTCCGAAAAGAAGTTATATCAAGGGGAAATGCATACATGAGGGAAAATCCCACCATCATTAGGAAATCCAGAATGAACTAACTAACATGAGACACCCGTCTGTGCAGATGCACCATGTTGATGGTGAACTTTGGCCTGGCAGGCGCTAGGCCTTGAGGGACAGCTGGAGTCCTGATGCCCTTCCGAAGGAGCATGAGCTCCCTGGGCCCTTTGGGCCCGTCTGGAGTGTCTCATGCACACAGACTTGCCGTAGGACCTAGCAGTCTCTCTCTGGGACATTTAATCCAGGGAACTGAGAACTTAAATTCACATTCAGAAACTCCACACAGTGTTTACAACAGCTTTCAGCGTAATCATCATAAGGCAGAACCAGTCCAAATGTCCTGTTTAGCAAATGGACAAACGGACAAGAGGATGCCATCCAGTGGAATATTGATTGCCCAGGAATAGAAAGAAACACACAGAGCCCAGCTCGGTTCTGGAGGCCTTTGATGAGCAGTCATCAGAGACGTCAGCCTTAAAGACCCACTTTCGTGATATGCTAGGAAAGGCTGAGCTACAGCAGCTGCCAACAGATCAGTGCCCTTCAGAGTTTGCATACGAGGGAGAGTTACTGACAAAAGGCAACGCGAAGAGTCTTTGGGGCGCTGGAATCTCTGGAACCCTGCTGGATGAATAGCACCTCCTATCATACTCGTACATATATGAACACATTGAAGATGTTTTGAACAGGAGATATGATTCGTTCATAGGCCATCGATGAAGCCTATGACAGTGCTTTTCATACATATATATGTGCACATTAATAAGTGCTTATAGTGCCTGTAAGTGTCATTCAAAGTCACAATAGCAGTTGTTTGAAGCTATGGAATAATATAGGTTATTTTTAATATTTCTATGTTTTTCATATCTTTTATAATGTGAAAGAACTCCTTTAAAGTTTGAAAAAAAAGCTTCTAAAACATTAAGAACAAAGATTCAGTCAGGTAACTGGGCTCTAGGTGACTTGGTTTTGCAAACTCAAAAATGTCTCATTCATGCTTGGCTTGGTGGCACATGCTTGTAATCTCAGCACTCCAGAGGCTGAGGCAGGAGGATCACCACCACGACAAAAATCCCTCATTCATTGAAATGACTTGATGAGGTGATTCGATGGACTTGGAGTTTTCTGAAGACAAATCCAGTTTATACACCTACCCTCCTAACAGGTAATTCTGCAAGGCACAATCTGCAAAGCCACCATGGACTTGGATTATTTCTGGCAACTGTGGATGTGTTATAGTCGGAGAATGACCTACAAAATGAGAAAAAGGAACGTTCATCCTCACTGGGAAACAGAACACTGCCCGTGCCTGACTCTTTTCAAAATTCCCTCAAATTATGTGATGAGAAACCCGATCTCTGGCAAAAGGTGTACGGATGCCACTGGCAGACCCACATTTGTTTCTTATCTCTGTCCCTCACACACGGCCTCTGCGCCTGTGGGCTCTGAGAAACCAAAGGTGAGCGTCCCGCCTCTGCACTCCGTCAGTAAGGACTGCGTAACCGTACCTGTCATCTTCCGGACGCATATGGCTTCCAAATGTGGCTTTCTCGCTGAGGCCGTCCCTCGGGAGCCTGACCAGGGTGCCCGAGCAAAGGATACTCTGGGTCCGGGCTCAGCTGGCCTACTGCCCGCGGGTGCCGGGGCTGCTCCGCAGGGCGCTGTGTCATGGGCGCCCCCGCCACGGGCGTCAGCTAGCGGAGGTGGGGCCTGGGCCCGGCCGCTGACCCTTCTGTGCAGAGGAGGATCTTTTGACTGTACCGGGACTCACGGTCTGCATTTCAGAGCAGACTTGGGATCTCCGGGAGCTGACCCTTCCACTCGCGCAGCCACCAGCCTCACACATGCTGGCTGCTCGCTCTGTCCTGGGCTGCTGGGCGTCACCGGCCCTCGTGAGACGGATGCGCACGGAAGGACCCGAGTGGCGTTTCAAACACCTTGGGGATGTGGCGGGGGAAGGTAGAGGCAAAGACCGTAGACAATTTCATTTATTTCGCTAAACTGCGAGCTGACCCTTCCACTCGCGCAGCCACCAGCCTCACACATGCTGGCTGCTCGCTCTGTCCTGGGCTGCTGGGCGTCACCGGCCCTCGTGAGACGGATGCGCACGGAAGGACCCGAGTGGCGTTTCAAACACCTTGGGGATGTGGCGGGGGAAGGTAGAGGCAAAGACCGTAGACAATTTCATTTATTTCGCTAAACTGCAGGATCTGTGTCCAGCATAAAAAACAGGAAAATAGCAACAGCTTTTGTTGCACTGCGGAGGAATTATGTGTAACTTGTATGTTTACTGAGAACACATTTACTTTCTACATTTGCAAAGTAACTCTGAAGTGTATCTGCTCTCTACATTTTGCAGTTACGTTGTATTTTATTTCCATATTGAATCATTCCACTGTTCTCTAATCCCATGCTATAAAATAAGTGTATCATTGCATAATAAAAGCATATGTTCTGAAATAGCAAAATAAGACTTTTTAATGAACAAATTAATGGAAGGGAAGCGTTTTATTGTGCTGAATAAGCCCGGGTTCTTGTAATTCCCTTACGCCCTGCCTGGCCCAGCCCCTGGGTGCCCGGAGGAGGCCTCCCTATGTCCTGCAGAGCCTGGCGCCAGGCTGTTCTTTTCAACTTTCTCCTCGGTGTCTAGGGAATTTTCTGCTTATTTTTTGTTGACAGAAAGCGTTCTGTGGAAGCGTGGGGCCAGCTCATGTTATAAAACTGAAGGATTGTTTTTAAAAAACAAAGAATTTCCAGTCTCCCTGGGAGCTCTGGGTCCTGAGCGCCTGGATGAAACCTGAGAGACACCCAAAGGTGACCCTGGGCTCCCCGGGCCGGCTTGGGTGTCCGCGGCTTCCCCGACCCGCGCTGCAGGCCCAGTGTTAGGGGGACACCGCCTGGACCTCGCGCTGCTCTGCGGCCACCGCCCCCTCCAAGGACGCCGGCCCTGAGGACAGCCTGCGGGATGTGCGACACCCGTCCACCTCCCTGCTGTTTGACTTGCACGGGGAGCCAAGGCGCTGGCCAATGACAGCCCGTCCGTTCGTGTTTTCCCTCTGTTACCTAAGAAACTATCTCCACAACAGAAGTCCTCGTAAAGACCCTGGAGACGCACCAGGCCTCTCCGAGCTGCAGACACTGGACGTCGTCTGGCCGGCTCTCAGGAGGACAAACCTGCACGTTCCGCCAGGACTGCGTCACCCCTGACCCTGACCTTGGCCGGAGGCTGCTTCCAGTCGTCTCTCCGCCTCCCCGAGGCTCCCTCCCTTCTCTTCTTTGGCCCAGGCTCGCTGGAGGGAGCAATCTTGTGCTGACAGCTGCTCCCCAAGCTTGGATTCTCCCAGGAGCCCCGAGGTGCTGCTCTTGAGGCGGTGGACCCTCCGAAGGCCAACCGGGGTGGGATCCGATCCCTCCCTCCACCAGCGTGGCATCAGCTCACCTCAGACTTTCCACAGCGACACAGGCTTCCCGGGTGGCACCAGAGGAACAAAGCCCAGAAGCCATGGCCACGGCCACGGCCACGGCCATGGGACCCAGATCACACTCTGTGTAATCATATTTGAAACTGAATAGAGCATAATTTATAGTTTTGACATATTTGGGTTTAACAATACCCGAAAAAGTTAAAATGATGCCTGCTATTTATTGAGTGCTCACGCGTTCTCTACAAGTATTATTATCGTGTATTATCGTTAAGTAGTCCAATGAGAGAGCGTGGCCGTTACTCCGTTTTACTCATGGTAAAACTGGGGCTTGGCCATGTAAAGAACCTTCCCACATCCAGTCACGTGCTGCCCACAGAACAAGGCCTGCAAACAGGTCTTCGCTCTCCAAAGGCTGAGCCCTGGTTTCTGCTTTACTCCTGTGATTAGAGTCTGCAGGAAAATTCCCCTTGCAGTGAGTTTCCCCCACGAGGAGGGGAGGAATCTACAAGGAGTCCTAGCAGAAAAGAGGGAGACGCAACCTGGGTGACGTTCACTTCTTCCAGTAAAGCATTCACCTCCACGTCGTGAGAAATACTTCAGAATATTAGGAGACTCGCTCTTTGATGTGGGGATATGCATTTCTTTACACAAAGGTGAAAGTTTCGATCTTGACCGTAAAAGTAGAAATAAAGTTACACAATAGTGCTACACTTCAGGTTTTTTTCTTTAAGAAACATATTCTTTAAAGGCAAACAATTGAGAAAATATAAATAGTATAAAAATAAACACCACTTGCTATTCTCCCAGCCCCAAATAAAAGCTGCTGTTGTTTTTCTGCATGTTATTTCAGTCTAATGCACACAAGCCTTGATAGGAAATACTTACATAAAATCACATGTAATGCTTTTATTGTTTTTTTAAATCATATTCTGAAAATCTTTGAAAATGTGATTCCAGTGCATGAGTCTATTGCATTTTGTTAACAATCCATAATTAATTTAACTATTTTTTTTCTTGGACTTTTGAATTTTGTTATACTTTTCCATAATTACAAAATACTTCACATATTTCTGGTTGTCAAGCTATTTCCTCCGGTGGAATAACCAGGGCAAAAAATCTAAACAAAATTAAGGCCTTATGTGAGCAACATCACACCCCCATTAACTACTTTAAACATTTTTATTGACCCCCAGAAACTGTGATTTTCCTATAGATTCACCCATGCCAGGGAGTTCAGTCTTTAAACATGGCAATCACAGAGTGGTATCTTTGACTTATTTCTGTCATTTGTGGAATTGTGTTGTTTTCATACGTATTTCCAATATTTCAAATCTGCTTCTTTTCTGTTGTTTTTCCTAAGAAATTTCTAACATGTATTTCTAAAGATATTTAAAATATTTATATATTAAGCTTGATATTTGTCACAAATATTGTCTTAAGGTTTTGCCTTGGAGTTTATTATATGTTGATCAAAAAATGTGTGTAATTTAAAATATCAGTTCTATTTCCAGCACTGAGATAAAACAGGAGGGTCACAACTTTGAGTCCTGCCTGGGCAACTTGGTGAGACTCTGCTCTAAAATAAAGTTAATAAATAATAAATAAATAGGCTGAAGATATTTTGATCCTAGTGCTGAAAAAAAAATCACAATTTGTCACAATTAATTGATTTTCCTGCTATTTGTTTATGCTTAACTTTCCATTTTCTTTGCTTCTGTTTCTTTGTTTTTGCATAAGTCTTTACCTCATGATCACGGACGTATGTATTTATTTTTTTCTAGCTACTTCAGTTTTTCTTATTGTATGTAATTTCGTGTTATTTAACAATTTGTTATTATAATTAATATGAAATGAGGCAAAGTTTGTAACTACACACTTTTTCTAACCTACTTGTTATGTTTATTAGTTTTGGTGATTAAAAGTTAATTTAAAAAATATGGGTAACTATAAAACAGTCTTCTCATTTATCAACCCAATGTGACTATTTTAAAATTTCTTATTAATGTTTTATTATGTTCTTATGTGTACTTCACATATTTTTGATGAACTAGATATGTTGTGAGCATTTTTATTGCTAATGTTAATGGAATGTTTCCCAGCATGATTTCAGACTGATTTACTTTTCAACATGAGGAAACTGTTGAATTTTATTTTTTATGTTGTTCTGGTAGGATTACTTCAAGTTATCATCCTAAGAATTTTTTGCTTTATTCTCTTCTGGACTTTCATCGATTTGCTTATAGATATAAACACAGGTCATAGCTGATAAACGCATCTATGTGTGTGTGTGAGCACATCCTTTCAAGAGTAAATTTTGATATTTGCATTCTGTATTGTTTCCAAATTTAAAATTATTAGCCTGTATGCCCTTCTGCTTTCAGCACTTAACATTACAAAAGTATTGTACTCATTCCGAAGTGAATTATTAATTTTAATAAGTTTTGGGTCATTTTTTAAAGAAAGGAATTTGAGAGACATATTTTCTAAGCCTGGATGTATCACGAAGAAAATTTGTTTTTTGTGCTTATCTATGACACGAGAAAGCTCACTCTTCTTCTCTAATCTCTTATCCACGCATATAGAAGTAAAAAATGCAGAATAAAAGTACCAGAAAGCTGGGTTAAGCATTGAATGCAGATATTTCAAGGGCCGACACACATACCAAAAGTATTCAGTTGCACAAAAATGATAAGACAAGTTTCTTTTTTATCTGGTAAATAAATCCAGAAGATTTTCCAGAGGGCTGCTGTGGAGCCATCTCACCCACAGGGCTGTGGCAGTGGGGCCTTGAAGCGAGTCTTGATCCCCAGATCTGCGGAGTTGGCCAGCTCTCAGCTGTGTAAGTCCTGGGACCTTGTGAAGCTGAACTTTAATAATTATTACATCTCTAGAGGAGAACTTGCCCGCAGGCGGCAGTAGGACATTTCTTAGCCAGAATAGACTCCTTTTATAGCTCTCTCTGAAAAGTTTTTTATGTTTTGTAGTTGATATTGACTTACCCCATTTCTTCAAAACTGAAGCAATAAATATTTGTATTTCTTTTTTTATTCCATTACCGGCACATTTTAGGTATACATTATGATCACTTTCATCACTGGGACTCTGTACCTGTACATGACATATCATGGTTCTTGTTTTTTTCCCCATTGCCCTCCCCTTCCTTCAACCCATCCACTGCCCTATTTATAAAAAAAAAAAAAACAGTTTTTGTTTTTTTCCTCCTTTTCTTATATTTTCCCTTTTCTTCTTTCTTTTACCCAACCCCTCCATACTTTCCCTTCCCTCTTGAACATTTTCTTCCAATTTTCACATTATCTATTATACATTTTGGTCCTCATTTACACTTTCAGTTTCTCACACCAGACCAACTATTCAGTATTTACACATGTGTCCTATTTATTTCACTTAAGAATATGGCCTCTATCTATATCCATTTAGCTATAAATTCCTCTAGTTTATCATTCTTTATGGCTGAGTAGTACTCCATTTTGTTAAACAACATCAACAACAGTCACCATTTGATGGGCAACAGGCTGGTTCCGAGTTTTAGCTATTGCAAACTGTGTTGCTATTGTAAGGACCAAGTTTTCAGGTCGAGGTGGGCTCCTTCTGTGCCCTGTGCCCACCTCTGTGCCCTTTGCTCAGAATAGAGAGCTATAAAAATTCCATTCTATAATCCCATCCTGTATGACAGTCTCCTCCCTGTGTTTCTGTTCCTCTTTTTATGGCCCAAGGATGACTCTTCTTCCCGATATTTGCTTAAGATAATCACATGTTCTGTTAATTATAGAATTTGATTAATCAAACGTTCTTTAGAAAAAAGAACTTGATTCTGTGCACCTCCCCACCCATGGGTATTAATAATTTCCAGTAAATACCCCAAATATCCAAGTGTAATCAAAAGGTAAAAATAGCATCATAAAAAGGGAAAGCCTCCCTAACCCTACATAATCCTGCTTCACAGATGGGTCTAGACTCTCGTTTTCTGATCCACTCAGTCGATGAACTATGAAGGTCCAGGCTCGAGCTTGAATAAACTCCTCATGTAATTGCATAAGACCTGACTCCTTGGTGGTCTTTGGGGACTTCGCGACTTGGCACAACACTATAAACCTAGGTGCACATAGATCACTATAGTATGATGTTTTAAAATCTTTTGGGAAGATACCCAACAGGGGAACAGCTGGGTCAAATGAGACATCTAATCTCAGTTCTTTGTGGAATCTCCACACTGATTTCCACAGTGGTTGCACAAGTCCACACTCCCACCAACTCTGGAGAAGGGCTCCTTTTTCCCCACAGCCCCACATTTGTTGGTGGTTGATTTCTTCACAGCAGCCATTCTTTCTGGGATGAGGTGGAATCTCAGTGTTGTTTTCATTTGCATCTCTCAGATGACCAGTGATGTAGAACATTGTTATATGTTTATTTGCTGATTCTACTTCTTCCTCTGAGAAATATCTATTCATTTCAGAAGCTGGTTTTTGGATTGGGTCTTTAAATTTGGGGAGTCTGATTTTTTGAAGTTCTTTATATATTCTTGATAGTAATTCTGTCTGAAGAATAGCTGATGAAAAATTTTTCCCACATAGTGGTTTGTCTCTTCACACTGTTGATGGTTTCTCTTTCTGTGCAGAATCTTTTAATAAGAAGACATTCCAGTTGCTGATTCTTTGTACTAGTTCATGTGCTACTGAGGTTTTGTTCATAAAATATTTTTCTACGCCAATGTCTTCAAAAGTTCTATCTAACCCATCTTTGAGCAGATTTACTGCTTTTGTATTAATATTTAGGTCTTTAATCCATTTCAACTTTAATATAGTGCGTGGTGAAAGATATAGCTCTAGTTTTAATCTCTGGCAAGTTGAAATCCAGCTTTGCCAGCACCATTTATTAAACAGGCTGTCCTTCTTCAAGTGGGAGTGGGGACGGTTGGCTCCTTTGTCAAAGAGGAGGTAGCTAAGTATGTCTGAATTTGTTTCTGCATCTTCTGATCTATTCCACTCATCCCTAGATCTGTTCCTTTGCCAGTACCATGCTGTGTTTATCATAGTAGCTTTGTGGTATACTTTCAAGTTGGGGATTGTGATACCTCCTGCCTTGTCTTTCTTGCCTAGAATGGCTTTTGCTATGCTGAGTCTCTTCTGGTTTCAAATGAATTTCTGTATTGTTTTTTCCTAGTTCTGCGAAATACACTGCTGGGATTCCATCAGGATTGCATTGTATCTGTACAACAGTTTTGGAAGTATTTTTAGTATATTTTTTCTTCCTACTCAGGAGCAAGGGATGTCGTTCCATTTCCTGATATCCTCTTTGTTCTCTTTTGTGAGAGTGCTGTGTTTTTCGAAGTTGAGGTCGTTCACTTCTTTCATTAGGTTGATTCCTACATATTTCATTTTTTGGATACTATTGAGAAAGGAATTTTTCCTTAATTTCTCTCTCAGTGAATCTGTTGTTTGTGTATAAGAAGACTATTGATTTTTGAGTGTTGACCTTGTATCCAGCTACTGTACTGATTCTGGTTATTAAGTCTAGGAGTCTTTTGGTGGAGTTTTTGGAGTCCTTTATAGAGAGTATCATGTTGTCTGCAAATAATGATAGCATAAATTCTTCTTTTCCTATCTTTTTACCTTTTATTTCTTATTCTTGTCTAATCATTCTTGCTAATGCTTCCACAACTATATTGAACGAGAGTGGTGAGAGTGGACATCCTTGTCTTGTTCCTCATATAGTGTGGAAATTTTCAGTTTTTGACCATTTAATATAATGATAGCTGTTGATTTTTCATAGATAGCTTTTATCAGATTGAGATAAAAAACCATCTATTCCAATTTTCTGTGCGGTTTTTATCATGATGAGTGTTGGATTTTGCCAAATCCTTTTTCTGCATCTGTTGAGCTGATCATACAGCCCCCCCCCCGCCTTGGGTCTATTAATACAGTGTATTACATTTATTGATTTACATATGTTGAACTATCCCTGAATCCCTGGGATAAATTCAGCTTGGTCAGGGTGCATGATCTTCTTGGTGATCCTCTGTATTCTGTTTGCCAGTATCTTTTTGGGGGAGGGAGGGGTGCCAAGGATCAAACTCAGGTCCTTGTGCTTGGGAGGCAGGCAGCAGAACCACTGAGCTAAATCCCTGGCCCTTGCCAGTATCTTTTTGAAGATTTTTGCATCTACGTTCATTTGTGAGATTGGCCTGTAGTTCTCTTTTATTGGTTGGGTCTTTCTCTACTTTCAGGATCAAGATAATGCTTGCTTCCAGGAATGAATTTGGGAGTATTGCTCCCCTTTCAATTTCATTCAAGAGTTTGAGAAGCAGTAGCATTAGCTCTTCTCCAAATTTTTTGTACAATTCAGCAATTAAACCATCAGGACCTGGGCATTTCTTTTTTGGTAAGTTTTTAACTATGTTTTCAATTTCATCGATTGATATTGGATTGTTTAGAATTTTTATATTTTCTTGGCTCAATGTTAGTAATTCCTGTGTACCTAGGAATCTGTCCTTCTCCTCGGTGTTTTCCATCTTGTTGGAGTACAGGTTCTCAAAGTAGGTATTGATAATCCTCTGGATTTCTGCTGGGTCTGTTGTAATTTCACGCTTTTCATTCATAATTGCATAGATCTGAGCCTTTTATTTCCTTTTTTGATAAGATTAGCTAAGGGTTTGTCAATTTTATTTATTCCTTCTAAGAGCCAATTCTTGGATTTGTTGATTTTTGGGGTCTCACTGTCTTAGTTTCCATTGCATTGATTTCTGCTCTGATCCTTATAATTTCCTGCCTTACAGGAGCTTTGGGTTTGTCTTGTTTCTCTTTTTCTAGGAGCTTAAGGTTTAGCATTAGGTTGTTTATTCAATTTCACTCTGTTTTCCTAATATGAATTTTCCTCATAGGACTGCTTTCATTGTGTTCCAGAAATTCTGGTATGTTGCATTGGCATTATCGTTTAATTATAAAAACTGCCTGATTTCTTCTTTAATTTTGCCTATAACCCATTGGTTGTTGAGGAGGGAGTTATTCAACTTACACGTGTTTGTGAAGTTCTTGTGGATTCTTTTGCTACTAATTTCCAGTTTCATTGTGATATGTTCTAACAGCATGCAGGGGATAACTTCAATTCCTTTACATTTACTTAAACATGTTCTATGAGCTAGCATGTGGTTTATTTTGTAGAATGACCTGTGTGCATCTGAGAAAAATGTGCATTATGGTTTTGTGGGGTGGACCACTCTATAGACATTTACTAAGTCCATTTGTTCAAGAGTTTTGGTTCATTTCTAGTATTTCACTGTTGATTTTTTGTCTAGTTGATCTATCTATTTGTGACTGTGGGGAATTGAGGTCCACCAGTAGCAGTGTATTAGTGCTTATTTGAGTTTTCACATCCATTAATATTTGTTTTATATAATTGGGTGCACTAGTATTTGGTGCATATATATTTATGATTGTCATTTCTTCTGGTTGGATGGTTCCCTTTGCAAGGATCTAGTGGCCTTCTTTATCTCTCTTAACTAGTTTTGGTTTGAAGTCAGCTTTGTCTACAAATAGGATGGCTACTCCTGCTATCCAGGTTCCTGTTACATGGAGTATTGTTTTCCATCCTTTGACTTTCAGCCTATGAATTTCCTTTTGAATTAAGCATGTTTCTCTATACAGCACATTGTTGAATCTTGCTTTGTGATTCATTCTGCCAGTCTATTTCTTTAGATTGGTGAATTGCAGCCATTGATGATGATTATAACTGATATGTATTGACTTATCCTATTGTTGGCTTTTTCTATTGTTGGCTGTTTTATTTATTTTTCTCCCCTTTCCATTTAATTTCTTGCCTTGTCCATGGTTTCATTCTGTTGGGCTTCATGAACTTATGACCCTCATTGCCTTTTTCTAGGACATTGCTTAGAATTTTTTTGAGTATTGGTTTGATATTCATGAAATTTCTCAGGTGTTGAGTACTGGTTTGATATTCATGAAGTTTCTCAGATGTTCTTTATCATAAAAGTATCTTATTTCTCTATTGATTTTGAAGGATAGTTTTGCAGGTTACATCAGTCTAGGTTGGAGTTTTTGTTGTTGTTTGTTTAGTTTTGTTTTTATGGCTTTTTTGTTGTTTTTTGTTTTCTTTTGTTTTTATGGCTTGAAATACTTCACTCCAGGCTCTTCTTGACTTGAGGGTTTGTGATGAGAAGTCTGTTGTGATTTTGATGGGCTTCCCTTCTTATATGATTTGCTTTTTTCTCTAACTGCTTTCAATATTTTGCTTTCTTGTTGGGTTTCTGGAATATTAACTATTATATGTCTGAGTGTGAATTTTTTTATCATGATAGTTGGAGTCCTCTATATCTCACTTATCTGTATTTCAAATTCTTTTTCCCTACTTGGGAAGTTTTCTGCCATTACTTCTGTGAATTTTTTTTAAATATTATTTGCACTGTCTCCAGCTTTTTCATTTATGCCAATCAGTCTTATGTTATTCTTCTTTGCATCATCTAGTAGCTGCTGGATTGCTTTCTCATGGTCCCGTGCTGTTTTTAAGAAATCTTTCTTTTCCTGGTCACTAACTGCAGTCCTGCCTTGTTTATCTGGTATCTTCTCCACACTATGGCACATTCTGCCATGTATACTTTGGATGGAATTTTTAATGTGCTGGATATCTGTTTGAATCTGTTTTATGCATTCCATTACTTTCCTATGTTTGCTTTCATGGACTCCATCATTTCCTAAGCTCTTCTATTTTTGTCTGTGTCTACTCTAGAGTTGTTAATCATGTCTTTCACTGTGGTCACCATCTCTGTTGTTAATGGGAAGTTATTTCTGATTTCATTTTTTCCCAGATCCTCTCTAGCTGACAGTTCATGGAGTCCGAGTGGCTGAGTTTTGGGTTGTCCCAGCTCACTGTCCCATAGATTTCCCTTTGGTGATCTGGAAGTCTGCTTTTGAGTCTTGCTTAGGTGTCTTCTCATTTCTATATTTTTGTTGTTGTTAATGTTGTTGGCTTAATAGCTGGGTTGCTACCTGTGAAATGCTGATGAGCAGGCTGCTTCACCTGTTTACTTCCTCTGCAGGTGTTTGCTGTCAGCTCTGTTGGTTTTTCTTCTATTTTTCTATATGTTTGTATTTCTAAGGTTACCCTCAACTATTACATGAAGTACAATATCTTAAAGTGTTGTATAAACCATTATTGAATCGTGACCAGTTGGAACTAGTTTTAGAATTTGGAAATATTTTATTTTTATCTTTAAGAGACCATAGAACTACCATCTCCTAAAAGGAAAGGTTTTATTAAAATTTCATGCTCTTGGTTAAAAAACAAAACAAAACAACTAAAACTCTTAGTTAACTAACATTTTCCCTCTAGCAAGTTTCTATAAAATCAAGAAGGAAATTGAAAACCACAATTTCTCCCTCCACTTCACACTGCATCTTTGCAATGTTTTGTGTGATTTGCAGGCAAGGTAACAGGAAAGATACACGTTAAGAGAGCAAGAGACTTCATGTCATTCAGAGAAATGTCACAAAGTGTTGACATAAAAATAACTCCAGAGTGTTCAAATTCAAACTAATCCTGAAGGAGAGAAATCTATGTAATCTCATTCTAAATTTGATAGTGGAATTAAGACAGAAGATGTGGAATTAAGTCTGAAAATCTGAGATGCGTGCACTGTTTGATTTGCAATAGTTACAGCTGAGAGCTGAAGGAATGGGATTCTGCTTTCATGTCTCAACACAAAAGCCATCAGTGCAATCTGTGACATCCGGATCACACTCACAAACACATAGGGTATTTTGTAAATGATAAGGGTACAAATTGTTGGGTGTGATAACGATTATTTTATAAATTTTGTTGAGAAGATTGGCAGCCTGCTGTGAAAAATTAAATTCCTATTTTATTCTTTCCATCAATATTAATTCAAATGGATCACAGGAACGGAAACAAGCGATGATGAGCAGTACATCTGAGCTTATAAAACTTAGACTGGCAAGGATAGCATGAAGCACAGCATAAAAATCCCCAATTTAAACACAAAATTGACTAAGTTAATGACTTATATCACTAAAAATACCATTAAATAGTCAAAAGGCAAAAGACAAATGGAAAAATAATGTGGATCACGGATGATAAAACATTGAGACAGTAAACACAATGAACAACTTTTAGAAAACCAAACATAAATGCTTTGGGCATAGATTTTTCCAATCCTGCTGCTGGCAGCAAAGTGGAAATTTCTGAATTTGAAAAGTGGCTCTGTGATAACAAGAGTCTCTGTTTCTCCTAAAGTCAGTCTGTTCCTTTAAACCTCCACAAGGCTTCTCTGCCTGAGGTGATATGCACCATGGAGTCGTCCCCCGTGTCCATAAGCTAGGGAGAGTGAGTTATCACATCTGTCTCATTGAGACGGCATTAGGCAGAGGGATACATCCATACAAACAAGCACATATGAAGAATGTAGATGGGAATCAGCAACTGTGAATATCTAATCATGCACTTCCATGACGTAATCAAATATGTACAATTGGGTCATAGCCGCCAATCTGAAGAAATGCTTTTGAATTTGAAGTGTGGGCATTTTTTTTGAATGGTGCTTAAACATTTGAGACTATTAAAGCCTTGGGGGCGGATCCCCATGCAATGTAGAGCACCCGCATGCCAGGAAAGTTATTCTGAAATATCCGTAACATGTGTCACACTGAATGTCACTCTAGACTTTTGTTCAGATGCTTGCTTACTGCATATAGAATGAAAATAGTACACGTGGTAAGTTTTTAAATTCATAATACTATCTTATAGTCGTTACAACTTTGAATAAAGTATAGGCAATTGGGGATTTAGGAAGGGTGAGAGATGTCTGAGGAAGCTCATAGGTAAACACTCTTTGAATTCAATGGATGGTATTGGGCCAAGCAGATGCCGGATGCTTGTGACTGTGCTTCCTGCACCCTCAACTCTAAGAAGGCTTAAAGGAAAAGCTCTACTCTCTCAAAGTATTTTGTCATGTCTTGAATGCAGTGCTAAGAACTTCCAAATGTATGTGTCTCACAATTACAAAGAAAGTCAGTTTGGGGAAGAAAACTACTCAGCCTTCCACAGTTACAGTTCTATGGAATCACAAAACAAAGAATATGATACTTGTGGCTATTTCCTTAATTTTCCTTTGGGTGGGAGTAGGTAGTGCCATTATGGATGCATAGAAGTTAGTGGATTGCAAGCAATGACTTAGGGCACTGGGCTACGTTCTCTGGAGTGCTGCTGGCAAAGGCTGCAGGAAGCGTGGGATAATGGGCTCATTGAATTATTCTGTCCTCATAAGAGACAGTGAACTTCCTTATTAAGGTAATTAGATGTGGAGTTTTCTGAACCTTGCATCTGAAAGCAATTTAATCCATATACCTTGCCATGAAACACACTGAGTTTGGTTTACCCTGCTGCTTCATTGCCAGACATGGACAGCTAAAGTCAAATCAGTAGTACTTACTGCTAATAACCAAGTTTGATATCTATCAAGTGATGAATCACAGGTCTACAGTAAGTTCATTTTAGAAGAGTGTTAATTTGTTAGCTTAACTAAGATCCTGAGATTTTGTTTTATTCATCATTTGGAAAAACAAAACTGGCTTAGTCCTGGAACCTCTTAGGATGAATAAACTTTTGGCATTTAATGATGTAATAACTAGCACGGAGGATAATTGGGTCCCCACAATGGCTGACTGCTGACACCAGAACTGTAAAATAAGCTCAGTTCACACATTTCATAACAGGCTTTTTGGAAGTATTAAGTGTGGTGTAATTTGTTTAAGGTGGCTGGGCCCCGGAGCAAAGGCAGGGGTAGCACTTTCTCCACAAAGTTTTTCACTTGCTTTACCCTTGGGACAAGAAACAGCTTCTTGTGGACTAGCCCAGGGGTGGGCTGAGTTCTTGGGTAGAATTTCTTGAAAGATATTTTAAAAGAGGCATTCATCTTTAATTTCCCTTTCCCTATTTTCATTCTTGTCATTAACATTCTTAATTCATGTTTTTGACATGTAATGTTTACATTTATTCTGGGTGTTTGGTACCTACACATGACACATCCAAAGACAGGCAGAGGGAGGTAGGTGGGAAGGGGAAGTGGATAAAAAAGGAATTAAGCTCTGTTATGTACAGGTGTCTACTTTCTAAGGTGATTGTAAACATCTTGTACTGCAAACAAGTGGTAATAAAATAAAAGAGCCATTCAATTAATTGTAGGTAGCACATAATGCTGATTTTAATTTTACTAGGTCAGCTGTAGAATGGATCCTGTCCATATATCCACATTTTATTTCAAGGAATTCTTACAAAATTAAATCTGGAGCTAAATTTAAGGTAAGGTTTGCTTGCAGTTTACCAACTTTGTATTATTTATTAATCTATCAATTCATCCTCTTCAAATTGAAATCTAAAGATCTAAAGTATCATTTCAGTATAAAACAGAGATTGAGTTAGTGTGAAGGCTACAGACTCCCATCCTATTTTACCTATTCTCAGATGTTTAATGATACCAGGGAAGCTTTCAAGGGCCACTCACAGCCTCCCAGAAAATAAAGCTGAGCTGGAGTAATTCACTAAAAAGCGAGCTTTTCTCATCTTGTGTGAACCTTTCTTTATCTATTGCCTGTAATGTGGGCACAATCTCTAGCTGTGGAAGATCAGGATACATACTGACTTCCTGTTATTCTTGAGACTGAAACTGAGCCAACTACAGATGGGTCCACAGTGGTCATTGAGTAATGATGATATTACTTAAGGCCAGGCTGTCTACCACAAAGTTGGAATTCAAGGTGGTTTTCAGCTGAATTCTGGCTCCTTTGCTGCTACTGAGTATGTTGCCTGATCCCTTTTGTTTTGTCATCTGTAAACTGGAGGTAGTATCACAAGAATTCATCCATTTGTCATATGAATATTTTAGAGTACCTCACAGCCTCAGGCATCATGCCAAGTTGTGGGCACTGTACAGGTTGACTTACTGTGCAGTAGTTCTGAAATGAAATGGCAGAATGTGCCCAGGTTGCCTCATGGAATTCCTAGCACAGAAACAAGACACCTGAGCTGATAGCTGGAGTGCCCCACACTACGGGTAAATCTGGAACCTGTCCTTGGGTCTTCTTAGGTCCAGGTGCTAGGAGGCCTGTTGCAGCTAAGAAATGAGATCCCTGACCAACTCTGAGTATTACTTCACACAATAATCATTTCTATTCAATATTTAGTTAAGAGTCCTACCCCATGAATTTACATAAGAAAGGAAAAAGTCCAGAGACCCAAGCCAGAAGCCCACCCAGACAACAGCTGTGCAAGCGTGCAGGCCCCAGCAAGAGGCCTGGTGAGATAGCATTGGTAAATGCATGCAAACTCCAGTCAGAAGCCAGATTGTAGACCTGAACATCTTGGAGATCCAGCAATGGTGAGCAATAGAGAGAAGGCCTCTGAGACTTGTTGGGAATTGAAGCTCACTGGGAGAGTGCAGCAGACTGTATCTGTTGAAATGAAAGCACACCTAAACAAGACTCAAAACCAGACTTCCAGATCACCAAAGGCAACTCCAAGGGCAAATGAGATGGAACAATCTGAAACTCAACCACGTGGACTCCCTTAACTGGCAATGAAAGAGGATCTAGAAAAAATGAAATCAGAAATAATTTCTCAGATAATAATAGCAATGGTGTCCATAGTGAAAGACATGATTAATGACTCTAGAGCAATAAGGTAATAAGGGAAAAGAAAAAAATGAGAAAATGAAAAAATGGAAATAAAGTATTTGCAAATAGGGAAGGGAGGATGGGTGAAGGGAGGGCAGGGATAAGAGGAAAAAATGAGAACCAAGACCTGTCATGTAAAGGTACAAGATCCCAATGATGAATGTAACTGCACTGCATACCTAAAATGAACCAATAAACTCAATGAGAAAAAAAATAATTCTAGAGCGGACATGGATTAAAAGAAATAGAGGAGCTTAAGAAGATGATGGAATCCCAGCATAGGAAACAAATGAAATGCATAAAACAGATTCAAACAGATATCCAGAATAAAAACTCCATAGAAGGTTTACATAAGAGAATGAGCCAATGTGGGCAGAATATCAGCTATGGAAGACAGGACTGCAATGAGTGACAAGAAAAAGAAAGCTTTCTTAAAAATAACAAGGGACCATGAGAAAACAATCCAGCAGCCACTAGATGATACAAAGAAGAAAAACATAAAACTGATCAGAGTAAAAGAAAAAGCAGAGATAGTACGAATGACATTTTAAAAAAAAACTGTTCACAGAAGTAATGGCAGAAAACATTCCTAACAGGGGAAAAGAATTTGACATACAGATAAGAATATATAACTAACCAGATAATGACCTAAATGAAATAAATTATCATCAAGTCTAGAGAAGTCACTTATAAACAGCTGGTAGAGCTAATGAGAGAGATGTAAAACATGAATGCCCAGCATAGGAAAGAATGGTAATGCATAAAGTTCCAAACGGGGCCTGGGATTTAGCTCAGTGGTGCCACTGACAGTCCAACAAGTGTAAGGTCCTGAGTTCAATATTCCAAACAGAAATGCAGGAAACTAAAACATGATTGAAAGTATGGAGAGCAGAAGTGACCAACTCAAAGACAGAATGTCGGACCTAGAGGACAGGGCTGTAATCAATTATCAGTTAGGGAGAGATATCACAAAACAACAAGAGAATATGAAAAATAGACCTAGAAGCTTCTAGATGACTCAAAGAAGATTAATATAAGAGTAATATGAATTAGTGAAAAGTCAGAAGACAGCACAAAGGGTACCAAAAAAAACTGTTATGCATGTAATGTGACAAGTAATAACAGAAAACTTGCCAGACATGGAAAATGAATTTAACATACAGAAAAGTGAAGCACACAGAATCCTGAATAGCTTTGATCAGAAAAATAATACCATGCCATGTAATAATTATTTTGCCAGAAATACAACACAGGAACAGGATCTTAAAGTCTTCTAGAAAAAAACAATAAACCACCAACAAATTATAACCTATCAGAATTGCAATAGATTTCTCAACACAAAATTTAAAGTCAAGGAGAGCATGGAAGAAGTGTCTCAAGCTCAAAGAAACCAACCTCCAACCCAGGCTATTATATCCTGCAAAATTATCTTTCAGAACTGATGGTGAAATGAGATATTTCTGGGACAAAGAAAAATTTAAAGAAATTCATGACTACCAAACCAACACTACAAGAAACTTCTCAAGGATATTTTCAACTGAAACAGTAAAGCAAACAACGTCAAAGAGCCAATAAAATGGATATATCAGGTAGGACTAATAATTCTGTATGAAGAATGAAAGGGAAACAGAAACAGGAAATTAATATAGTGACAGGACCAAGTCAATACCTATTAATTATAACTATAAATGTAAATGGACTCAATTGGCCAATCAAAAGACACAGATTAGAAAAATAGATCAAGAAACAAAATCTAGTGGTATACTGTACATAATAAACACATTTAACACAAAAAGAAATTTATAGACTAAAAATCAAAGGATGGAAAATGGTATGCTACTCAACATTAACCTGAAAACAAGCAGTAGTAGCTATCCTATTTTTCAGATAATGTGGATTTCAGGTCAAAGTTGATTAAAAGGGAAAAGAAGGACATTACATATTGGTTAACCAAACTATTCAACCAGAAGAAATAACAATTATAAATATATTTGCACCAAAACACCAAGCACCCCACTTTATGAAGCAAACAGTAATGGTTGTAAAAATCATATAAACATCAATTCAATTATAACAGGGGATCTTAATATTCCACTATGACAAATAGATTAACTAAGCAAAAACGTCAACAAAGAAATATCAGAGTTAAATCAAAACCTCAAAGAAACAGATTTAATAGATATTTACAGAGTATTCTACCCAACAACAAAAGAATACACATTCTCATGTGATACTTTCTCCAAAACAGACCACATACTACCTAATAAAGCATGTTCAAGTAAATGCAAAGGAATGAAAATGTTATAATGCATGTTAATGGATCATAGTGCAATGAAGAGCAAAAGAAACCACAGAACTATGCCAACATATGGAAATTAAACAATATACTCTTCAGTAATCAATGGGAAATTAGGAAAGAAATAAGGTATTTCCTAGAATTAAATGATGATGCCAGTACAACATACCAGAACTTATGAGATACAAAGAAAGCAGTCCTATGAGTGAATTTTAGGGTAGTGAATGCCCACAGCAGGAAAATAGAATGAGTCCAAATAAATAACATAATGCTGCCTCACTAAGTTTTAGAAAAACAAGAAGAATCCAAACCCAGAGCTAGTACAAGGGAAGGAAATTATAAAGATCAGAGCAGAAATTAGTAAAATGGAGAAAAATACAAAGAAGTAATACATCAAAGAACTGGTTCCTTTAAAAAATAAATACAATAGACAAACCTTTAGCTAATTTTACAAGAAGGAAGGAAGGAAGAAAAGAAGTAAGTAAAGAAGGAAGGGTACCAATTAATAGAATTATAACTAAAATAGGTGAAATCACCATGGACATTGTTAAAATCAAGAACATTATTAGCAACTATGTCACAAATATATATATCCAGCAATAAAAGAATTCAGAAGAAATGGAGAGAATCCTAGATACATTTGAACTACCAAAACAGAACCAAAAAGACTTAAAAATCTAGAAAAATACAATAACAGTCAATAAAATTGAAACACTAATTAAAAAATACCAAATAAGAAAAGCCCAGGACCTCATGGATTCACAGCCAAATTCTACAAGAACTTCAGGGATGGCTTGATTCCAATATCCCTCAAACTTTTTAATGAAATTAAGAGGAAAAGAATACTTCTGAAATCATTCTCAGAAGCTAACCTTACCCTGATCAAACCAAAAAAGAGAACTGTAGGCCAATTTCTTTAATAAACATAAATTCAAAATCCTTAACAAATACTGGCAAACAGAATGCAACATATCATCAAAAATATAATACACTGTGACCAAGTAGGCTTCATCCCAGGAATGCAAGGATGGTTCAACATCCATGAATCAATCAATAAATTTTTACTCATCACATAAACAGAATCAAGGATAGAAATCACATGATCATCTCAATAGATGCAGAAAAAGCTTATGACAAAAATCCAACATTCATACAAGATTTTAAAAACCTGAAGGAAATAGGTATAGAAGGTCTCTATCTCAAGATAATAAAACCATTTTTGACCAACCTACTGCCAGTAGCATAATAAATGTGTCATTAGCTGTTTCTCTAAAATCAGGAACAAGATGAGAATGTCCATTATCACCTTTCCCAAAACAGGAAAACCAGGCAAGAGAAAGAAATGTAAAGGTATGTATAGAAAAGGACAAAGTCAAAGTAGTATTATCTGCAGATGACATGATCATTTACTTAAAAGAGCCCCAAATCCCCACTAAAAGACTCCTATAATTGATAACCAAATTCATCAGTGCAGCAGGATACAAAGTAAATGCACAAAAATGAATGGAATTCCTACACACAATAGAAAACTCACTGAAAAAAGTAATTAGGAAAGTAATACTGTTCCTAATAGTATAAAAACAATTAAATACTTAGGTACTAATCTAATTAAGGAAATGATTTGTACAATGACAATTTTGTCCCTCTGAAACAGGAAATTGAGCAGGACACCAGAAAATGGAAAGTTATCCCCTGTTCTTAGATAAGTAGAAACAACATAATCAAAATAGCTTACTTCCAAAACTAATTTACATATTTAATGCAATCCCAATCAAAATACCAATGTCATTTCTCACAGATTTGCAAAAACAACTCTAAAATTTATGTGGAAGCAGAAGAGAACCAAATAGCAAAAGCAATCCTGTGAAACAAGAGTAAAATGGGGCATCGCAATCCCAGACTTGAAGTCACAAAGCTACACTTATTAAAACATCACTGTACTGGCACAAAACAGGCATGTGGATCCATAGACCCTAAGAAAGAGCAGACACAACCCCAGGCATATATAGATATTTGATCATTGAAAAAGGAGTCAGAAACATGCTGAAGGAAAGATAGCTTCTTTCCTAAATTATTCTGGGAAATTTGGACATCCATATGCAGAAGATTGAGTCTAGACTCATTTATTTCACGATATACTAAACCAAAATAAAAATGGATCAAAGATATAAATGTTCAAACAGAGACAATTAATCTACTGGAAGATAAAATAGGTACAACTCTTGAAGGCATAGGCATAGGAATTGACTTTCTGAAAAGAACCACAATGGTACAAAAAGTGGGATCATATAAAATTAAATAGCAAACTAAACAATCAGGAGAGTGAAGAGACAACCTATAGAAAAGGAAATTTTTTCCATCTATTGCACAGAAAACTAAGAATACATAGAGAATTTTTTAAAAATAAGACAGCCCAAATGAAAGACCCAATCAAAACATGAGCAAATGAAATTAATAAACGCTTCTCAGAAGAAGTACAAAAGGCAAGTAAAAGCATGAAAAATGCTTATCATGGCTGGACACCAGAGAAATGCAAATCAAAATTAAACTGAGATACTATCTTACCCTAGAAAGAATGTCCATCATTTTTTTAAAAATGTATCAATAACAAATTCTGTTGAGGATTTGGAAAAAGAAACTCTTCCATATTGTTGGTGGGAGTGTAAACTAGTGCAACCACTATGGAAATCAGCTTGGAGATTCCTCAAAAAACTAAAACTAGAAGTTCCATTGGACCCAACTACTCCCCTTCTGAGCATCTTTCCAAAAGAGTTAAAATCATGCCAGGGATTTAGCTCAGTGTTGCCCCCACCTGCCTTGCAAGCACAAGGACCTGAGTTAGATCCTCAGTACCCCCCCCGCCGCAAAAAAGTTAAAATCATCATATTACAGGGATCCATGCACACCCATGTCTATAACAGCACAATTTGTAATAGTTAGAGCATGGACATAGCTTACAGCTTATGTATGTCTATCAACAGATGAATGGATAAGGAAAATGGAATTTATATACAGTGGAGTACCACACTGCCATAAAGAAGGGTCAATCTGAGGCATTCACAGGTAAGTGGATGCAACTTGAGAATGTTCTATTAAGTGAAATAAATCAGTCAAATATGCACTATATGATATATATATAAGATATAGATATCTGTATAGAGAAGAGAGAAGATAACTAGGAAGTAGGAATAAGTTCAAATAGTTCCCCAAAGTACATACTCAGTTGCTTTAAAAATAATTCCATATATATGCTAATTTGTTTCTTTTATACTACTAGTTTATCTTATTTCATTGAAAAGAGAGTTTTGTGTTATTATCTGTTTCTTTCTTTTTCATAAAAATCTTTTTGGCTTATGTCTTGTGCTACACAGTGTATTAACTATTGTTATTCTCTTATCTTGTAATAAAATTTTGCTTTATTTTTTTCACAGAAAATTTAAGAAAACTAGAGGAAATAAATCCATAAGTTGAAATTCACCAAAATGAAAAACGCCTTATTTTGAGACACAGTCCAAAGAAAGACTAAAAAAAAAAAGAGACTGGGAGAAAGTATTTGCAGATCATTTACCTGATAAGTAACTTTTATCAAAAAATTTATAAAGGACTCCCAAACTTTAATGATAAGGAACCAAGCAATTTGATAAAAGGCCTAGACCAAAGACATAAACAACTTAAAACCATGGTGATGTATTTGACGGGTGCTAAAAAGGAAAAGAACGATCCTCTCAAGAGCAGGAAAGAGCATGGAGGCTCTCTCGCATCATTCTGGCTTCGGCAGAAGTAGGACAACTTTGCTGCAAAACAATTCAACAATTTCTTAAATATGCTTTTGTAAACATGATGCATTTGCAGATATGTTTAATATCTGTAAATATGAATCTTAAGTACACATCTGTGCAATCAAACATTATAGTTTTCTGTATTCACTCTGAATGCATATTTCTCCAAAGTATTTTTAGATCAATGTCCCAAAAACTCTATTTGTAATAGCCCAAAGTAGAAAACTCTACAAATGTCCACCAACAGGTCAATGGTTCGATAGGTTATGGTATATTAATATAATGATATGCTACTCACACTAAAGGAATGAACAGGTGCACACTTAATAACATAGATATCACAAGATAATTATGCTGAGTGAAAAAACACACCAAAGTGAGTGTACAATATATGTCATGTCTACAGTATCATAGGAAAAGGAAAACAAGCTTGCAGGAATGTAACTTGCTGAGTGCAAAAACACACCAAAGTGAGTGTACAATATATGTCATGTCTACAGTATCATAGGAAAAGGAAAACAAGCTTGCAGGAATGTAACTTGCAGACAGGAGCAGAAATCGGGAAGGACAGGAGAGAAAGATAACAAAGGAATGCAGGGAGATGCCAGCAGTGGATGGACAGGAGTGTTGTCCTGAGAATGAAGTTGAGTAGATACATAAGATGGAATTATACTCTGTGTCCGGGTAATTGGTAGCAATTATTTCTCCCTAAATCTGGCAGAACAATGCAGAGGTGTGATGAATCTTCATACCAAGGAAGGTCAGACTACCATGGAAACAAAGTCTGCCAGCTTCCCACGGGGTCTTTTGAGAACTAATTCACACCAAGAAACCAAGTGGTAAGTCAGCACCATCAGGAATAAGCAAAGCAGAAAGTGGATTCAGAGAGGGCATGCAGAGGTCCTGATCTCAGAAGGCTGTTACCTTAGATAAAGTCTACAGAAATTGGCTTTTAGGCTACAGAACGACTCCTAAGTTTACACTGAAAATTAAAATCCCTGAATAGATAAAAATGCTCCTATCATTAAATAAGCACCTACTCATCTACCAGAATTTTGCTTTGTAAGAAATGGATCAAAGCTGGAAGCAGAAGAGATGATTTTGTTCTCTGTGAAGACCGACACCTTTAGAAGCCAAGCTAGTCCATCAAAGCCACCTATATGCAGGAGTCACAAATTTGCGGGTTTTTTCTCTTTTGCAAATATCTGGGTGAAAAGCCTTTTCCTGTTGAGTACATCTTAGAGGAAAGATTAGAGGTTGAAAGATGGTGTTTCTTCTGTTTTTTTGAAGCCCCACTCAGTACCTCATCAAGAGTCTTCCTGGACCGTCGAGTCAGGCTGAGGCCCACAGGGTGAGCACAGTCCAGTACGGCCTCTCTGCGCTGCACTGGCAACATCACACAGAGATGGAGGTGGAGGCAGGCGCTGCGTGGAGGGAGGTGCAGGGAGCCAGCAAGGGGCCGGCAAAACCTCTAGCAGCTATGGCCGTGTCTGGGAGCAGGGTCTTTTTCATGACCCTTGGTGAGGCTGAGTGACTGACACAGTCTCGCCCTTTTCCCTACAGAGCTGTTACGCTCTGCATTCGTACTGTCTGTTATTAGAGCTCCAGGAAGAGAAAGCACATGTTTTCTTCCACAATGTTTGTCTAGGATTCGTTTCCATGTCCTCAACCACATTTTAAAATTCCATTTCACCTTTTCAATTTTTGATTCAGAATATACTCTGCTTGCTAAAGAATCTCCAAAAGGACTCTGGCACATATCCTATCTCATTCATTGGACTTAATGTTATCAGTGTAGCTCCTAGAGGTGGTGGTAGTTTTATATAAAACTCCCATCCTCTTGCATGTTCATAATGTGGGTCTATAAAGCATTATCTCAGAAAGTTTGTTTTGAATTTGGCCAAGTACCCCGTGAGACAGGAAAAATCTTATCATTGTCATTGTATACTCAAATTTCAAGAGCTAAAAGCAAAACTTTAGACAAAATAAACAATGCAGTTTATGTGAACAAGGAAGGATTCATGAATTGGGCAGCATGTAGAACCAGGAGAAGTTCAGAGAGCCAGACTTCATAACATGGTCAGCGCTGTGGACACACGAAGCGGAGAGCACAGCCCTGGCTTCACTGGCACCTGACCTGCTGGGCCGGAGTCTGGGACTGGTGGAAGCTCAGTCACTTGTGATTAGCTGAGACCTAGTCACCCACTGCAAAAAGTGTGCTCTGGGGAGAAGTCAGCATTCCTGGAGCCGAGATGCAACATCAGCCTCCCACCAATCACAAGAGGGGAGGCTTAAATTGGCTCACGTTTTCTGAGGATTCAGTCCACAGCAGCTGGCTCCAGGGCAGAGGCAGCGTGGTGGAAAGGTGTGGTGGAGCGAGGTGACTTAGCTTGCGGCAGCTGGGAGTAGAGTGAAGGAACAGCGTGGAGGGGAAGGGGCAGGGACCAGACGTGGACCCCACTTAATGCCTCCTCGACCCCAGGCACTCACAAAAGCCTGCTGTGCGAATCTCTTCAGCTGCTCTGGGCCAGTGATGCTGGCACAGTCAAGCTTAGCCACCATACCTAGCCAGGTGTCAGTTTATTCATGTACTAAATTAGTTACCTGAGTGTGTCTCATTCTGGAGAGGAGACAGGCCCAGGCCCATGACCTCCTGCTTGTTTAATTTAACACAAACATCTTCGAGCTAGTTTGTTACAGTGAGCAGATCCAAGACTGAGGGCTTTGATTTTTCAAAAACAAGGCACAAAACACAGTGGAGATATCAGTAACCTAAAAACCCTGCAAAATACATAACACAATGGCCCAGTGAAATCATTTAGGAATGCAAAATCCAGATGACTTATCCATATGCACCAGGGTCTAGTTCTTGGGTTTTGAGGGCCATCTCCACACGCCTACTTGATTTAGTTTTAGAGAAGGTGTTGAAAGCTTTCAGTACTTGATGAGGTTGACAGTGCAGCTCCGGTACTGACTTGTCCAGCCCCCATCAGCATTACTGATGCTCACTCTCCCCTCAATGTGGTGCTGGATGCTGAGTACTCAGTGGGAGGCCTTAGGGCAAGGGCTGCACTGTCTTGTTGCATTTAGTGATATAGGACAATGCTATATAATGATACACAGTTACGAATTGCAATAAGCCTCAAAAGGGAGGAAACCCTGGAGCACTGTGGTTAGGAATAATAAGTGCAGGTATCTGAGTACTTCTCATTTTCACTGACTATGAAGGTTGCGACGCTTGGTGGAGACGGAAGAAGTCCAACCCAGTACCCTTCAAAATCTAAGCATCAGTAGCATGGGGCGAGGGCGGCAGTTCTAGGAAGAACAGTGATGGGACTGTTGCAGAGCTGCTGCATCAGGCTTGGGGAGTGCTGGCGAGGAGAGCCTGCTGTGTCCTCCCGCCTCCTGGCTGCCTTCTCGGTGGCCAACCCCATTAACCTCTGCTGCCGGCGTCCCTGCTCCATTCTGGTACCACCCAGACTTACAGATGGCAAGCAGTGTGGGACAGGGCTCTCCTGGTTAACTGCTGCCCTGATAGAAAAGGCTTCCTGACCGGATCCGGGTCAGGACAGAACAGAGCCGGCCTGCTGTGGGTGATGGCTCAGGAGGCCATGCTGGCCAGGGGAGGGCAGCAGGGCTGTCACACGGCTCTGGGTTCTCAGGGCCCTTGGGATAGGGGTGCTTCCAGCCCAGCACTCAGGACTGTGCGGGCCTGGGGCTCTTTAAGACATGCTCCTCTGTGCAACATTTAAGGTCTTCTAATTCTCCAAGGATTGGCTGAGGAGGCTTTTCCTGCGTTTTCAAGCTGCCCCTTAGAGCGTATTATACTGTCCAGAAATGATGCTTAAAGTTTCCACAGCTCCCGGCTCCCTGGGCCACATCACCTTGCAGTTGCCCCCAAATTGTTTCTGAATCACGTTTCCTCTGGCACAAAGCTGGAGCCCTCGCTTCCCATTATGCCGTACAATGCACAGCACTCTCGCCTGCTGCAGAGGTGCTTTAATGTCAGAATGAAAAATGATAAAGCAGAAATGAAATCGCAACCACATGTGCTCTGCAGTGTGGCCCTGAGTCTGCAGGGCCCTCGGAGCAGGGAGGAGCTGTGTTTGCCACACCCTGGGGCTGAGAGGGGCCTGGAGGAGGTGACCTGGGGGCAGGACGGCTGCCTTGTGGGCCAGTCCTGCAGTCGTGGTCTCTGGGGGCAGAGGGCAGCACCCCGAATGAGGGCCAGTTGGCTGACCCACAGCCCTGATGCCAGCCCACCCCCTGTTCCTTCCTCCAACTCTGGCCTCAGCTGGATTCCTACAGCACCCTCGGCCTGCTTTCCTACAGGAAATCTTTTAAATCTGTTCTCAAACCTCAAGACAAAGTGATGCATTTTTAAAAATGTAGAATCCCTCTAAATTCTGTCATGATAGTACAAGACCAGAGTCCTCATACAATTTAGAATTTTCTTTGTGGTCTTGCTTTTCATATCCAGAGATTGGAGCAGCAGAGCTTACACTCCTGCCAGCTCCCGTGCCCCTGGATGCCCGTGTGGCCATGCACACCCGTGTGCCCATGCCCACCCTGTCCCTAGCCTATGAGGTCCACACTTGGCATAGCTGACCTAAGGGTTAACACTCAACAAGATCAACTGAGGTATCACTTCCACCGCGAAGTCGATCAGTTCAGGAAAACCAGTATTTCCACCATAGGTCTCTGGACATGCAAGAGCTGACCACAGATACAGTGAATGTTTGCATTTTTAAAAGCTTTGTGATTGAAAACACAATGCCAAGAACAATGGGATAACTATGTCTCAAGCAAGGTGGAGTAGTTACAGGGGGATTCACGGCAATGTGTCTTTTACTATAGTGGTTTAACTTGAACATTCGCCATTTTCAGGCTCATTCTGGTTGATCAAATTTTCGTGGCAATTTCTGTCAAAGAGAAACGTGATGGCGAGTCCTCCTCCAGCTTGTCACCTGGCCCGGAGTCATGTGACTTCTGGTTCTTCCCACATTTTTAAGGTCCAGGCGTCCGGGCAGCCATGGCAGTGTAACTAAAGGCACCAGGGCAGAGAGGAGTCCAGAGCTGCTCCAGGAAGTGGATGAGCGGTTTGAAATAGAGAGGGCTATTCTGAGGGCAATCACGGGAAATGTGTCTTGGTGTGATACTTCTTTTAAAAAGCAAATGTTTATGCATGTTTGATCAAGCCTGTGACCTTTCTTACATCCCTTACCTAATTTCCGGCTGGTTCTAGATATTTCTTTACATGAACTTGAGACGCGCACTTTAACACCGCGGGCCACAGTGGGGCCACGGGAAGCTGGCCTACACCTGCGTGACAGGACCAGCTTCACCCTCCTCTCCTGGCCTCCTGAGCCCAGCCACCATGAGGGCATCTGCACCGCCGACCGGCCCATGCCTTCCAGAGGGATTCGGCAGCGCGCTTTGCTTCTTGCCTCCCTCCACCTCCTGCAGGCTCAGGTTGCTGGGTCCCACGGAGCGCAGCAGGAATCCACAGGGGAGTGAGTGAGGGGCAGAGGCAGTGCGACAGCAGGTGAGAAGAATCGCTCTGGGGCTCTGCGAGCGGAGGGACCTTCTGCCCATTCGAGGACAGGCTGGTGATGGAGATAGAAAGGTGTCAACTTGCATAAACTGCCTCCCAGGCCCAAGTCTGGGGCTCAGGCTTATTTCTCAGAATCAGGGCTGCCTATAAATGCAGGCACATGGGTGCCAAGCAGAGGGCTGAGCAGCGCTGGAGGTAGCAGGTCCTCCCTCTCTCCCGTGGGGACATCAGACACCCAAACCTAGTGGATCTGATTGCCTGTGGCCTGCCCTCTCTCCACCCCCAAGCGTCTGGACTATCACTAAGGGCTCCTGTGGCCTTTGGGCTCCACTGTTATCTGGCACCTGTTCAGGAGTCTTCTTGCCCATCTTCTCCAGTGACCGTCACATCCATGCCAGCTTCATAAACTTGCAATGGGGCTCACGCTCTTCCCAAATCTGGGAGCAGCCCGACTTCCTGTGCACCTGAAATGGGTCTCAGGAAATCGTTTTGCGTCTCTGCTCTGCTTCTGGAACCACAGTGACTTAGCTGATGTAAGAGTGAAGTGATCTTTTGTCCTTCTCTGCTATTTGCAACTTGGCACAAAAATAAAAGCACTGGAGAGTGAGCTCCGTCCCTCTATGGTATTAGCTATTTTCTTTTCTTTTTTAGCCAACAGACTCTCCTCCACTCCCATTATTGGAGGTTTTCTCTGAAGTCATTTGGAGACCGCAGCTCTGCTGTACGGTCGGGCGGGTCAAGCGTGTGTGAGTGGGGAGAGCTCTGCTCAGAGGCTGATGGTCAGAGTCGGATGTGTCAGCCTTGTACCTGCAGAACCGAGAGGGGTGGAGATACAAACAGAAGCAGACCTGCGAGCTGGGATTCGACATATCCAGAAAGCTCAATCCACTTTTTTCAAAATTTATTTGAAAGAAAAATGAAAGGAGATTTATTAGCTTGACAACATGCTGGGTAGAATTATATTTCTTTCTTTAAAATTTCATAATTGCTCTTATTGTCAGTATTTAAGGTACATCTTTTGAATATGTGGAAGACAGGTGCCTTTAACTGTGAGGGCCTGGCAAGATTCTGGAATACCTGGACAGAGGAGGTCTTTGCCGCTGTCCACCGCCAGGAAAAGGAGCTCCAGACTGGCCTGCGCAGTAAGTGAGAGAACCACAGCCAAGTTCTGCGAAGCAGGAAGCCCACTTCCCGGGAGTGCCGGGGACCCACTCACAGCAGAAGCGCTCTCAGTCTCTCAGCCTCCATGGTGCGTGGTTCCCAGAGAAGCCAACGTCCCCAGCCAGCAGACCTGCCTGTGTGCCTCAAAGCAGGCGGGACTTGGATGGGTCAGAGGAAGTAACATTTTAGCTCCATGATCAGCAGATGGATACTGTCAAGTATTTTTCCTGTAACGGCAAAGAATATTTCAGTCTTTTCTTTTGATATCCACAGCGTAAAGCATACTTCTAAACATCTGGTAGTTTCAAAACCGAAACACAGAAATGTACGTTCAGTTGTACAAGAGCGAACAGACTAAGCCTGGAGTGCGTCTCTTCCGTACTCCAAGAGCTACTAACTGAGGTGTTCAGGCAGCCACAATGCTCAGGGTGGCCTGTGAGGACCGGGAGGGGTGCTGGGTGGGGAGGACCCATCTTGACTACCCCCAGCCAAGTAGAGGTAAGCGACTTGGACCCAGCCCATTAACACAACTCCAGCGACAAAGAGGAGGTGCTTGGTTGGTGACTGAGAGTGACATTCTGGGTCCCTGCCCATGGCTACCAAAAAATACTATTAAAAGTCTAAAGAGAGATGCAGGAAGATGGTTGTTTTGTAGGAAAGCATTAGCTCGGACCAACTGGACAGGCAGGAAGGTTGGTGGACAGCCGTATCTCTTTAGTTCTTGCTCCTTTGTATCCCTGGCTCTAGTGTCCTGGTCAGAGAACCTGACATACATGTGTTCAAGACTGCTCTTCATACCCACAGCTGCGGAATGAATGAGAAAGTGCATTTCCAGCGACAGAGCTGTGCTGTCCTGAAATTCACCTTTGGGGACAAAATCAAAGCACATTCTAGGACTGCAGTTTTCTGGACTATGTGGGGTATCCCAGAGTTCTTTTCTTGTTTTGTTTTTTCTTTTTTTCTTTTTTTTTTTTCAGTACAGGGGATCAAACTCAGGACCTTGTGCTTGTAAGGCAGACGGCGGCACCACTGAGCTGAATACCAGGGCTATGTCCCAGAGTTCTTAGCACATTCATATGGGTGCTACAGGCTTTTAAAATACTTTAAACTTAAAAATGTCAAGGGAAGCACAGCTACACGGAAGTAGGGTGCAGGTTGCATGTTAGCTCACATCAGACACCTCTGACAATGCCGTGCATTTGGAAACTACTGAAATCTGTCTGTGTAGTTTGAATCAACCGGGGCAGGAGTGAGAAGGACAGGGCTACCCGACCCAGACTGTGAGCAGTTTCCCAGGGCTCGCCAAGCACCTGCTTCATTAGTGTATAGTGGTGTATTTTAAAGAGTGAGGTAACAGTGCCATTCCTCCCAAGTTATTTATGATATATCATTTTTCTTCAAACATCTATTGAATTATTAACCACAATTCCAAGTTCTTTGGAACTATTTAAAAAATGGAAAATCGAGTCTTTATTCTAGTTTAGGGGTACCACAAAAAATGACCGAGCCACTGAAGGGCACAGCGATTCAAGAAAATCTAGGACACTGCCCTGGACTCCGCTGCTGGAAATCCTACAGAAGGACCACGTTTCAGGTTCTTGTTCCAGGCTGGGCTTCGTCAGCCTGGGGCCCTGGAAGAAGTAATTATTCCACCATTTGTTGGAGAATATTTTCTCCTAGTACTTACTGAGCCAGACACTAAACAAAGCCATTTCAGTTCAGCATGTCGTATCATTCTTCCCGTTCTGCGAGTGAAGTAGGGATTATACTGTTTTACAGATGAGGAAACCAAAGTTCAGAGAGGTTAATAAGTTACTCAAGACACACAGTTTGTAAATGTCACTTGGGTACAAAACGGTTTGGCTTGAAGCTAACGTTCTCCCCCCAGAGCCACACTCTTCCCAGCAGGATGACCAGCCGGACAGGGACCAAAGGCCTGGGCTTTCCGGACAGCCCACTGCTGCAGGGCTGTGGAGAGGCTGACAGCGCACACGAGTACAACATGTGTTCTGAGAGCATGGGACAAACGGGTCCCAGAAGCCGGATGCACAAACACTCAGTTCCACAGACCTCACCTCTTCTTTTCCCCTTTTGAAGACACATGAAAACTATGTTCTCTGCTAGCCCACAGTGAAGTCCCAAGGACTAAGTCAAGTCCTGGCTTCTCCCAGTTCACAGAGGACAATCCCAACAGCTCCGCAAAGGCATCCACAAACCACCAGCCACATGCCTGGGGTGTCTGAGATAGTTCTGACTCTGTCAGGCATATCTATTTGCATAAAATATTTAGATATTGCATTTCTAATGCTTTTAACAAAAAAAAACCTTTAGAGTATAAATATGTTTCTCTTAACCTCAGGTTTCTAATAAAAGAGAATGAGAAAGGAAAGAAATGCATCATGTTTTACATAAAGGAAATAGCACCAGGCAAACCTTGCTAACTATTTTAATGGCTTAAACATTCATTTTCACAAGTTTTCTTTAATTTTCTTAACTTTGTTCCTTTTGAACTGACTCAGCCTTCATGTTTAATCCTTGGAGCTTTCAAGGAACAGCTCACAGAAACTTATACACAAATATAACAAACATTTCAAACAGAGCGCAGGAGAGCCCTGACAACAGCTGCTAGGTTTAGCACTAATAGTTTTGAAAGATTTTGGCTCCGAGGTTAAGAGTATCTTATGACAATAAGCAGGCTTTGTATATAATGTCAACAGTCCTGTTACAGCATGTCCAGTTTTAATTTATTATTTTTCATTTGTATAAGACAAATAATATAATTATGGATGTCTGGTTCATGACATTCAGTTTTTCAAAAAAGTCCAAAATCAATCATGTTTTTAACAAATAACGACTTAGAAACCTCTGGCCTGTATGTCTGGTAATAGCTACAATTTGGCCTGACTGTGGTAATGTGCTTCAAGTCTGTGCATTTATTTTGTTCAGATGAGTGCCGCCCTGGTTCTTCTGCAGCCATGAGGGATCGAACTTCCTCTGCACTTGCTTGGCCAGCGGGGTCAGGGTTGATTCGCCACAGCCCGAGGGGGCGGAGACCTGTGCGAGGAGGCTGCCCAGGGTGCAGGTCAGCATTACAGTCAGCCTCTGGGGCTTTGAAGCCATCCAGGCCCATACAAGAAGGTCACACCCCCCCACACGTGCAGGAAACACGTGCGCACACAGGTGGTTCTGTAACTAATGCCCCTTAGGGGCCTGTGTGCAAACTGTCAGGTCCAGAGCCCTATGTGTGAGGAGCAGAGGCACAGCTGGCACAGCTGGGAGAGGAACTCGGCAGGGACGTGGGAATCCGGGGCTGTCCTGGGAAGCAGACAGGGCTGGAGTGGGGCTTTCGGAAGAGGAAGCAAGGGTTGGGAATGGTTCTCCTCTCACAAATACTCAGGTCAGCAGGGAGCAGGGGTACTCTGGGAGGCTGAGGCAGGATGATTCCAAGACTGGCTGGGGCAAACTAAGAAGACCTTATCTCAAAAGACACAAAGCAATTTTGTAAAGGCTGGGGACATAGATCAAGGAATAGCTTCAATCACCAATACTTAAAAGAAGAAGAGGAATACATAAGTCACATTCGGGTGGATCACACAGGGCCTCAGTTTGGTGAGGTGAGCAGGAAGCTCTGGGGCCTCCTCCCGAGTGCGTGCTGGCCTGCACACTGTTCTCCACACAAAATTTCCAGTTAATATAAGAGAACGAATCTTAACTATCCTCATTTTTCACGTCAAAAGCTGGATTAATGAATTTTCCTGAATACACGGCTAGTACAGGGAGCACACCCAGACCTTCCTCTTGAAGGGTTTGCAGCCATCCCCACCTTCCTTTCCGTCTGTGAGCTGTGAGTGGGCTGAGGAGGCAGAGGAGCCAGCCGGAGAGGTGCTTCTGTGGGCCGAGCCACCCTCGGAAGGCGGAAGCGCACAGCTTCCCTGGGCTGATACCCGCGCTGCCTCGGAGAGATAGATGCACCCGGGTCTCCTAGCCTTAACCTCGCATTTGCTATCTACATTCGTAGGCAGGTGTCTTCCAGTTAACTGAGCCCAGACACACTTGCACACGCACACACAGTGCACATGCACAGTGCGCATGCACACAGTGCCCCAGTTTGTGCTAGCTCTGACATCTTCTTTCCTAACCTCTGATACTCATTTGCCATCTGCCTCGAGAGCGCTGCTTGCCCGGCTGCAGCCCGGTGTTTTCCCCACGTAACTAACAGACTGCAGTCCTAACCTTACACCGATCTCGCTTTTATGATCTTTGCATCACTCTAGTGCACCAGTTGCCTTTGGAAACAAAAACCTCATTCTTTTTACATCTGTTTTCAGAGGTGATATTTCCAGTCACAAATTACAGTAATCTCAGGGATGCTGACAATGAATGGAATGCTGTGCAGTCCTCCCGGTGGGGACCAGGTTCGATAACCAAATGTCAGCACTGGGGCCGGACCCTGGGGCCTAGTCAGAGCCTGCTCTGGATCTCCTGCTCCCGTCTTTTATTTAGGTAAAAATGTCCCACGTGGCTTACAGCCACTTTCAGTCTTTGCAGAGATGGATGCTCTGTGATTTTATGCACCCAGCGAAGATGAGAGAGATGTCTACAGCCTCAGAACAGAGCTATGTACTCGGGCGGTTTCCACCGGCACCGAGACCCCACCTTCAGGGACACTGTGCCGTCACTACTTCTGAGCTTCCTGAGGACGCCAGTCATCTCTCGTCTGTTGGGTGTACAGTTCTTGGTCTGCGCACTGAATGGACACAGGTCACACCTACAACACTCGCTGTCACGAGCTCTGCACCTTTGGCTCGCTCAGGGCTCGGCCTGTGCTACTGGGTGTGAGGCCTGCGCCCAGCTCGCCTGCTGGTCCCACCACACTGCCTTCCGCCTCCCAGACCCAGCACAGGATGGGTCCCAGGCAGAGCAAGCTGAGCGCAGCAGAGAGTCCCGGCAGTGTGGGACGCAGCAGTCAGGCACCGGGCCGCGAGGTTACGGCTCACCTCGGCCTCTAACCCGGTGTGGGCCACAGGCCCCTGGCCGGCCAAGGGCAAGAGATGGAGAAAGGGATGGGAGAAGGTTTCCAGTGCCTTCGCAGTATGCACAGCGCCCTGGATCAGGAAGCAGGACACCTCCTGCTCCCTAAAAATAAGCAGTGGCATGAAATCCCGTGCAAAGAGCCGTGTGTTTCTCCCTGGGTGCCAGACGACTGTGTGCACAGAGGTGTTTCGGTGCGGTGTCAGGGCACCGTCCCTTGCTGACAGAGGCCTCCACGGCCCTCCTGTGGAAGCCACCCTGGCCGGGAGAGGCGCCAACCGTGGTGAGCTTGACTGGGATGAGAAGAGCTCTTCCCTGAGTGTAAGTCCCAGTGCGGCCCTCGGACCGTTCGTGCCGGGTCCTCCAGGCCGAGGAGCGTCAGTGTCCTTCCGTAGGCAGCTACAGACGATAGGGAGCAGGGACAGCGGGAGGCCACTGCAGTTGTGTGAAGTGTGTAAGCTCCGCAGCGATGAGTCAGTCCCGGAAGTGTAGAGGTCCAGCACGGCCGGAAGGAAAACGACATTTGCTGACCACAACGAAGTCTCGTGAGTGACCCCCCTGCAGGGGCCCCCTCAGGCTGGGGACAGTCACAGTGCAGTGCACCGCTAGAAAACTGCCACTGCAGCTGCCGCTTACTGCCAGAGCTAGTTACAGCCCCTAGCAGCTGGTTCATACGGCCCGCTTCCGGTCTTTCCGGAAGAGAGTAGGAATTTTGTCTATCAGGGTTCTACACCTATTTCCTACCATTTCAGTTTATCTAAAGTGTGATCTGCTACATTTCTGACGATCTAACTATTATATACTATTACATATTTACCAAATCACACACTTGCTGGCTGCCGCAGTGGTCTGCAAGCCATGTGTCCCCTATGTGCTCGTATTAATTTCTATACATTTTTTTTTTCCTGAGGAGTATAATTAGTCTAGCCTTTAAGCATAAAAACTCAATATATTGGAATAAAATTCTATGGTATATAAGGGATATAACACCTGTGCAAGTGAGAAAGCAATTCACAAATATTTTCAACTGTTAAAGTATGTTGGGTGCACGCGTGCGCGTACGTTTGTGTGTGTGTGTGTGTGTGTGTGTGTGTGTGTGTGTGTGTGTGTGTGTGTTTTGAGACGGGATCTTGCTTTCCAGTCCAGGCTGACCTTGAACTCACTATGTAGCCTGGGCTGGCCTCAAAATCACAGCAATCCTCCTACCTTGGCATCCTGAGGCATGTGACACAATGCCCTGTTTGGCAAGTATATTTTTAAAGGATTCTAGTGCATGTCAAATTGTAAGTTCTTAAATTGCAATGGACAAAATTCCTTCAGTGACTGAACTCTTCTAATGTTCAAATTTTACCATATGCTGGCAATTACATTCTTTGGAATGATCTCAGTTTATGAAGAAGCATTTTAAAACACCACCAGAAAATGATGTGCGACAGCATAAAAGCATTGTGACAATTCACACATATTCAAAGGAATTACAATGGCTTGAAGACACGGCTGTTGACGCCTTTCCTATTGGGTGCTGGGCCTCATGGCCCCTTCACCTTGCGGGCAGACTTTCACACTAGGAACTTGCTGACACCACTGTGGTTATGTGAAATGGACTTTCCTCACCACTCCGCTTCACATGAGTTAGTAAAGTTCTTGGCCACAGAAATGGCAATAATGGCCTCACTCCTGCCCGGACGCACTTTCACTGTAAAAATAGGCAGCGACTCTGCTCAGGAAATGAGAACAGAGTCATTGGATGTCGGGGGACAGGAACTCGGGCTCCACGCCCTCCCGGGGGTCGACTGTGCCTTGGTGTCCGCTTTCTCCAATGATACAGGCCCAGGGCTTTTAGTCATCACATGCAGGCAGCTGGAAGTTACTCCTGCTAAGTGGTGATCATCACATTTGTACTGAAACTTTATCAGTGGTAGAAGGAATTTTCTCCACTTGGTGACTTACCAGATTCCTTGGGGGACTCTGATTGCTGAGGGTTGGTTATACTCACTGTCAGCAAGAGACAGAATGCTATTGTCTGGCCCTGGACCAGGTGCACATATATATCTTGGGAAAGGTAAAGAAGTTGGCAGCATGCAGGAACTCATGGCTTGAGTGAAGGAGGGGCAGCCCCCCAGAGTCTTTCTACTATCAAAACAAGAAAGCAGATGTCGAACATATACAAACAATAATTATGCATCACAGACAGTAATGATTTTCAGTATATCCTGTGGCAAATTCCAGATAGTTCTCATCGCAAGGACATGAGAAGGTATTTCTACCTGCTCATTGATGAGGGCATTGAGATTAAAATCTTAAGCTTAAGTTGCTTCAGCCAGGGAGGAAGGACGTTGTGTCACCCACAGTTTGGAAAGTATTCTGATGTCGTAGTTTGCTTCAGTCATTTCTCTAGATGAAGATAAGAGACAATAGTGATACAAATCAATAAATAGCAATTATGTCTCACCTAGACGTTGAAGAGGAGAGACAGAGACAGAAGGTTTGGAATTACGACAACAGAAGGAATCTTTGATGCCCGAGGGTGACCCTATTGTGCCAGAAATATGCGTGACATAGATACCACCCTCACAGTCATACTAATCAAAATGCTAAAATCAAGACAGTACGCAATTTAAACGTGACAACTTCACAAATGGAATCCTAATTTCAATACTTTCTTTGGTTCTACAGCATATGAAACTTTTATTTGGGAAACCACCAAAATAACTATGAAAGAGAAGCAAAAGGTATTATAGACATAAAGATGATAAAACATTTGGAAAAAGCCATTTCAAGGGAAATAGTTATTATATCATTCAATACATTTTAATATATTAATGTGTGATCAAGATTTCATGACATGAATTAAGACAGTATAATGAATTTATGTATATTTTGAAACTTGACCAAAAAATGTTTGCAAATCTCTGTAGGGTAAGATAAGCAGATCGTAATAAAGTCAAATTTATAAACATAGCATTCTAAGGCATGGTTTTTATGGCCTAATTCATAATAAATATGTACAGTGGTATCTCCATTCATGAACTTAATTCTTTCCATAATTCTAGTCACAAACCAAATTGGAGGAGAACCAAATCAAATTTCCCCATAAGGTCAGCACTGAACCTAAGCACTGAATTTGATCAGCTTCTTATTAATTTGGTTTGTGACCAGAATCATGGATAGAATTGTGTTCGTGAACTGAGGTGCCACTGTATTATTAATATCTCTGGTAGAAATATTTGATGTGAAATAATTGAATTTAACTACACATCCTCAGAAGAAAATGATAAAATATATAGTTCCATGAACAGTAGAACTGATGCTAAAAGAAATCCTGTACCCACTAAGATGAGTTAGCACATGACTACATATTTAATAAAAAGTGGTTAGAAATGTGTGAGCATCTCCTTCACAAAATAAACTTGCAGACTGGTCATTATTTAGGAAGTGGCACTTTTCTCCAAAGAGCAGTAATATGAGAGAACACCTTTGGAAAGTTAGTTGATTTTAGCAATTAATAGAGGTTAGACAGGATGGTGAGTAAAGGGAAGCTGGATGTGTTCAGAGTACATCACATGCATGTATCAAAAAATCACTGTAAATCTCATTAATATGTACACAATACATTACAAACAACGGTTGTGAGAACACAAGTATCAATAATTGATTTGGAAACTACAAGAATAATTTTTACACCAATTTTATATCATGTAGCATACAGCTTTATGATACATAGTTTAACTTACTTGCAGCATAACAAATTCTTAATGCTTTCATTTCACAAATTGATTTGTTTTATTCCATTAAAAGTCAAATAGCTTAGCACTGCTGGACAAAGAGATGTAGAACATTGTCCGGACGGAGGCAGGCAGAGGCTATGTCTTGTAGACGGGACCAGTCCGATAACAGAAGGACGATAATTTCAGCAGATAGTACCAGAGGAGGTGCTATTTCCGATGAGCACAATAGTAGAGTTTTAAACACACGAACTGAGTGAGGAGTGTTCCCAGCCCATTTAGTTAGCATCAGAAGGCCTGCAGGATGGGCTGGGGAAAGAAGGGAGATAAAGGTCAGGTCTCCGGTATGCTGAGCACTGCGTGGAATCAGCGCTTCTGACTTCTGTTTACAACAGACTGTTTATTTATTTTTGGCAGAACAGTACACAGGAGCCTTAATTCCTTATCTGTCAGAGGTGATAAACAGTTCCTTAAGAGTTAGAATCTCATCCCTTCTGTAAGATGACCTTACACAGGGATGGGCCTACTGGAGATGAATGAAAAGCGGATTCTCACTGGGGAGGGAATTCTGACCCAGTCCCATGATCAGTATGCGAAATTCTACAACTCACTAGAAACATTAGTATAAGAATTGAGTGAAAATAATATAATTTTTCTAAAAAAAATGTACTCTGCTTAAATTTGCTTATTGAACTGTTCTTTAGGATTTAAAAATAGCAGTTACAATGAAATTTCCCCAAGCGTATTACACTGAATTTTATTAATAAGAATGCAAATGACAAAGTTCACCTCATCTTGCAAGACACAGCACACGTGCTTTACTTCCATGTCTAGTCGTGAGCATTTGCTGGAGTTCAGAGCACTTAGTTCCTTGTATATTTTTTGGCTCATATGAAATCCAAGGTAATGAGCTTTAACACTACAAAGACTCTGGAATGCTTTCAAAAACATTTGCTTCCCACAAGACAAATTAGCTGAACCGAGCAATAAAATGTGACATTAAGCATTCAATACTCCCATTTTTATGTAGTCCCAGGTCAGCAAGAAATGACCCCATGGGGGGCATTTCTCTAATGCCCTTGTTCAGAGTTCTACTAAAATCCTGTCTTTAAGAAGCTAATCAATAGTTATTTATGCCTCCGAGACACCCAAAGAAAGCCTGCTTCATAAATTGAATTTGAGGCATTTTGGAAGCTTTGGGGCCTGACGTGGTTTATAAGGACCCTCTGTCTGTGGCCCACCCTGTGTGCACACATATGTGTCTACGTGTGCCTTTGCCATTTGTCACTTTTACTTGTTAAGGATGGAATCCTAAGGTCTCGAAGAAAATGTCAAAGTTGTCTAACGACCCTTGAAACCCTACTGCTTTGATTTGGAAAACACTCAGGTTTAGACCGCCCACCTGTTGAAGATCTCATTTTCTCAATACAGGATATGCCCATCTTTTTATGTTCTATTATAGGCAAAACATTTCTTTCCGTGAAATGCCATGGGAATCTAAAGGAATGAGGTCGGGAGTAAAGAAAGATTAAACCACTGTCTAGGTCTGTTTTCTGCTGCTATAGAATGGTCAAAGTCGGTCTGGCTGTGGTACTGAGGATGGAGCCTGGTGCTTCACGACAAGCATGGAGGCTGTCGTGGTGAGGGAGCGCACAGAGAAAACCAGACGTTGGGGAACTCACCCTCCACTTCCTGCAGCGACGGCCCTGACCTGGTAACATGGGCAGAGCTCTCGCGACTGACCACTTAAGACTGTTGTGATGTCAGTAAAACTCAGCATGATTTTGGGAGAGGACATCCAGCCACTGCAACCAGTCTGACCCAGATGAGCCGGGAAGCGTGGGTGTGCCTGGGAAGGCCAACAGTAGAGGGCTGACGAAAGCAGAGAGATTCAGGTCCCCAGAGCTCATCACACAGGTGCAGCCCCGGCACCTCCACACGAGGGGCAGAGAACAAAGCAAACAGGGCCAGAGCGTGGGCAGAATGTCTGTGAGACAGAATGTTGTAAGTGCGGGTTTAACGGGGGAGGATGGTCCTAGCAGAAACTGGAGAACAGAGAAGGCAGATGCAGGGCCGGGGATTTGGCTCAGCGGTTCTTCGGCCCACCTCGCAAGCGCCAGGACCTGAGTTTGATCCCTGGTACCAAAGAGAGAGAGAGAGAGAGAGAGAGAGAGAGAGAGAGAGAGAGAGAGAGAGAGAGAAAGAGAGAGAGAATAATCCCTACCCTTTACCTCACATCTATACAAAAATTAACACAAAATGAATGGATCATGACCTAAGTACAAGAAATGGCTTCTCGACTCTGGAATAAAATATCTCAGCGATGCTCACACCTCTCCCTGTCTGCTGTCTCAGGTGTCTGCCTCGGGCCCCTGTATCCCAGCAAGTCCTCCACACTTCAGTCTGTATGTGCTCTAAGGATTCCAAGTTTTTTCTTTTTTTCATGCCAAGGCCCGGTTTTAAAACTGTCCTAAAAGATAAAGTAGAAAGAAAGGACATTTATTTTTGCAAATTCAAATTTTTTATGAAATTTTACCTGAACTGTTTCCTTCAAATTAGAAAAAAACATATTCTATAAAGAACCCTAAGAGGGTCCCTCAGTTAGGCTGTTTCGTGGACCTCAAAATTATGTGTCTTCTTCCCTTCATGCTACTCTAATCCTTGGTTCATTAATAGTGAGGATAGGAAACTGAAAGACACCAAGGAGAGCCTGGCCATCAGCTGAGTCATTTCCAACAATTTACACGGGTCTGTTTGAAGAGATCCAAACAGTCCCCGCTTCAAGGGGTCATCTGGCACTTGGTGCTCCTGGAACAAAAGCGGGCTGGTGATCAAATTCTGGTGGAGAGTGTTGAGACTGCCCTGGTGTCGAGACACCCTGTGTCTTTCTCTGTTACAGTCCAGAGAGCTGCAGTGCGATTATTTCTCAGGGAGAAACTCAGTGTTGACCTCCTTTCCTTCTCAGCTCTGTTATAATCTGCCTTTGTTTTGGGTGCTGCAAAGAGACCCACTTCCTTTACAGATCTGAGCTACCTCCTGGAGGTTCTGCACACATTGATCACTTTCACTGAGCATGGCCAGAAACTTGAGATCAGCAACCACGACCTCATTTGCTCTGGTGGGAAAGACAGCTGCAAGGGTAATGCTGCAAAGTCTGGCACCCTTCTTAACAGATTTTGAAGAAATCTAATGGTCATAGAATCAGGGCAAAAGTACAGCAACAAGAGGAAATTGCCAAGAAGCTAGCAGACTAGAATAACAACCAGGTAGAGGCGGCTCGTGGATGAGCAGGAGCCCTAGCTGTGTGTCCTGCTAGTTCTGCCTGAAATGCTCTGGTGTCCTTTGGAGTCCATCAGGCTTCTCCTAAGTAAAGGGATATCTGAAAACTCATTCTTTGTCTTTCTCCATTGCTTTAGGCTCTAAACTATCCACTGCAATTCGATTTTCACAAGTGAATGTGTCAGCCAACCACCAAAAGTCCACACTAAAGGATGCAGCAGAGCCCTTCTCTCTTGGCCTAGCCCGAAGGGCAACAAGGCCGCGCATGCAGAACGAACTGGGCCAGCAGTCACCCTTGCTGATGGAGGAAATCACCAGCGTGGATGGGAAACAGGTCCACTTCACGGCCAGCCGGAGCAGAGTGACTTGAAGGGACGATGATGAGAACTAAAATTTAATTAGTCCAGGGGCTCTCAATATTGTTTAGTTAGTAGAGTAGCAGGCAATCCCATTAATACCACTATAATAAGATTAGAGACTGTTAATGTACATATGTAGGTATATTTAAAATACATTATTTTGTAATGTGTATTACTTTCTATGGGATCATACCAGGTTAAAAGGTAGTAGCTGCTCCCTAAAGTGATAGAAAAAAATACACTCTGAAAACAGACTCGAAAACGTGGCGGTGGTCTGAGTGGCAGCTGCCTGTGGACTAACGCAATGATGGCTGATGTTGGTTTTCTGCAGTCACATGATGGAAGAATCAGTAATTAAGCCAAATGCTGAAATCTGGGAGGAAGCTACACATAAAATAATATTCTCAGATTTTGCCAAAGGAAGCAACTTTGGAGAAATTTAAATACACATCAAACTCCGTGCCCTCCCTGCCCCACGGCAGTGCTTAGAGAGCTTCTGGAACACGCTGGGGCAACCCTAGGTGTGTTACCTCGTCACTTACTTTCCAAGCCCTTGCAGACAGTTTCTGTGTCCTGTTCTTCTGTTCCCTCATCCTGGCAGGCAGTCTTCACTCAGGCCCTTGTGGAGCTACTGTGAGGAGGGTGGCAGATGGGGTCCCTGACCTACCAGGTCACTCCGCGTGCAGGCCACCTGCCTGCTAAGCTGGGGTTCACGCCTTTGCTAGACACTGGATGAAAGGCGCTGTAGGCACGAGGGTGGAGGCTTTCCTCAAGGTGTGGTGATCCCATCACAGAGCTCCTGGGAGCAAGGAAAGGAGTAGACGGTGCAGGGACCTGTGTGAGCCTGTCACGCCTTCCCACTTTAGGCACTGGAGGCGGCTTCTGCAGTGCTTTCTGCTGTTGGCCCTTACACTTGAGTGCACGTCCCAGAAGTCGCCCAGTGACACTGTGTCTGCCAACTCTGTGCCTCAATGTGCAACTCGACAGTTTCCCTGCCCTCCCCCTGTGGACACACACACACACACACACACACACACCACGCTGGCTCACGAAAATGTTTGTTGGTTTGGTCTAATGAATAATTAACCAACTGCAAAGTGTTCTCACCATAAAGCACAACTTCTTCCAGAATGTTTTCTTCCTCAAAAATTCAGAGTGTCGTAGACTGAAAAGTTGTTTCCCCCAAATTCATGTGTTGATCTCCCACCCATGCAGGCAAAGGTATTTGAAGGTGCGGCTCTTTGGGAGTGGTTAGGTCATGGAAGTGCAGCTCTCACAAATGCAATCAGTGCCCTCACAGCAGGCCCTGGAGAGCCTCAGCCCCTCCCCAGTGGGCGGAAGCAGGAAGGCAGTGTCCAAGAGAGTGTGAGGCCTCACAGCCCTGAATTTCCACAGCCTTGATCTTGGGCTTTCAGTCCCCAGAACCATGAGAAATGTGTGTTAGTCATTTATAAATAACTTGGTTTGTAATTTGTTTCTCAGTTTGAATAGAATAAGTCAGCAGGCAACTCTAGCTTACAACACGATTAATTAAATACTGTTAGCCTTTCTATTCAAGAAAAGCTCATACAACATAGAAAACCAATAATCATCATATATTTAAAATTTCCTTATATAGTTTATTTCATTAGAATAATACATGTTAGATGTACTTCAAAGTATTTTGTCTTGTGCTACTTATTACAACACCTCAAGTATTTATAAGAACACCTCAGTCACTGAAAATCACTTAGCTGAAATTCTATGGAATGTGACCATATTCCCACTTTTGGGAAATACAGGTACCTGGCAAATTTCTTTTAAGAACAAGTGAATATATGTATGTATTTCCATACAGTTATTGCTTCCTGCCAGATTTAATCACCCATTGCAGGGCAGACACCCTCATGAAACAAACCGCCCCTCTTGCTTTTCATCCTGTGGCTGGCCTGTCTTTCATCCTCTGTGCTAGCCTGTTGTATAACAATGGTGAATCAGTTTCTGGGGAATAGTATGCACTTCACAAATATACTTCAAGGGGGCTGGGGATTTAGCTCATCGGTTCTGCCGCCTGCCTCGCAAGTGCAAGGGCTGGAGTTCGATCCCCGGTACCAAAAGCAAACAAACAAATATACTTCATGTGCTTTGAAGGTATTGGAAAGTAGCATTCAGAAAACCCAAAAGGTTCCAAGGACTTCTATAAAAGGGGTTATGTAAGTCTGCATACCAGTGAAGCTCAGTTACTCCACCATAAATGAAGGATTCCGAAGACATAACTAAGTCCCCTTCTAATGGTGATGCCCTGTGCCACTCTAATCTCTTCTTTTCATGCTGGACATAGATAGCCATGAGGCAATGTTTATCTGTGCTCAGTTCCCGGCCCTGCCTGGGAAAGCCACAGTGAAATGTCCTGCCTCCTGTGTCAGAGGCTCCTGATGAACGAGGTGGCCTCTGTAGCCACTGGGCACCCTATGGTGACCACTGTGGCTCTGGCAATGACTGCACACCCCAGCAAAGCTGTCCTGCTGGCCCTGCTTCATGACCTACAGGTAGGACTTTTCAGAGAAAGTTTTCATTTTCCTGTCCCTTTCCTTCTGGTTTGCATTAACTTCATCTCATAAAATAGGTTTTTGTGTTCACTTTGTGTTTCCATGGATCCCCAGAGATTCCAACTTCACTTTAGCTAAGTCTTTGGGTCCAAACAGGTGTCCCACAACTAGGCAGGGCAGAGTGAGATCATCAATATTCTAAGTAGACCCTAGTTCTAGTCCAGCAGAAGTTCTAGTCCATACCTCGAATTCGCAGAAAGGCAGACCACAATTTCTTGCTTGCTGGCTTTGATACATAAACAGAGGGATGTCCACCCCTATGGGCCACACGATGGATTCACAGGTCCTGCCTGTCCTGCCTGCAGCCTCCACCATGTCGGAGCACAGCTTTGCTGGTCTGCCTCCCACATGTGCCCTGTACCCGGAGGGAAAGCACATAACATTCAGCAGGGTCTTATAAGGCTTTTTCTAAAGACCTTCCACATCCCAGAAATTAGCCCAGGCAAATCTGCTTCTCATTATTCTGATAGTCAATGATTTATGCACTCATACTTGGGGGAGGGTAGAGTACTGACAAAAGCGAGCCATTTGGTGTGTTATTAACCCTTCCAGGAGAAAGTGCCGTGGCTCTTCTCTGGAACCAGTTAAGTCACCAATCTAGTTCCTCTCTCAGTGAATCGCCCCTTTCCTTGGGAAACACATTATGTCATTTTCTTGGACTCCTGGCATTTTAACTATCAGTATACACAAAAACAAACCCTTCAGTCCACATTTATATAGACAGGGTCGCCTTCCTCTGTGGAATACATATATGAGTCCTGCTTTCTTCCAATTACGCTGAAATCTTAGAGGACTTCCCCCACTGGTTCAGATCCTGAACAATGGGTTGGTCAAATTAAGTATGTAGGTAGTGGGCTCTTTGATGAGAAAGACTTTCCACAAAAAGAATCTGCCACTTAAAAATGTCACTTTTCTACATATTAGAAAATGTTTCCTGCTTTAAAATAGCTGTCAATTATATAGACAAACAGCTGAACATGAATTGTGTGTGAGGTTAAGTGTGTGGGGGACTGGAGGAAGGACTAAGAGAGCTTTGCAAAGATCGCCCTCTCCATCATGCGTTGATTAGAACAGAGTCCAATGAGGATTTCCACGTGGGGAACTCAAAGTCTTGAGGAAACCATGAAGATCTTCCCTTCTTTCTGAGAGACAGGCTGTGGTGGATCATGAACAATTAGATCCTTGGAAAAGGGAGCTACTCCGAGATGTCCTCAACTGGCTTCTGCCGTGACATCAGAGAGACAGGTGGAACGTCTGCCTGGATGCTGGGTCCGCCACCTGAGGCCTGAGGCACTGGAGTCTGTGCTGGCCCAGCCAGTGTCCAGGAGAAGCAGCAGTGGATGGATCCTCAGGAGCCTGGCAGAGCGGGGTTCGAGGTCCAGCCTGACTACCACCCACATGGGAAGGTGAGCCCGCCACAGACACCCCAGAGAGCAGCAGTGGGGAAGAGCTCTGTGGGAGCTTTTCTGGCACCAGCAGCCCCCACAAGACTTCAGACATGCCTGTGCTCATGCTGCTGTGTGTGCATGGATGGCAGAATAGCAGTTTGGTGGAGTTAAGTGGTTCGTGTCTCAGAGTCCCGGATTTCGGTCAAGTGTGATCCTGGAAAGGACAGGCTGACTGCATGTACAGAGTCATGGTATCTGGAAGGTGACCCACCCCACATGTGTGGCCACGGCAAGACTGGATGCCAGCTGGCCCATCACCTGCAGGCAGAGTCTGCCCTTGCTGCTCTAGGCCACAGGGCAGTTCTCATCAGGAGCACACATGAAGACGTGGGTGTAGCCTGTAGAGAAATCTCCCCTTTCAGCACTGAGCTGGCAGCATCTCTGGCCTTTCTGACGGCAGCTATAGCATCCTGGACTATAGCACGTGACTTTAAATACATGCTCAACAGCACGAGCGGAGGGAAGTGCAGCCCATCCCCTGGTGTCTTGTGATCACCAGAATCCAGACAGTGAGTGAGAGCGGCTGAGAGGATGGGCCCCAGCGTACTTAGGGGAATGGGAGCCCCAGAGCTGCTCCCTGGGACTGCACCCAGAGGCCCAGAGTTACCACCTTGTGGCAGGCTGCATGGCCAATTTGCAGCCCCCTCTGAACTCCTTTTCTGTAGTTGCTGTCAGTTTCCCACACAGTAGCGCCTTAGGCCACCACAGATATGTTACCCTAAAGCATTGACCCAAATCTGAGGCTGAACTCAGAAGGAGGAGCGTAAGGCTGTGTTCCCTGTGCAGACTGCAGGGCATGATGGATTTCCTTAGCGCCCCTGGCTCCTAGGGACCAGTACACTCCACTGCTGTGGCACCTTCCCTTTCAGTTCAGAGCCCACAGGGTCAATCCTGTCCCGCTGCAGCTCTCTGAACCCATTTCCTCCTCCCCTTTCAGACTCTTGTGATTGTACTGGCTCCACCTAAACCATCCAGGGAAATCGCACTATTTTAGGGCCAGGGGGTTAGCAACCTTAATTCCAGCTGCTGCCCGAAATCCCTTTAGGATTAAGACTTGGACATCTTGGATATTATTCTTTCTGTACCAGTTAAGCACCGCCTTTTTACCAGCCGTTCAACTGTGTTGGGGTCACAAAAGGAATCTATTGCAGGGGCTTTCTGGTCTGCAGGCAAAAAATAAAAGCACCGTGGAGTGGGAGAGCAGCCGAAACACCCTAGGATAGAATCAGAGCTCCTGTCCCAGCTCTGTAGGAGGCAGGCGGCACATAGAGAAAGGCCTTCTTGAATGAAAGACGTCATAGGCTGTTCCCAATGATATAAAAGGCACCTGTTAGGTAAGTAACTTAGCTAATGAAATCTACCGATAACTGTGAAGGTGATGGCAGCTGAATGGGGAACTTACTTACTCATTTACCGGATACGTGCTGAGGGCCTAGGCTATGTCATGACACATGCTAGGATCCAATCTGCGGTGGGTGAGGCGCACAGGCCGCTGCCTTTTTGGTACTTAAAGGTCTGCAGAGGAAGCATGAAGTAAGCATGTGAAAAATTACTCATGAAAGAGGCTTGTGAATCTGTCCAGAGAGGTGATGCTTTTCAGATCCCAAGTGCTACAGGAAGAGAACAAATCTTCCATCTCCCTGAATTCTTGATGAACAACAGATGCTACCCTGAAGTTTGTCATCACAAAGCTGCAGTGGAAAATCTTCGGCTCAGGGCTTGGGTGCAGCTCTGGCGGAAGAGCTCCCCTGCTGCGAGCCACAGGAGCCGCAGCTGCACCCTTCCCAGGACCAGACCTCCATGGCCTCGACCCAGGAAGGCGCCCACTGCTGGATGGCTTTGAACCCCCTGCGGCCCTGTCCCAGAGGCACAGCGTGTTTCAAATTCCCATGGGTCATCATAGAAGTTAGGGCATCATTCGTGTGCTATTTTTCTTGGCAAATCCTTTACAAATGACTTCTAACTAAATTATGAAAATATTCTAGAATGACAATCCACAAGTTAGCGAAGCCCTATAGGGGCATAAAGCATACTTTCTATTAAAAAAGCAAGGTCTAAAGAAAAACTATAATGACAATAATATAAAAATAAACATCTCAATGTAATAAAGTTTCATTCTTCAAGAGGATATTTATCATACAGCAGTCTTGCAGCAGTCCTGCCAGGAGGATGTTCCTTCTATCTTCGTTTAAAAGGTGAGAGCGATGTACCACAGGCAGACCAAGTGAATGGCCCCAGTGGTGCTGTTGGGACACGGCCACTGGAGCCCCAAAGCCCGTGGGGTGCAGCCACTGGACCCCAAAGCGGCCATCACTCTCTGCTGCAAGAAGCTGCAGCCACTTTCCTTCCAGACCTTCTGATCTCATTAGAGAAGCACAGTTGTGTACAACTCATGCCCAGAGAACCTGGTTGATTCCAGAACCGGGGCTCCTCAAGGCCCAGCATTGTTTCTACCCTCTTGGTGGACTGGTCTCCTTCAAGCCTGGAGAGTTTATCCCTCTCTGCCAAGTTCACTCAGGCCCTGGTCTTGAGCCATTTTTCCAGCCATTGACTGTATTTCTGCCAAGAACCTTGCATTTCCCTGCAGATCCTCCACTTGGAGGTGGTGGCCACTTCTATCTCCCCCCCTTCCGAACATCCTAGGGACTTCATACAGGAGTAAAGGATTCCTCCAAAGAGGGCAACCACTCCCGCCACGAAACTGCAGCTCCTCAGGGCCTTGCGTGGATTCACATCATTCACACATGATGCTGCTGTAGACCATTTTGAATGAGCAAATTAATCAGTGAGTATGTGAGAAAGTCAGTGAATCTACAAACAGGAGTGGAAGACAGACAGAGCTACACATGCAACTTCCCCTGGAATTTCGGGTTTAGCCACGAGCATTTTCCATGAACACAGACAACTGGGTACTTCCAGAGCCAAGAGGCTCAGAACACTGAGTTCACTAGAATATGATCCTAATCATGTCCCTGGATTTGTCCTATGAGATCTTTAATCATCTACTATTCTGGAATTTCAAGATTCACATCTGTCTTATTGTAAAAAATTCTGGAGACAACTGGAAGATATATTTAAATATCAAAAAAGCCTTCAAGCCCTTGCCTAGAGAACTGTGTATAATTAAGACCCTTTTAATCATGTCTGAATATTGTTCATGTGACTATACCACTTTTATGAATTTATAACTAATACCAAATACTTCTTGCACCAAGCTAAAAGGCTAACAGAACTGATGTGTGCTTTTTAAAATCAGCAGAACTCGGCTCTTTCTTGCTGCCATTTCCTGGCTAGGTGATTTTGGATCTCACTGAATGTCAGTGTCTGTGCTGTAAACTGAGGTCCGTGCTACCAGCCTCACAGGGCACTCCCCAGACTGCAGCGCTGGAAGCCACTGGGCACATGTCTGGAGGAACAGAGGCTTCCTCAGACCAGGGGTGTGGAGCTGTGCTGATTACAGCAGAACACTTTAGAAACATTTGTTGCTCTGTATTCATAATTATAAAAGCACCATATTCAAACATCTCTGCTGAACAGAAGTTCTGACTTCTCCGCCATAAACTTTCAGGTTGCTCTTATGGCAAAGAGCAATGCCACAGGCAGATCTATGAATCGCCACCGTTTTTAGTGTGGGTTGACAGCTGGACCTTGCAGCTCAAGAGGAAAGGGGAGTTCAGAGCACAGGATACACAGCTTTTACTAGATCTCCCTCTCCGAGGGCACAGAGCCTCCCCCCACCCAAGGTCTCTGCTCTGTTTTCTGTTCTTTGCCCTGGAGAGCCTTCTGGAGCAACATTTCTAAGTTGGCACGAAAGGACTTCTTTGGCATCAAATGGCTCTTATGAAACAGCATGCTGATGAGTTAAATGAAACGATTCAGAAAAATACCGATTAAATTTCCCTTTAAATACTCAGGGGTTTAGAAATTAAGCAGAACTGCTTGGCATGACTCAGTCTGGATTTTAACAAACCCAGAATGTTTGCAAAATTGTTCAAGATGTTTTGACAAACAGGGAATGCCACTATGTCCTGCCCTGTTTCCTGACATCTCTCCCCTTTTGCCAAAGAGAAAGCAGAACTGGGGTGACCAGGCAGTGCCTTGGTCACCGGTTTCTCCCCATAAAGTGGAAGAACCCATTCTTGTTTTAGTGCCCACTAGCTGCTTTGGCTGCATAGTCAGATTATGTGGATTGAACCCGGACTGCTTCCTGGCTTGAATGGCAAGTGTGGCAAGAGTGAAACGCCCGTAACACCTGTGCCCTCCCCTCCGTTCCGTGCAGACCTCACTGCCGCCGCCACCGCCCTGGGCCTGGGGCCCTGCCCCACTTCCTGCTGTAGCGGGCTGTGGTGTGCAGCCAACAGACCCTGCGCTTGAGCACAGAGAGCCCCGGAGGAGGCCCGCAGACCTCGGCTTCAGCGCCAAATCCCTCCCTGCATGGAGCGCTGCCATGAACAGGTCAGGTTTGAGATCCTCTTACGATGCGTGTGAGAACGGAGCGGCATGGGGAGGGCACTAAGGCCCCGTCAGGTGCCGCTGTTTGTTCACCGGAAGTGAATCCACAGAACTTGTGCTGCCGGACAAATGTGAGTCATTGATTTTTCAATTGCACATAATTCTCCAATAGATATTATTACCTCCAAGTGAGGAATGTTTATGTTCTGTGTATGAGCATGCACAAGTATATATACATATGTATATATATATATATTAATAATTTTATATATTTTTTAAATTGTGTATTCCATAGAACTATTGCTAGTATTTATTAACCCATTCGCCCATCCATCCACTTTTCTTAATTTGCAAAGTATATCGATGATCTCATCTTCCTCTCACACCCCTGAAATGGGTTCACTAATTTTGTCCTCAGAGCTCAAGGAGAGAGACCTCTCTGGAGGTGAATTCTTTTAGGTGACACTGCTGATGGGTGGCAAGGCTCAGGCTGGGTCCCAGTCACTGAATATGGGCCCCAAATATTTCCTTTGTAACATGGGGCGGGCTCATCCAACCCTCACTCCGAGGTTCTCTAGAACTACAAAGGGATTTTTAAAAGGTCATCGTTTTGGAGCTAGAGGACGAGCAAACCAGTGGGCCCCTTCCTGTGGGCTGGGAGCCACTTGGGTCCTTCCCAGGCTGAGTGGTGAGACTTAGCCACTCTTTGAACAGCTCAGGAGAAAGTTCCCACTGTCTACTCCCAACTTCCCAAGCCTGGCAGCAACAGGTCCGGATTTCCTCATGACCCTCAGTGCAGATTTCAAAGTTTAAAAGCTCAGTTCGTGTTAGAGAAAAAGGAGCCGCGCCTTCCCCTTGTCATGCTTGTATGTGCTGTGACTCTACCTGTGAGAGCGGGAAGCCGTCGGGCACTCCAGTGGGTGCCAGCATGGGCGTTCGGCACATGGAGATTAATAACAAAGTCGCACAGACAGACGTGTTTCAGTGATAACTGGAAGGCTGCGTGTACAGACCATACGTATCTGTCAGGCTTTGTGGGCTGACGCAGAAGCATTTCATTTTCCATGCACAAATAGGTCCTCCAAGCTACATGAGAAGGGTGCAAAACTTGCCCTGCTTTACAGACAAAGGACAAGTGGGCACCGCGCATTCTAGGAAAGGCATTAAACCAGTGGCTTGGCACAGAAAGGTGACGGGAGCCTTGCACCCCATCTGCTCCTCCTCCATCACGGCTCATCTGCCACTGACTTCCGGCCTTCCTTCCTCTCCGGTGCACTGAGTCCTTCCCCGCACTGCCCCCTCTCTGCCTGGCTCTCACACCACCTGCCTCTGTCAGAGCCTTTGTAGCAGTGTCTTAATTGGTCTTTCCTGTGCCCAGCTTTCTGAAACTCAAGTTGGATCTCGAGTCCTTGGGCAGCACAGCCCTGAGCGTGGTGCGCTCCAGCCACCCCTGCCTCCAGCATCCTGCCTCCCTGTCTCCTCTCTCCACCTTCCTCTCCTCTCCTCTCTTTGCTGCCTGTCAGAACACAGGGACTTCTGTCCATTTTCACCCCCTTTGCCTCACCTGGCCCAGGCTGGCCCACCGTGTCATTCCCTCTGCTGGGATGTCCTTCCTGGCACTGCCTCTTCTTGCCTTCATTTTTCTTTGCTGTGACTGTTTTTCTCCCTGCCCCATTTGATCGTCCCTTCTCTCTGCTTTCCCTCTTCTGAATTGTGACCTGCATAGCCCAAGCCTCACTTAGTCCCTCGTACAAATGCAATCAGTATTCAGTAACATATTTTTTCAGTGAAACAGTAAGCTCATTAAGTCTCACCAAAGGCTCCGAAGCTGGGTGTATACACCATCAGCTTAAGGTTTACCGCAGCAAACATCTACTGACATAAAAGAACTGCATAGTGCCTGGTGGACATCTTGCGAAGCGCTGGGCTCTGCTCATTTATCTTGCAACGCAGCAATGCAGTGAGATCTCTTCAGAGGCACTTTTCCTGCATGGATCATTTCTATGTGTGTCTGTCTATCTGCGTGGTGGGCAACGTTTCAGGTGCAGTTGTCCCAAAAGGAGGTCCAAGGGGGCATCACCAGAGAAAGGTAGAGACTCACCCAGGAGCTGGACTGTGGGACACAGGAGAGGTGAGGGCAGGTGGGCAAGAAGCTCGGCCCTGATGCAATGCGAGCTGTGTGACCACTGCCTGGCAGGTCCCTGAACAGAATGATGCCGTCAAGGCCCTCGTCATGGCGCTGGTGCCAGGCGAGCTAAATGGAAAGGCTCATGACACTGACCAGGACTCTCGACTTTTACGCTCACTGCTTTCTGGTACTATCACTGCCAGGATGGTTGAAAGACCATTCACTACTTTCATTTACTTCAAATCTGCTACTTCCTGCAGCCAGCTGGGCTTTTCTTCTAAACATGGAAGGTTGTGAGTCAGACAGGCTGCTTCATCCCAATTCCCTCTGTGAAAAATGACTTTAAGTACCCTGGGGTGAAAACCTGTGTAGTCCTTGTTCCCTGGACTTCAAAGCGACTTTATCTCATTTGGCAGGTTAGGTTGCTAGGGATGCTGGACAGTTTTCTGTCATACCCATCGCCAAAGATGCAATTTGGGAAAACAAATAGGGATTTACAGATAGCAACTTTCTTCTTCTACTGATAGCCTGCGATAATTCATGGCTGGGGTTGGACAAAGGCAAAAATGTGCATTTAGCTTGAATTTGGGTTCGCTGCTCAGGAATGTTAGTCGTCTCAGTCTGAAGAGCAAGCATCTCTCTGTCTGAAGGAAAGAGGGGACGCGCTGTGGAAGGGCCCTGAGCACAGCGAGGGAGCAGGAAGGCCGCAGCTGAGGTTAGGGGCACGGCCTGGCATAGTGGGGTGAGGTGTGCCCTCATGTGTTTTCCTACAAAATGAGGAACCTGCTTTTAGTGTGGCTTGCATTCCTGCAAAACAATGGAACGGGATATTTATAAATCGCATTTGCTTCATGGCGTAAACCATTGCAGGAGATGTTCTTTGTTTGTTTGTTTGTTTTTCTCAGGTGACTCGTCCTGTGAAATCACCTTTCCTGAGCACCCAGATCAGGCTCTGGCTCAGCACAGTCCTGTCCCGTCGGGGTGGTGAGAATAGGACTCCGGACCCTGCTCTCCCTCGGCTTCTTCTCCTGTTCCACTCCTCAGCTTCCTGGGCCACGGTGGTTTCTCTGCTCCTGGCAGAGACCAGACCAGTTCTGGGCCAGCTGGTGGTGCCAGGTGGAGGAGCAAAGAGAAGCAAGATGGAAATAGGAAGAAAAACAGGAAAAAATAAAAATAAAAAGAAGAGCCAGGCGCAGTGACGCATGCCTGTAATTCCAGCACTCGGGAGGCTGAGGCAGGAGGATCACTGTGAGTTCGAGACCAGCCTGGGCTACAGAGTGAGTTCCAGGTCAATCTCAACTATACAGTGAGACCCTGTCTCAAAAAAACCCAAATAATAAATAAATAAACAAATAAATAAAATTTAAAAATAAATCTAAAAAGAAGAAAAGATTGGGAGCGGGAGAGCTCCAAATCCATGTCCTTCCTACTGTAGCACCCCAACTAATGCAATTCAAGGAAAAACATTTGCTAATCGCCCCCATAAACTTCTGCTGTGCCTACTTTATCAGGTACTATGATAGTTACCGAGGCAACGCAAACTTTTATGATAGTCAACTCAGAAAGCACCTAACACTGAATGAATAAATAGTGAATTCTAGTTCACATATTTTTTTCTGAAGCTCTCCATTCATAGTGTTAAAAGACACCAATAGTCAATTAATTCTAGTCCTATAAGAACAACCAAAGATTACACAAGATCTTGAAATTTCTTGTAATCAGATAAAGAGCTTTCACACTGAGAAGCTCGTTGTATTTCTAGTAACATTAGAATTCACTGAATACGTGCAGATCCTGGGCTGTATTGTCTCTACTGAATCTCTTAAGATAATATTATTGTTGAGGAATTCCCATTGACTTTTCAGTGACAAATATAGCTTCACAGAAGTAATCCTTGTTAACTAGAGATTGCATAGAAAATGGGAAGAATAACAAAAGTATAGAGATTTAATTTTTAAAGAGACCATTTTGACTGAACACAGATGCAAACATGGGTGAGAAAAGGAGGAACTGAAAGAATAACTGAAGAACAATTTCACTTCAAATATTTCTAAAAAGTGGATCAATGTTCCCAAATTTGGATGGGTATCTTTCCATGTGCCTGGTTTAGTCACAGAAGATCATCACGTAATCAACCTCCTTTACACCTTCCCAGGACTGAGGAGCAGATATAGCGCCCTCCATTTGACAGGTAGGGAGCAGGAGCCCGCATAAGACAGGCAAGTCCTCATCCCAAGTCACACACAGCTAAGCTCCTGACCTCCAGACAATAGGACCACTGTCTGCTATTGTAGTCCAGAAAGAAATAGGAAATCACGACTCTTCAAATTTATTGCTTATCTCATAAAACAACTTTTGTAAAACTATTTTGCTGTTTGCCTTTTTAATGCAGGAAATAACTGAAAGATTTTGCCACTTACATGATGTTTTAAGTGAGGAATTAAAATAAAATACCAAATGGTGTTTACTTATAAGGTTCCTGGTATCTATAACAAGTAATTGGCCAGAATGATTATGCAGTTATTTCCTAGTTTTTAAAGATTTCTTTAATTGCCAAAAGTAAATATTAGAGAGTAACTGTAAAGAAAATCATTGTCAGGAAACACAGGAGTGAAAACACAGCTGTTTTAATAGCCTGCTAACACGAAATCTCAAAGCTTCTACAGCCTCTGCTTAGCTGGACCTGGCTGAGGAATCAGGCTTGATCATGGGCCTCACTATCCAGATGGCTTCGCAGAGGAGAGATGTTATACCCAGTGATTTCTCTACTCCCAGGCGGCTGCCTCACTACTGCTGGAGGCAATATATTAAATACAGATTCTTACTCCCTCCTTGCACAAAGTTTTAATTTAGCAAATTTAGAGTAATTCAAAAATTCAGAGAGGTTTATTTTGTTTATAGCTCCCTTTAAAGGTTCTTCTGTTCAAGTACGTAGCGCTGCTGATCATGTGGAGAACCTTCTATTTTACCAGACACTCTTTCCAAATCTGAGCTCGGTTGCATTAGTCACGAACATTTGGGTGAATCACGGTAAGATTTCTGAGCTTTGTATGATATGCTCTCGATTGAGAGAAAATTACAGCTAGAAAACTTCTTGGCCACCGGAAGAGTCACGGTTCTCAGGAGAGTGTATGGTGACAGTCAGGGCACGAAGCTGCTCATCTGTGCTCATGGCCTGCCTGGCCACTGCAGTGCTCAGTAGGAAGGAGAGGGCGCGAGCACCTGAGCTATGCAGAGCTCCTCCCCCGCTGTCAGCGGGCAGGGCCAGTCGGACCAGTCAGTGCACCTGCCAGCCTCACAGGTGCTTATCCAAACTCACTGCCTCTGTCTTACCTTCCCTGGTCTGCAGACCTCCGAATCCCATTCCTGTGCTCTGTGTGCCCCTTGGAACGGTATCCTCCTTGGATATATGGTTACACCCTTATTCCTTCTCCCTACCCAGCCCCTCCCTTTTCTAGGGCACACCTGTTTCCTGGGGTTCCATTCTGGCCCCGTGTCCTAGCATCCGCTTTCTTAGAAGGGACAGTCAGACAACAGCCCCTCTGCAGGTTAGGCATTATTATCACATGTACAATAAGAACACTGAAAATGGGGCTCTTGATTAAGTAGTCAGTAACTTGCCCAACTCCCCTACCAGCAGGAAGCACACAACCAGGGCGATGCAGTCCCGAATCCTGGAGTTTCCACTCAACCACTGCAGCTTCCAGGCCCTCCAAAAATAGAAGCATGGAGGAAAGCACAAGACAGAGACTCTCGTTTCTTAATTTTGCCAGACCTAGTGTCTTCAGAAGTAGATCGATTTCACTGTCTTTGAGACCAGTTCTCACTCAGGAAAGACCCTCCAGGTGCCACAGACCTCCCCTCTCCTGGTCCATGCAGCCTGGGGTCTGGAAAGGATGGAGCCTTTTCCTGGTTACCAAGCACAGACCACAGAGCTTCCTCAGAACCACGTGTCTGTGCTTTACCTAGGCTTTTGTTCCAAGTCAACCTTTGGTCGAGCTTCTAAGAGTAAACTGTTTTCAGGCAGAGGAATCTGAAGGACAAGCCTAAGAATAAAAGAAATCAGTTTCTTTCCTATCCTTTATACCAATTTCTGCAGTTATTGTAAGATCCTTAGTTATGTCTCTTGCTTACATGTGCCTGCTCATTTGCCCCCAAAACATAGCACAGAGGCTGGGGTGACAAAATGTTTGTCCAGCGAATAAGTGAATGGATTTTTCTGGGTTTCCATACCAACTATGCATTTATATGCATAATCAACTTGGTACGTATGCTGCCAGGGCGAGCCCTTGAATAACCAACTTGGAAAGTACACTGGAAAGCTGCCGTCTCATGAGATATGCTCAAATCGATGAACAGCTGTGATTTCTACCTGCAGTCCACAGACAAACAGAACAGAAGGTTCGAGAGCTTCCATTGTTCACTCGGTTTTCCTTCCCGTGCTTCAGGGAGGCAGTGTGACTGAACTGGTGTTTGCAGGGCAAATCCATCATTGGCAGTGAGATATCTAAAGGCCACCAAGTTCGGTAGCTGTGGGAGCTGAGTCCCAAACGACAAGGTGAATAAGGGGCCGTGGGTGTGGAGGGCTGCAGTCCTAGGTCTGGGGCTCAGACTTTGTTATTCTCCCCCCCACGATGAGTCCTCCTGGGCTCGACGTGGTGGGAGCAAAGCTGGCTGAACCATGCATAATTCTGCCTCGGTTTCATGGGCCTCCATGTTTCCTTCCACTCTTAAATTTTCAAAGGGAGGGGGAAAGCATATTTAGTTGCTTAATATTTCTGTATATTTTAAAGGTCCCTTCATATTTATCATCAGAGACACACCAAAGCACATACAAGTAATGTAAGCCAGCTGGTGCCTACCAGGCCAAGATCGGTTGATGGTTTAATAGTAAGAAACATCTTTTTGTTAACATTTTCTGGAGCACATCACCAAAGAATGCATGGCCCCTTTCTGCATTTTTCAGAAATGAACTGTCTCGTTAGCTCTGTCCCTGGTCTTTGAATACTTGTAGGATGCACACTGTTGATGCAGCTTCTCTTGGGAACATTTGCTGCTCTGTCTAGAGCATCTCCCCAGCAGCAGCGGACTCCTCTCTGCAGTGAGGTCTCCACACATTGCCCATGTAGGTCCCACCCAGGGAACTTGCCCAAAGTCAGAAGAAATCGCTTCCTGGGGACCGAAGCTTACTGCTGTGGCCTGTGCTCTGGGCAAGCACTGGTGATGGATAAAACACAATGGCTGTGAAGAGACTTCCAGGTGGCGGATTAGCTCATTGGGAGTGGCCACTGAGTTTTGAAGGACGAGCCAGAGGGGTAAATTCCCTGTGCACCCAGCTGCTTCCCAATGCCCCCACCCGGAATCCACTCTGTGCTTACATCTCCACAGCTGCCACACTCCAGGCCTCCAGCATTTCTTCCCCCAGGGAGCCTGTTCTACGGATCTTTATTGCTCTCCACCACTACTCTAGTTTTTAGGGAAATGCATAGAATTTCATCGCCACAGTATTATCAGACAGTGAGAGGCTAAAAAATCAAGGACTGCTCCTAATTACTCTGTACTCTAACCCACCTTGTAGCATCACGGCAGCTGGGACGTAATTCTGAAACACGGTTACATCTCAACTCTGAACACCACAGGAAATCACGTATGCTCGGAGGAGAGCTGAATAAAGAAAGAGCTGCAAGTTGAAATTCTGTTGAATATTCATTTCTTTGGAGCAGGACATTGTACCAAACAATTTTGCTGTCATGTGTACAGCAGTTCGGTTTAGTGTATTGTGAAATTTTCCCAGCAAAGTCTTTCTGGAGGTAACTCTGGGTTGAAATTTTTGGATCTAAAAGGGCTTACCTCCCGAAGAACTTCGGTGGGAAAATTTTATATGCACTCAACTCAATTATCTAATTTCATCTTCTCAACAGTCCTGAGGAAGTGGTTGCTATTCGCATATTACACATGTGTAAACTGACACTCAAAACAGTTAAAACGAGGACTTGGAACTTCATCAGCACGTCTGAATCAAGCTGTTTCTCTCTCTGTAATACGAAGGAGGCAGGGGAACAAGAGGGGGAAATGATTGAGCGCCAGCCCAAAGGTGCAGCGCCCGCCAGGCCACCTCCCCTCACCCAGGGGGATGTCCCTGCCCGGGGCCCCAGGGCCACAGGGAGCTGTCCTCAGAGCGTGGCCCCCTTCACAGCCCTACTGCTCCCTCCTGCTCTCGGGCACCAGGCGTGACCGAGCCGAGAGGAGAGCGCACAGGATCCAGTGGCAAAGGACAAAGATGATGTACCATGGCCCCCACTGGTGCAGCTGGAGACGTCGTCCTGCCAATGTCCGCTGATGTCTGTCCGTGCCAGGCCCCAAAATAGAAACCCCTGAGAAAAAGCAGGAGCATCCCCGAGAAACTCGAGAAGTCTGTCCGGGATTCTGTTACACCAAGATTGGCTTCTGCTGGCTTCGCCCTGCTCTGAGTTCCCGCAAGCCTCCCTCCTCCTGCCTCTGCTTCTGAGTCACAGCAGCCAGCTCTGCTCTTCAGTGAGTTTTTTCTTAGAGGTGCTTTCTCTTTTCCTCCTTTTATCTATTGCTCTGCGTTTTTATTCTCATGTTTGTTTATTGGCACGTAGTGATTATAATCCGTTTCTCACGCAGTGTGACATTTCAGCACGTGCACATACGTGTAATGATTAGGTCAGGACAATTGGGCCGCCGCCCCTCGAACGCTGGCCCTGTCTGGGGTTGGGAACCCTCCACTTCCCCTTCTCTATGAGCCATGGTGAAACATTCCCTCAATTGTTGTTTTTATTTTAAATAAATAAAGCACCTCATGTATCAGATTCAGCTTTGCAAAAGGAGTGTCATTTCCATCTCTCATCGCCCCACACCTTTAATCTTATTTAAATCTTATTTTAATCTAGTCCAGGGACTAAGGACTAGCACTCACTAAGGCAAACCTCAGACACTGCAAGCTTGTGTGCTACTCCAAGTGACATTTCCTCAGATGTTTGCTGCCTTGCTGTGCAAACACAGTTATACATGAAACAAAGTAAAAACAAAAAAATTAAACAGCAGTTAGTGGTTGGATGTTATTCCCAATCTGGAACCACTGACCAGGCAGCTATAGAAAACTCTTTCCTCTGTTATTACAAAATAGCAATTTGTGGATGGTGCAAAGGAAACACAAGGAGATTTTCTTTTAACTCAAAATGCAGAAGTCGCGTGTGTATCATTATCTCTGCAGCTTCAGAGGGGTCATTTCCATCCGCGCCTCTCCTCGCCTCAAAGTCACCCTACCAGGCCAATGCCCAAGGCTGTGCTCAAGAAGACTCACCAAGCGGAAGAAGCTAGGGAGGCTGACACAGCACCCAGAGGTCGATGCGGGGACCAGAGCCGACATGAGGGCGGGTTGTGCCGATACAACAGCAGCGCCTCTGTGCCCAACTCTGCCTGCTCTGCGGTCCAGCCTTTGTTCAAAGACCACATTTTCAGCTCTTGTCAAGATGTGTGGAATCAATCTTCCCATAAGAAATCTTTTTCCACCTTTATCCTTACCAGAATTTGTCATGACCTCTGTGTACTGATGCAGACACAGGCAGTATCCATGGAACAGCTCACGTTCGTTGTGTACGACCTCCCAGGTAATGTTATATAAACCACCGTGATTCTACGAGAGGTGGTCAAAAACTTCACATGTTAGCGCTGCGCCTAACTGAGTTGTCTTCGTGTGGGCTTCTGTAAGGGAGGGACGTGAATTCATATAACCAGTGCAGCCCTCAACCCGAGCCCCTCGTCACCTTCCTGCCGAGTGGAGCGACTATCCTTGAAGAGCCACACATCTCAGAATATCCGGTGTCCAGTGGTCACGTCTGCTCCAGGTAGCCCATAGAGTCCAGTGAGATGGAGCGCTGGAGGCAGGGGGAGGCGGGGCCTCCATCAGGAAGCTGGTGGACATCACCTTCAGACCTGACTTCTTATCCTCAAGGAAACACAACTACACCAACTCCTTCCAATGGCCTCATCTTCATGATTGGTACTAAATTTGCAAACATGTTTTCTAGGTCTGTGAATACTAAGTGCACTAAATGAGGGGGAAAGCTCAGAGAGCTTGTCCCGGAGCCCTGATACACCTTGGGAGCTGAAGGACATGACCTCGGCTCAGCCTTAAAGTTGGCGTGGACAGAGCTTCCACCCAGATGAGCCTCGCTGTGCAGTGTGTGCCCCACCATTCAGAAGGCTTTCGGGTGCTTCTGGCTCCTGTTGGAAAAGCAAATAGCCCTTTCCTTCCAAGGAGCCCCTTTTTTGAGGAAGCCAATGCCGGTGTGGCCAGGGAGCACGGTGGCATCGTTCCAAGCCCGTCTCCTCAGCTCCTGATGCACTTCCACGCGGGTGCCAGGCAGTCTCCAGCTTCACTGTGGGCAGAGGGTTTCTGTCCTGCCTCTTGTTCGCACCTCGAGGACCAAGCGCCCAGGAAAGTCTCTGGACGACTCTGTAGCTCCCAGCGAGCAGCTCACATCCTCCCAGTCAGCTTGCTCCCCGGCCCCTCCTCCAGGCAAATCGACTCACAGATGTCTCACCTACAAAGACTTCCTTCCTCTTGGAGATGGTAAGAAAGAACATCCATGCTGCCGTTCGTAGTACCAGTAGCAAGGAAGGAAAATAATAAAGCTTACCATTGTTTTCAAAATAGGTATATATTTTAAATTTTAAACAGAATAAGAAATTGAGCTGCAAATCAAAAGTCAGATAAAGAACCAAAATAGAAAATAGCATGCCATAAAGCAGCAGAAATCCTGCCACGTTTTTTCCATAAAATTAAAAATTTAAATGAAATATGTGATTTTATAAAAGGCTTGCGAGGAGTGAGAGAATCAATTAAAATCTGGTGCCCCAACTTTGTACAGCTGATGGAAACAACAGTAAAAATTCAGGGGGGTCACCAGAGAGAAGCTGATAAAGAGATAATAGACAGATATTATGAAAAAATTAGGAATAAGGAGGACAGGCTAGAGAAACCTGAACAAAATGTGAATTTTTTTAAGAACTCAAAAGATTAATTGGAGGGTGTTAGACTTACAAAATACCACCAATATATGCACATTTTGTGTCACTGAAAAGAACAGGACAAATATAGCAGAAACAACATATTCAAAGATGTATCTCAAGAAAGCTTTCCTCAAATACAAGATTTGAACTACAGACAGTTAGAGGAATATCAATATCATATCAGTGCAGAAAATGCCTTTCAGCTAAACAAGAGAGCAGAAACCATAAATGAAATTATGGCAGATTTGTTGCATTCCATGAAATTTCCTGAGAAAAATTACACAACTTATTTGCTACATATTTACCACGATTAGAAGATACTGCTAATTGTCTTTCTTTTGTTTTTCCTGACAAACAATATCAGCTTTTGCTACATAATTAAAATCTTGTTCATTTCATCTGTCAAAATTTTCAATTCTTGTTTTTTTCTATAATTTTTTTAATCCTCCAACTAGGTGAACTGTTCATTGTGGAATTCCTGGTACTGGTACTGCTCAAACTGTTCCATTGGATCTTGTTCCTCATATTTTCTTTCTTATTTTTTGTTTTCTTGAGTAAACATCTAGAAATATTGTGCGAATAAGAATGCATAGGAAGATTTTTGTAGAAGCTTTTGTGAGTTTTTTTTTTAACATACTCTGATAATTTAGTTGTATATAGAATTTTAGATGGATTCAGTTTTAGATCTTGGAAAGAGTCCTGTCATACCTCAAACATCCACCTCTGGAGATGACAAGTTTGATGTTAGTGTCATTTTCACCCTCAAGAGGTAATATACTTTTGCCTTTAAAGATCTTGTCTTTACTGGGCTCACTTTGGTAGTACAAATGCTAAAACTGGAAAGATACAGACAGCATTAGCAAGGGTCCTGCACAAGGACAGCATATAAACTCATTAAGTGCATTTGTGACCATTTAGAAGTTCACCGTGTCCCATAAATTACTATTCTCCTGGGATTGATAGGTCTGGAGTTTAAACTGTTCCTATTCATTCTTCCCAATTCTCTTTTTTATTTTTTGTAAAATGTTGCTCACCTATTCTACTTAGGAACAAAGGGACTGTCGGCCTTTGGATGTGGCCCTTCTGCCTTCCTGGGCTCCTGGGAGTCCCTGTCCTAGAAGCGGTTGCCGGCCAGAGCCCCACCGTGAAGCCCTCCTGGCTCCCGGCTGCCCCGACACCAGAGAGCCTGGGGGAGAGGCGGAGAGCTCAGCAGCTTGGGCAGAGGGAGAGGCCCCTCTCAGTCTCCACGGCCTGTGCTCTCCTCAACATGGGGACGGTTCTGTCGGCCAGGCAGCCCCTTGCTCCTGGAGAGCGTTGAGACTGCAGGAGACGCAGCGCTGCTTCCCCGTAGCTCAGGTCTTATTGTTCTATTTGTCTATTGCCTCTCAGGCCTCTGCTTTGTACCTGCTGATTCTGAGCTCATTTTCTCCTCTTCTTTCATCCAGATTAGGCTGTACTATTTTCTGTGCATCTAGAAGCCAGGGTGGAGAATTTATAAATGAAATATGTAAGTAAGTAAGCCACTTGCCATTGTAATTTCAAGTAATGGCTATTATTGTGACAGAAATAAAATAAGGTGGAGGGAAGAGCGTACTTTACTTTGGTCTTGGAAGTGAGGGTTCAGTTTGATATAATTCTGTTGAAGGAAGAGCATGGGGGTCCCGAGTGTCTTGCTTTTGCCTCAGAGTTTCACATTATTTCTCGCGGTTGCGAGGGTGGTAACAGTGCAGGTAGCCTCATGTTTGAGCCAACTGATTTGAATGGTTGTTTTAGGCAGAGTTTAAAGCACACTTTTACCTAGAAAAAATGGGTTTAAGCAAATTAGAGTGGTTCTGTAATCACGGTAAATGGGAGGAGAGGGAGGAGTCTTTCAGTTTAATACAAAACCCTAAGTTCGATTATTACAAATCAGGAGTGTCTGCCTATGAAGCAGCCTCTGCAGTGCCCCACAAGCAGGGCTTCTGGCACCTGGGCTTTTGAAAATATAAAGCTAAAACTGCATTACTTTTAAAATATCCTTTAAAGCAGACTTCTTCGGTCTTTTTCCTTGTTAGTTCGAATTGGTGGGGTTTGACGAAATACCTGGAAATATACAGAGAGAACCAGATGTCGAAAGTCAGGAAACTAGAAAAACCCTCAATTTCACATAATTTCTGGCTCCATTGAGAAGACCCAAGGGGAGCAGCAATCTTCTTGTAAGTGTCTAAGGAAAGGTCCCGCTGAGAAGATGTCAGAAAATGCTGCAGGAGGAGGAGAGAGGAGCGGAGGTCTCCGGACTCACGGGCATACTCCTTTGCAGGAAAGAACACAGCGGCACGCTGCCCTTCTGAGCGCTCTGTTCGCCACCGTCAGGGTTCTCCATTTTCTTTCTCTTTCAACTCTTACTCAGCTCTCTAGCTGTGAGCAGACAGAAGCATTTTCTCCTCTGTGTGGGTAGTAAGTGCTAGACACCCACAGCTGCGAGAGGCCCCGTGGCCGAGTAAGTCTGGGAACTCACATTAAATCTGCTCCTTTCATCATTTCTTCTCATCTGTACTTGGCCAAGTGCACCGTGATTCTCTGATGGGAGAATAATGCGTGCAGATCCTGAAGCTGTCTGCGTAACTGTGTTTGGGGACTAAGGTCCCACTTTCTGGCACAAGACTTCAAGTACTCAGTGATCGGGGAAGTTGGAAATCTGGAAAACGAGCCCAAATGCTAGCAGAAGGCTCAGTCCATCTCGAACTGCGCTGTGATGTGCCATTTGAGGACCACCTGCGACAGAGGACAAGTCTTGTTTGTTTAATCCATTTCTAAATCAAATTTTTATAAAATGCAACATAAATATATGACAGTGAGAAAACAAAGATGCAAAATACATTCAAGTACATTTAGAAATTACATTCAACGACAAGAAAAGTAGTCTACTAAGTTGCTGGTGAAGTTTTCAAACCCAGATTGCCGATCTGTGTGCTTTGCCTCTGCAAGCCAGCAGCAGACACCTGGCTGGCCGTCCCATCACAGGGGACTGTGTGGCCCTGGGTGGAGCCCTCGTTCCTCAGGTCCTGGGCAGGCTGTGGGCTCCCGAGCCCCTGCTACCCACTTTCACCCACCACACACCTTAACCGCATCGGAATGCACAGCAGCCCGGGCTCCGTTACCCACTGTGACATCGGAGGGTTCCTCTCCTTGGCCGCTGTGACAGATTATCATGTCACCATTGATTTCCAGACCTGCAGACATCCCATCCAGGACAGGTCCCGTCCAGGGAGAATCGCTGCTGGCTGTGTGACTTGGTCACCCTGGAGATGCCTCTGTGCTGAATGCGAGCAGCAGGAGTTTAACGCTGCAGTCAGGCTTTTTTGAGAACATGTTATTTGTGGCATGGAGGAAGGAGGGTAAGCACACTTTGGGTTGAGTGGCTTTCGGGAATTCTTCCTCGCCTGTGCACTCACTTCCCTAGACCTGTCTGCTCTCTTCTCTTCTGTGTCCTTTCTCAGAAGCCTGGGGACCCACCCAGCCCTCAGCACAGACCCAGGACCCGCTCCTCACCTGTGCCCGCGCTGGGCTCGAGTGTACCTGACACACTGCTAACATCTGACTCTGTTCTCTGGATCAGGGGCAACAAGTGCAGGTGGGCCTTGCTTTCTCCTCTGCTGCTTTCCTGCTCCTACACCTCTTTTTTTCTTTCAAAAGTATTTTTACAGCATTTTTTATTTTTCAGCTTTACTGAGGTATCGTTAATAAAAAAAACTAGGTTAATTTAAGAAGGGGCCACGTGACACTTTGATTACATGTATTGTGTGAAACAATCACCGCGATCAATTTGGTGAGCACAATTACACCGCTTCACGTAGTTGCCCGCTTGCTGTTTGACCTGCTCTAGTTTGGGGCGAGGACATTTAAGAACTTTCAGATATACAATTCAGTATTGCCAAGTATATCGGCCAGTACAGAGCCTCTGAACTCATTCACAAGTGGAAGTTTTTACCCTTTTATCAGAGTGTCCCTTTCCCTCCTTCCTCTCGTGGCTACCATTCTGAGTCCAGCTTCATGTAGACTCTTCATGAAAGTGACACGGTTAGTATTTATCTTTGTGTACTGTGAATCCGAGTATCCGTCTTTGGCGGCGGATCTTACCTTCTATGCTGTACAGTGCGGCAGACGGCAGAAGGTAACAGGTCTCTCCAGGAAAGCTCGATCAGTGGTTTCCATTGGAAGAATCTGCAAGTCACGAGATGAAATTTCAGTGTGGAAGGAAGGGCTGTTTCCTGCACTCTCCCAATGGTGGGCTTCTCTGATTCCTAAAAGTAATACGGAGTTGATCATTTTTCTCTTTATTTGGATTTCTCAATCCGTATTCAGTTCTCAGATATCTGAGGGAATTTAAATTTGCCTGTTTCCTGTATATCATGAGTGTGTTCCACGGCAGTATTTTTAGAATGATACCGTGTGTGTCACCTCAAACAAATCATCATTCCTATTTGACTACTTATTTTCAAGGAGGCAAATAACTATGTAGCAAGCGCTAGGCCGAGTCGCTTTTGGTCTGCAAATCTTAAATGTGTCAGGAAAAGCTTGTAAAGTGGCAGAGAAGCCAGCTGCGCTTTGTTTGTCTCCTTCCTCGGGCTCAGAGTGGCCACGCTGATTACTCCACAAAGCGCAGCGCCGGGAGGCTCTGCATGGGGCTGGGGGAGGTAATCGCGCAGGTCAGACTGCGGTTTTAAAGCTGAGCTCGTGATTTCCTTTTGTGGGAAGCACAGCCGCCAGGTCAGCGGAGAGCCGGAGCCCCCAGGACAGCAGCTGTGCCTTCTCTTCGGCTCCCTTGTCCTTGAGGAGTTGCACAGAGGGCTCCACTGGAGAGTCACAGCGCACAGGAGTCAGAGCGTCTTGGGCCCGAGGACTGAGACCTCGCACGCTGCCCTCCGGGGCCCCGGGCACAGCCTCTGAGTGAGGAAGTACAGTGCTGCTGCTGGCAGAGGTGGCTGCCAGGCTTCCTCAGTCAGAACCCTATCGATCATCCTGGCCTTTTGCTGAGTGCAGAGGAGGAGGCACCCGAGCAGTATTCCCCACGGCCACACAGAACTAACTTCCCTGTCCTGAGTACGGAGCGCCGGCAGCGGGAGAGGGACGCGGGACCTCGGCAAGCCGCGCGTCCTAGACAGAGATCGCCTGGTCTCGGAAGGGAGACCTTCTCTTCACTCTGCTGAGGGACAAGTGACGGCCCCTGCTGCTTCATGGGAGAAGACGGTGGTCGGTGGCCCAGACGTGCCCCGGGTGAGAAGGACCGTTGCCCTCACAGCTCCAGGGAAGCCACGAGGCCTCCGCTGAGGTCGAGGTCCAGAAAGGAGGCAGTACTGCTGGAGCAATCGCACAATGAGAGCTCTCTGTGTGAGCGCGTGTATGTGTGCGTGCGTGCGTTTCCACATCCACACCCTCAAGAGAGGCACACGCACGTGGGGTAGGCGAGAGCCAAATAGCGGGTCCCAGGTTGGTTTCTGTGTCCTGCTACTCAGCAGCCAGAGGAGCTGACCACTCCCGTGTAGCTCAGTGAGGGACACAGGGCCCCAGGCCGCACACTGCACCCTGGACCGAGGGCTTCTCAAGGGCTCCTGGGCCCCAGGTACTGTGATGCTCACGTGGGATCCAGGGAGGCCTGCTCTTGGCAGAATTGCCTCTGCCCTTTCACATGCCCACCGCGGAAATAACCAGGACAGAGAGTTAGACAGAAACCGCCAAGGAATATATTTCAAGTCCCTTTTTGCTTCTTAATGTACAGAAAATGAAACCCTGAAATCGGCCAGCAGGAAAGGAGAACAACACGGCCCAGTCCACCCAGGGGTGGACAAGTTCTCCCTTCTGACTGCAGTGTTTGGACAAGTGGGGGGACTTTTTCCATTTTTTGAACATGATCCAATCCTGCTCAAAATTGGACTTAGCGTTGCTGTTTTAAACTTTTGCTCTAACTTCCAGAGCTTGAGAGCGAGCACCTCCACGACCCCTGACCTGCATTTCCTCGTGGCCCTGACATTAGGAGCCCCTTCGGTCCAGCTGTGAAGCCCCATGCCCAGCTGATCCGTCCAACTTAGGCAACAGATCAGGAGCTTGCGACAAGGCGAGGGCGATGGGCCTCTCTGAGCAGAGCAGACAGAGGGAGCGGCAGTCATGTGCCCAGAGGAGGGGACACAGCTGACCAGGCGGGCGGACGCTCCGTGGGACTGTGGCCTGCCCTCCCCTGTCCATGGCCGCCGAGGACATGCTGTCTTCTTTATTTCAAGCTCCACAAACCTAAGGGCCCTTCGATTCCTCCGCCGCCCTTTGGCCCAAGGTGCTCCCTTCCTCTTTATGCCGGAGTCACCGGCACTGGCTGAGGCAGTGGCTGCTGCCGTGCAGTGCAGTGCTGTCTGCTCTGGGGCCCAGCCCCACGCCCTGGGTGGCCCTCCCTCCACCACAGACCCAAAGCAGGGCTCCCGGGATGTTTCCTCAGTCCACTTCCTTGGCCGACGTGTATCCGCTTCTTTGATGGTTGATCCTAATGGATTTTAGATTTTCAAATTTCTCAGACCATTTGGGGGTTTGTACCAAACCTGTAACCATCGTTCGGTAAGAACTCCACCAGGCATCGGATAGGCAGTGTTCAGGTGTGGCGTTTACTTGCTGAATCAAAGAACGCGATCCATTCCCGCGCACGCACGTGGGTTGTCATTCCCGGGGAAGCCGAGACCCACGGGAACACTGGTGCACCTTTCCTGGATGCCTGCTACCTGCACATGATCGCCCAGACTTGAGAACAGCAGTGTTCTACCCATCCACCCGTGCTCTTCTTGTTTTGTCCGTAAGTGTGAAAGTGTGGAGCTGGAAGCCCCCCAAGTCTGCACTGCTCTTTCCCGTCCCCGTGCCCCGGCCAGGGTGACCGTCCACTAATGCCACACCTCGGGTCAGATGTCTGCAGTGAGGCACTGCCTCTGAACGGATGCTGGCAACGGGACATCAACAAACATCCTGAGTGCTCTCCAAGCCAGGCTCCTCCGGGACAGGGCTGGGAAAGCAGTGAGCACAGCAGAGCGTGCTTGCTCTCGTGGGGGTCACCTTCTGCTAGGAAGAGTTACACGAGAACCAGCATATTTCTGCTGTAAGCGTCATGGGCAGAAGAAATCAGGACAGAGGCAGAAGGGGCATGAGAAGTTCCTATGGGGTACTGGAGAGCAGACCCCAGGCCTTTGCACTAAGCTATATCCCTTGCCCTTAAATTTTTTTTATAAATTTTGAGATAAGTGCTCACTAAATTATCTAGACTGGACTGAAACTTGCAATTCTCCTTCCTGCCTCAGCCTCCCAGAATGCTGGTGTGCAGATGGGCTGCCCCCAGACCAAGTTCAAAGTTCAGTGTGGAATGTTTATGGGGCACCTGCCTCACGCCACATGCTGTGTGGACACTGTGTGTAGGACACCGACTAACACACAAATAAAACGTTTTAGTCAAGGGCTTATGTCCTGACAGAAGGAAGCAGAATAAAATACGTGGTATGGGAAATGAGATTGAGCACTGGGGTAAGAAGGGAGAGGCAGCAGGCTGGGAGGCGTGTGACTGTGGAAACACCGCGGCTGATCATCAGAAGGCTGTGTTTGTAGACCGACTAACCGGGCCCTACGGTGGCCGGACACAGCCCCTCCTGGGTCAGTGTGGCCTGCTCACGTGGTCAAGGCGGATGATGGGCCTTTTGTCTCGGAGAAACATGGGCTTCGGGGTCTTTGCGTCTTTCTGTGTTCTCTTCTTGTCTGTAGCCTGATAGCATCTATTTTTTTCCTTTCGTAGTACTTCCGTGTTTTATTACATTTTCAGTTATTTTATTCCAAAACACAAAACAGTCATCACACACAGAAACAGGAGCTGCCATTAAGTTCTGATAGCTTTTTTATTTAATACTGAAAACAGATTTTCACCATGAGCTCTGAGTTGGATAAACTGAGAAGCAGAGTTGTTGTTCCAGATCGATCAAGGGATTGGATGTGTTAGTTCATTGAGTTCTAGCTTCCTCAGCAAGCACGCATGGTTTCCCTTCTACTGGGCCAGTATCAGGGTAGGAACTGTGGCTGCATCCTGTACCCTCCTCCCCATTCCCTCGCAGGAGCAAACGTCCATGTTATTGTGTACAGCAGTGTGACAGCCATGACACTTTTCCCAGGGTGCTTGTGTGTAGGGGTCGCCCACGGGACATAGGCAGAATTTCCCGGGTGCAGCCTTTAACGGCCTGTCTCAGTTTACCACTGTGTACATTCACTCTTTTTCCTTCTTGCCTTCCTGGAACGTGGGTGTGATCACAGGACTTCCAGCCGCCATCTTGTCCTCTTGAGGATGGATGCCAGGGGCTCAGGAGAGTGAGGCGATCGGGAGTGCGACGGGGAGCATCGCTGCATCACCTTCTCCCTGCCCTGCCCACCTCCTCACTTCATTGCCCGGCTCATGTAACACACTGCTCCTCCGCAGTGTCCTTACCCACACTCAGACGGTGCTCCCACTGTTTCTCATCCTGATGAGAGGCGACAGACTTCTTCGGTCGGGCTCATTTACGTGATGATTAGTGAAGGCTTAAAAAGCAAAGAAACTTTTATATGGATGGCAATGCTGGGCACGTGGAGCGACTCCTTAGAAACCGTGTCGAGTAAAGGAAGCAGTGACACTTTGTAGTGGATTTCCAGCCCATCTGCAGCGGAGTTCTGAGGAAGGACGCAGACCCTTGGCCGGCCGGACCGACGCCGAGCCCTGGCGGGAGCTGAAGGTCACGGGCCTCCCGTGTGAACCCCAGCCTTGCCACTGCACCGGCTTCTCCGATCCTGCACCACTGCAGCTCTTGTTGCAGGAGGAAGGACATCTGTGGTTGAATGTGTCGGCAGGTTCAGGACTGCTGGCCAGGGTGGGAAGCAGATCGACTCCAAGAGGCCTCTTGGTTTAATCTTTGCTTTCCAAGAATCACACCTGCATGGTAATGGGCCGATTTTCACACAGAGCCAACTAACCCAATAAGACTTTCTTGCCACCTGATTCTAAATCGATAGTTAACTATTGGTAATGTGTCTGCCATGTGGCCTGCAGCTCCCACTCAGCCTTCCGGTGTCAGCTCTGCTGATACAGATAAAACAGGCCGGGGCGGCATCGCCCGCTGCGAGTGGAGGATGTGCTCCCAGACGTGTAGGCCAGGGTCCCTTCATCTTCTGGATAGATATCGGCCTTCACAACAAAGGACTGCAGCTCCGCTGTTTGTCTAAAAGTAACGGGTCTTATATTTGCCAAATCTGTCATCCCTGTACCTCACGGTATAACTAGATGAACACCAGATCCCTGAGTGCACGCAGGTGGAAAACAGCCTCGTTTCAGCCTGAAGAGTCAGTGATGTGTTCCCTGAGCCCAGGGGCCCGGGAGCCTCTGGGCTCCAAGAGTCCAGCGTACCTGGGACCCTCAGCCACAGGAGCAAGGGAAGGGAAAAGCAGGGCTCTTCACGGCCTGCCTGCAGAGGTCTGTGGAGGTCCCAGCCAGGTCCCTTTCCACTCAAATTCCAGTCAGCTCAGCAAGCACTGTGGAAAGGTCACTACTGAACAACACTGTTCTTGAGCTGTGGGCATCACAAGACTAAATCAGAAGTGGGCTGTCCGTTCTTCAGGGTGGCTCTGGAACTCTATCTTCTGTGAAGCCTCTTATGTCCAGTTATTTCTTTTCCACACTAAATATGGTCTCTCATGCCTGACGCTGTTATATTCTAGCTCTGTGACTCTAGAGTTCTAGAATTCAATGTGTTCTATTTAATAACAACTCAAGAGACCATTAAGCCACACTATTTCCAGGCCCTTTAGTGAATCTTCTGAAAGAATGGAAAATAAGACACAGTTCCTTCCTTCTAGGACTTAGTTTATTGAGAGAAAAATACTGGAGCAAGTTTTACAATCCCGTGGGTGTCTCCCAAAATCAAACAACCCACAAGGACACAGGAAGGTGCAGGCACACGGCCCTGGACACACAACACCCACACCACCTTCCTTCTTTGACATCAGGGCTCTGTGCTGCTCCGAGACGGCCTTCCCCACATGGCTTCCTACAAGATCGGTGCCCAAGAGCCCAGAGGGAAAGCCTGTATCTTCCTGAGTTTGGGTGTCACAGTCTTTCCTTTCACCCCTTTCCAACGTGAACACCGTGTGATATAAGTAGCAGGGTGCAGCAGGCATGAAGCGGACACAAAGCCTGGAGCATTTTGTCTGAAACCAAATGCTCATCAGCAGATGAAGTTCAAGGTCCCCTCAGGGTGGCAGATTCCGCCGTGCTGCGGTTAGCTGTCCTCCCGAGCTCATGCTAGGGAAGTGTCTTCTCAAAAGCATTCTGGCTCTTTCTTATCTCTATCAAAAATGAGATCCTAACTCTTCATTTCTGTGGAAAGGAGCTGCTCACCCCCAAGTGCTCACACACTAACCAAGGCCAGTGAGTGTCCAGCTGAGGCCTCGCGGCTTCTTAGCAAAGGACTTTTCGAGCCCCTCTGGGCTGAGCCTCTGCTGCCCCTGCTTCTGGTACTCGCAGAACAACATGCTCATACAACGGCCCCAGCAGCTCTGGAGGACGTACGCTAAGAGGACACCTGCTCAGCTTCGTGTTCAAATTATTTACCAGCTGAGCTGTCGGGTCCCTGCTCCTCATGGATTTGAAACCTGTACATGTTCCAGGCTAGGAAAAAGAAAGGCAGGGACTCTGACTGCCTATGATTTCCTGTCAGCATGAACGTTTCGCTTCCCTGGACTCCTACTGGGCAAGGCGGGAAGATGTCCCACGTCCCATCGTGGGCCACCACACCCCCGCCCTCAACGCTCCAGCAGTCGCAGGGCTTCAGGGCCCAATGAGGGCCCTGACAGGAAGAACCACGAGCACTGACTATCTCACCCCAATGTCGTCGTCGAGTGAAAACAGGGTCTGTAACAAGTGCTGGGAGTGTGACGTTCTTCGTTGACAAGTCATGCATTTTACATTTCTAACAAAGATCACCCATGACTGTGGGACTAACCATGCTCCCAGGAAAGGGCATTGAGAGTTGAGGCTCACAGCCCTTCTGGAAGGTGGTGGTAGGGCGGGGAGAGGGGAGAGGAAGCAACATCAAGGAGAAATACTCCATCAGCGGAAAAGCTATTCACGCAAGTCCTGTGGCACATGTCAGCGACCCGCTGGCCCAAGAATTTCAGGTAGTCTGATGGAGAGGAAAGCTTGCTCAGAAACCAAAGCCCACTGCATTGCCCCCAGGAGAGGGAGACAGTCTTGGTTGCCTGAACCAACCAGTTTCTATTTCTTACTGTTCGGTGTTTTGTTATTTAACTTTGGTACAAATCTGGGACTTTCATTTGAGACCAATTTTAGCTACCAATCAGCCACATGGCTTCAGGTTTAAAGTCTTTTTAGCTATAAAATTTTTAAAACTCTGTCATGTATATATCTATTATTTCATTTGGTTAAATAAATTTAGACAACTTGGACATGTTTAGTCTGCAGAAATGAAGACTAGGAAAGACACGGGTCCTCAGACCAAGACATTAGTCAGTGAAGACAGAGGTAGGAATAAAAGCTTTGAATTCCTAAGTAAGATAATAGCTAAGCTTGTGAAAATGACTCACAAACAACGACACTTCTGGGAAACAGCTATGTTCTCAGTTCCTTCACATACGGAATGTCAAGGTCCATGTCCTTGCGCAGATGTGTGGGGATAGTAGTATAGCATCAACAATGCCAACAGCAACCCTAAGCGGATTACCTGCCACATGCGTTTCACTTATCATGTGCCAGATAACGGGCTGTGTTTCGCATTATTGGGCTCTGCTACAATGGTAAAGATTTGCTCTTATTACAGTTTTAAGGTGTTACGCCTGTGTCATCTAGACGTCCCTCCAAAGCCTCATGGGGTCATAGGTGGGGCTTTTCAGAAGTGGCTGGATCTGGAGTGTGGGATGCTGGGATTAAGGGTGCGTGATTACTAAATTAGTCCACTGACGGGTTTGGTGCAGTTCTGGTGTGGATTACGGGAAGGCCCACCCTGGCTGTGGGTACTACCTGCCCTAAGGGCATGTAGATGGACTAGAATGTAAGGGACATAGAGAGGGCTGTGGAGGTCACTTCTTCCTTGATTGCTACTTGCTGTGTTTTGCCTGCCCTGCTTTGCCATGAACTGTTTCTCCCCTGTGACGCCCCTCTGCCTTGGAGCCAGCCAGCTATGGACTGAAACCTCTACACACTGCAAGCCAAATAAACCTGTCCTCCTTTACCTTTGGGTGTCCCATATTTTGTCTCAGTGATGAGAAAAGTAATTGAGACATATGGTTAAGAAATTGAGACAACTTGCTTCAGGGCCCTAGATGTATAGATTTCATATCTAAGAATATCAAGTCCCAAATCTACTACTATGTAATAAATAAAAAACACAGAAGAATACTAGCCAGCTAAAGCATTCATCAAAATTCACTCAGATAGCTTAGAAGTACAGGTCTCTAAGCACCAGAGGTGAGTCCTCAGATTCCTGTACATGAGCGGCTGTTGCCCTCAGAGGTCCCCACTTGGGCTCTGGTAGGCATTCCTAATTAGTGTGCCTCACTCCCCTACCATCTTTATTGGCTTCTGTAACAGACAGAAGAGCATTTGTAAAGAAGACTTCTATCGGCCCTGATCCTCTGCCTTGTAAGCTCCATACTGAGCGCCTCATGCAGGACCAATGCAGCAAGGCCCTGGAAACTCCCAGAGTACAGGAGAGAAGAAAAGGACGGCTCGGGTAGAGGCGGCCTGGTCAGCCCATTGCAGTGGTCCTGTAAGCTCCTCTTGGGTGGGACTTTTGTGCTTTTCCACTCCATGACGGTGGACTTCTATAGGTTTGCATAAAAATCCCTAGGTCTCCACGACTATGTGACTCCAGTGTGAGACAGGAGCTACTCCACGGGAAGTGAGCACAGCAGGAAGTTATCGAAGGTGACCCCTCGTGCAGGCCCATGGCAAGTCACTTTGCCACATCTGTCCCTCTGTGTCTTGCTCTCACAGATGCACAGAGCTCTGTGGTCAAAGTGCTCCTCTCAAGCTGTCCCACAGCCCTTCCGACTTCGCCATGAGAAGATCCCTCGCGTTGGCTAAAGCAGCTGTGCTTCCTCTCACATGTTCTTACAGTTAGGAATCAGTGGTTCATATTCTTGGCGTCAGAATAATTTAGGAGCTCACATCCACCCTCAAGTACAAGTGTGTCCAGGACAGGGTCTTTACGCATGTTCCTACTGTTGAGAGCCTGTGACTTCAGCTGCATACCAGGGCGGAGGCCCCTTTGTGACACTGTTCTGAAGTACTCTGCCAGCCTAGACCCCATAAACAGAGCATAAACCTCTTCCTGAGCCCCGAAAGGTAAAGAGAAATGGATTTTGACCTTGAGAAATTAACGAGAGAGGAAAGCCCACCAGCCAGGAGTCTGTAGGAGAAGTTAGTTGGTGTCCAGTCATGAGAACAGGAGGGAAGAGGCCATGGAGCGAAGCTGAGGAGAATGTCCCAGGCCAGAAACGCTGACCATTGTGACCCAGGAAAGGCTGAGGTGCCGCAGCGTAGAGTGGGAAGTGCGAGTCTGGAAATAAGTGGAGACAACACGGGGCCCCGTTTCTCAGGGTTCTACCCCGGGGGTGTGGAAACTCCTGAAGCGTTTCATCAGAGGGCAGTCGTGGGCGGCTGTGTGTCCTAGAGGGGCCGCAATGAGGCGGTGCTGAGACGGATCAGGCAGCCAGACTGGAGCGAAGCGCAGACACCAGCTCGGGCTGCAGGCTTCCAGGCTCGGCAGGCTAGTGCAGTAACTCTGCGGAGTAAAGGCGGGTTTGGATTTGGACTGCGATCCGCATCTGCACTTTCGTGGAACCCTCATCCGCCCCTTGGGTTTCTCACCCACTGGAGCTCCAGCCTCCCATACCTGCCACCAGGGGCACTGGGACTGTGCCACTCCTAAAGTTATTCTGAATTATGCTTACTTTTTACTGTTCATTTTATTGGTCCACGATCACTTATCTGAAATACAAAAAAAAAAAAAAAAAAAAAAAAAAAAAAAAAACTTTTTCCAA